>NC_090450.1:397920814-398223844 GCF_031143425.1 Pleurodeles waltl | reverse complement strand
CCGGGGAATTGGCCCTGAACAATGTGGGGGCACCTTGGCTAGTGCCAGGGTGCCCTCACACTAAGTAACTTTGCACCTAACCTTTACCAGGTAAAGGTTAGACATATAGGTGACTTATAAGTTACTTAAGTGCAGTGTAAAATGGCTGTGAAATAACGTGGACGTTATTTCACTCAGGCTGCAATGGCAGGCCTGTGTAAGAATTGTCAGAGCTCCCTATGGGTGGCAAAAGAAATGCTGCAGCCCATAGGGATCTCCTGGAACCCCAATACCCTGGGAACCTCAGTACCATATACTAGGGAATTATAAGGGTGTTCCAGTAAGCCAATGTAAATTGCTAAAATTGGTCACTAGCCTGTTAGTGACAATTTGAAAGAAATGAGAGAGCATAACCACTGAGGTTCTGATTAGCAGAGCCTCAGTGAGACAGTTAGTCACTACACAGGTAACACATTCAGGCACACTTATGAGCACTGGGGCCCTGGGTGACAGGGTCCCAGTGACACATTCAACTAAAACAACATATATACAGTGAAAAATGGGGGTAACATGCCAGGCAAGATGGTACTTTCCTACACTCATCCTGCCGGCATTCTCGACTGTTTCCTGGTGGTGCATGCTCTGATGGCTGTCTGCCTTCACCGACTTCGCGGAACCCTCTTTTGTGACTCTGGGTCGACCATTGTCCTCAGATCTTCTAAGTGCCTGCTCAGGTGCTTCTGCGGGTGCTGCTTGCTTCTGTGTGGGCTCTCTGGGGTTTAGTGGGCTCCTGCCCCCCCAGACACTTGCGTGACTCTTGGACTTGATCGCTGTAGGAGGTTGGCCTGGCTTATAGTGGGTACCTTGTGGTAATTACACCTTGTGCCAGGTCCAGTTATCCCTTATTAGTAGAATAGAGGTGTTTCTAGCAGCTTAGGCTGTTAGAGGTAGTTATGGCAAAGCAGCTTAGGCTGTTCTAAGAGACATGCAAAGCTCCTACCATACCACTTATATCATATAGCACAATATCATAAGAAAACACAATACTCAGAGTTACTAAAAATAAAGGTACTTTATTTTAGTGACAATGGGGGTCATTACGACCTCAGGGGTCTTGGAAAAAGATCGCTGACGCCGCGGGAGACAGATTACCGCCATTGTCAGCGGTATTCCTGTCTCCCTATTATGACATTTCCTCTGGGCCAGCTGACGGTAACAGTTTTACCGTCTGCTGGCCCAGCGGAAATGTCACATCAACATTGCAGCCGGCTCGTAATAGAGCCGGAGGCAATGCTGATGTGCAGCGGGTGCAGTAGCACCCGTCGCACATTAATTTCGGGCAGTGAAATGCGCGACGGGGCTATGCCTGGGGGCCCCTGCCCAAGTCCCCTTACCGCCAGCCTTTCAATGGCGGTGTTTACTGCCACGGACAGGCTGGCGGTCGGGGACTCATAATCCCCAGGGCAGCGGTGCTTGCACCGCTGCCCTGGGGATTATGACCACCAGGCGGAATCCTGCCGGTATATTGGAGGGGCCGGCGGTATGGCCGTGGCAATTGCTCCACGGTCATAATTGCTGGCGGAACACCGCCAGCCTGTTGGCGGTGTTACCGCCACCTTACCGCCGGCCGCCAGGGTCGTAATGACCCCCAATATGCCAAAAGTATCTCAGAGGATACCCTCACTTAGGAGGTAAGTAATATACACAAATTATATGTACACAGACCCAAAACAGGTAAGTAACAGTAAGAAAAGTAGTGCAAACAACGTAGAATCACAATAGGATGCAATAGGTAGACATAGGCCTAGGGACAACACAAACCATATACTCTAAAAGTTTAATACGAATCACAAATGGACCCCAGGCCTATGGGAAGTTGTAGAGGGTCGCTGGGACTGTGAGAAAACAGTAAGGGTGGCCAAAATACCCCACCCCAAGATCCTGAAAAGTGGAAGTAATGTTACCCTACTGCCCCAGAAAGACGCAATAGTTGTTATAGGGGATTCTGCAAGAACCACAAGCACTAGCAAAACACTGAAGACAGATTCCTGGACCTGAGGACCTGTAAAGGAAGGGGACCAAGTCCAAGAGTCAGAAAAGTGTCCAGGGGGGGCAGGAGCCCACTAAACCCGGATGAACGTGCAAAAGGGCTGCCCCCGGGTGGAAGAAGGCGAAGATTCTGCAACAACGAAAAGTGCTAGGAACTTCTCCTTTGGATGGAAGATGTCACACGGCATGCTGGAGTTTGCAGAAGTGTTTCCAGGCAGAAATGCCGCAAACAAGCCTTGCTAGCTGCAAGAGTCATGATTAAGGATTTTGGGTGCTGCGGGGGACCAGGAAGGACCAGGATGTCGCCCCTTGGAGGAGGAGACAGAGGGAGCGGTCAGCAACTCAGAAAGCCCCCACAGAAGCAGGCAGCACCAGCAGAAGTACCGGAACAGGCACTTAGAAGATCTGAGGACAGTGGTTGACTCAGAGTCACCAAGGAGGGTCCCACGACGTCGGAGTCCAACTCAGTGAGTTGGGCAATGCAGGACGGAGTGCTGGGACCCAGGCTAGGCTGCGCACAAAGGAAGTCCTGGAAAAGTGCACAGAAGGTGGAGCAGCTGCAAATCACGCAGTACGCAGGTTTGCTGTCTGGCGTGGGGAGGCAAGGACTTACTGCCACCAAATTTGGACATAAGGGCCACTGGACTGTGTGAGACACCTGGACCCAGCTCCTGTGTTCCAGGAACCACGCTTGTCAAGATGAGAGGGGAACCAGAGGACCGATGATGCAGACGTTTGCTGCCTGCATTGGCAGGGGGAAGATTCCATCGACCCACAGGAGATTTCTTCTTGGCTTCCAGTGCAGGGTGAAGGCAGACAGCCCTCAGAGCATGCACCTCCAGGAAACAGTTGAGAAAGCCGGCAGGATGAGGCGCTACAATGTTGCTGTTAGTTGTCTCGCTACTTTGTTGTGGTTTTGCAGGCGTCCTGGAGCAGTCAGCGGTCGAGCCTTGGCAGAAGTCGAAGAGGGAAGTGCAGAGGAACTCTGGTGAGTTCTTGCATTCGTTATCTGAGGAATAGCCAAGAGGAGAGACACTAAATAGCCAGAAAAGGAGGTTTGGCTACTAAGAAAGGAGGCTTGGCTACTGAAAGAGGTAAGCACCTATCAGAAGGGTTCTCACACGTCACCTGCTGGCACTGGCCACTCAGAGCATTCCATTGTGCACCAACACCGCTGAATCCAAGATAGCAGAGGCCTGGGACACAATGGAGGAGCTCTGGGCACCTCCACTGGGAGGTACCGGTCAAGGGAGTGGTCACTCCCCTTTCCTTTGTCCAGTTTCGTGCCAGAGCAGGGCTGGGGGATCCCTGAACTGGTATAGACTGGTTTATGCCAGAAGGGCACCTTCTGTGCCCTTCAAAGCATTTCCAGAGGCCAGGAGAGGCTACTCCTCTCACTTCCTTAACACCTATTTCCAAAGGGAGAGGGTGTAACACCCTCTCTCAGAGGAAACCCTTTGTTCTGCCTTCCTGGGACTAGGCTGCCCAGACCCCAGGAGGGCAGAAGCCTGTCTGTGGGTTGGCAGCAGCAGTAGCTGCAATGAAAACCCCAGAGAGGTGGTTTGGCAGTACCAGGGGTCCATGCTGGAGCCCCGGGTATGCATGGCATTGGCACCCCATACCAAATTTGGCATAGGGGGACAATTCCATGATCTTCAACATATTACCATTGTGAAGCTACATATAGGTATTGACCTATATGTAGTGCACGCGTGTAATGGTGTCCTCGCACTCACAAAGTCTTGGGAAATTGCCCTGAACAATGTGGGGGCACCTTGGCTAGTGCAAGGGTGCCCACACACTAAGTAACTTTGCACCCAACCTTCACCAGGTGAAGGTTAGACATATAGGTGACTTATAAGTTACTTAAGTTAAGTGTAAAATAGTTGTGAAATAAAGTGTGGGTTATTTCACTCAGGCTGCAGTGGCAGTCCTGTGTAAGAATTGTCTGAACTCCCTATGGGTGCCAAAAGAAATGCTGCAGCCCATAGGGATCTCCTGGAACCCCAATACCCTGGGTACCTAGGTACCATATACAAGGGACTTATAAGGGTGTTCCCGTGTGCCAATGAGAATTGGTAAAATTAGTAACTAGCCTGCTGTGACAATTTTAAAAGCAGAGAGAGCATAAACACTGAGGTTCTGGTTAGCAGAGCCTCAGTGATACAGTTAGAGACCACACAGGGAACACATATAGGCCACAAACCTATGAGCACTGGGGTCCTGGCTAGCAGGATGCCAGTGACACATATCAAACGCACTGACAACATCGGGTTTTCACTATGAGCACTGGACCCTGGCTAGCAGGATCCCAGTGAGACAGTAAAAACACCCTGACATATACCCACCAACAGGCCAAAAGAAAGTGGGGGTAACAAGGCTAGAAAGAGGCTACCTTCCTACACCCCCCCCCCAAACGAAGGACAATAAGGCTAACCTTGGCCAGTTGAGTCTTTATTGTCTAAGTGATGATAATTGGAGAGTAGCTCTGCAATAGATTTGTTACTCCCTTTAACATCCACTATATGGTTACTTTCCTGTGGGGGTGTAAACCACCATGTTTGAAGTTTTTTTAGCTAGCCAACAATGTGAAGTTATATTCTCAGAGTTCCTATTAGTATGTTTTAGTTTAGAGCAGTGGGAATTGTCCACTGGACCTATAACAAATGATGAGAATGCCAGACAGGGGTCCTGTCTCAGTAAAGCCATGGCTGGGCAAAAACGTTGTCCATATGGCTGTAAGAGAGAACAGGGTTGCTTTTTCTCTTGAGTTGGAGCAGGGCAGGGGTGCTGTCCTATGAGCTCCAAACTAGGGCAGGGCTGCTGTCGTAAGTGTTGAGAGGCAGTGCAGGGTTGCTGCACTAAAGTTTCTGTGGGAGGGTTGGAGGGATACTCCATGTTAACTAAAATGGTGCACTTTTTCTCACCAATATTAGTTATCCCACAGAGAGGTACTTCTACCTCATGGAGTTCAGGTGTGCTAGCTGATGGTTCCCTTGGTACAGGTGCCACCCCAGGAGAGGTTTCTCCCACCACAGGAATGGTATCCTGAATGGCAGGGTGGGTAGGGAATATATTGATGCCCTTTTTACCTGTTGTTGGAGAAGGATCCCGGATTTTACGACCTTTTTCTCTCCTTTGCTTATTCATTTTAGCTGAAATGAGAGGAAGCAATTCCTCAGGGACACCCAGCATGGCTACATGGGTATTAAACTCTACCTCAGCTCAACCTGAGGCCTCTAGGTCATTACCTAAGAGACAGTATAAAGGTAAGCTAGGTGATACTACCACCTACTTAGGGCCAGTAACTCCACCCCAACTAAACTGAATTATAGCTAAGGGAAGAAACTTAGGGGAGTTATGGACAGCAATAAGCTTGTACTGTTGTCCGATGATGTTTTGTTCAGGAGACACCAGGTTTTCAGTCACCAAAGTGATACTGGCACCTGTTTCCCTGTAGGCCTGAGCCTCAAGACCATTCATTGAAACTGTCTGCCTGTACATATCCATTGTAAGGGGACAAGCAGCCAGTGTGGCAAGGCCAACGCCACCAGGTGTGACAGAAACTGTCTTGGGACTGACTGCCCCAGTTTCTAGGATGGACCCATAAGTGAACCCAACTACACCCTTATTTTGACTGTTGCCAGCAGTCCCACCACTATTACCACTACTGCTAGGGGCACTAGAGTTTGATGTATTAGTGGTGGTAGACTCAGGGGGTTTACCTGGGCAGGACTTATCCCCTGGCCTATGGCCTTTATTTTTACTCACAAAGCACCAAGGTTTTTTAATGTGTGTGGGTTGTGAAGAAGAGGTAAAAGATGATTTATCCCCACCACCTGAAGAGTGTTTAGGATTTGAAGAAGAATCCTTAGTTATACCTTTATCCCCATGCTTATCCTGAGATTTCTCATCATCTTTCTTCTTGCCATCTTTGTCACCCCTTGTATGAACTTTCTGTTCACTCTTGTTCTGACCCATTTGTCTGCCTTCTTTCCCAAATCTTGGGGAGAGGTCAGATCTGAGTCTACCAAGTACTGGTGCAACAAATCAGACACACAATTGTTAAGAATATGCTCTCTCAGGATCATTATACAGGCTTTCATAGTCAGATACTTTACTGCCATGCAACCAACCCTCCAAGACCTTCACTGAACATTCAACAAAATCTGTCCAGTCTTGAGAGGACTCTTTTCTGGTGTCTCTGAATTTATGGCCAGATGTAGCAAGTTCCGATTTTGTGAATCGGAAATTGTGAGTCGGTGTGACTCGCAATTTCCGATTCGCAGAATCGGATGCAGAACTGTGTCTCAGACACCGTCTGAGATTCGCTATGGGGTCGCAAAGACCCACCTCATTAATATTAATGAGGTGGGTCGCATTTTGTGACCCCATAGCGAATCCCTGCACTCACAGGGATGGTGGCCTGCTGAAGACAGCAGACCTCCATGTCTGTGACTGCTTTTTAAATAAAGCATTTTTTTTTTTTACTTTGCAGCCCGTTTTCCTTAAAGGAAAACGAGTTGCAAAATAAAAAAAATAACGAAACCATTTCGTTTCGTTTTTTCAGAGTAGGCAGTGGTCCGTTGGACCACTCTGCCTGCTCTGAAAAAACCTTTTGGGCAACATTCGCAAAGGGGAAGGGGTCCCATGGGGACCCCTTCCCTTTTAAGAATGGGTTACCACCAGTGTGACACTGGTGGTAACTGCAAATTGCTTTGCGACCGCATTCGCGGACACAAAGCAATTTAGCATCGTGATGCGAGTCGCAAATAGGAAGGGGACACCCCTTCCTATTTGCGAGTCGCATTCACAATTTGCGAGTCGGTACCGACTCGCAAATTGTGAATGAGCATCGCGATGAGCATTTTGCATGGCGCAAACTGCGATTTTTGCAGTTTGCACCATGCAAAATGCTTCCTACATCTGGCCCTTAATCCTGTATTGTTCAGTGGTTAAGCCAAATCCACCCAAGAGTGCATCCTTCAAAACTTTGTAATTATTGGCATCACTTTCTCTGACAGTAAGGGGCCTATCCCTACCCTTTCCAGTGAAAGATAGCCAAAAAACAGCAGCCCACTGCCTTTGAGGAACCAACTGTACCATACAGGCCCTCTCAAGTGCAGCAAACCACTTATTAATGTCATCCCCCTCCTTGTAAGGGGGAACTATCTTATGCAGGTTTCTGGAATCTTACTCTCTAACAGGATTACTATCTGAAACACTGCTGCTGCCACCATGGGGAACTAACCCCAATCTCTGTTCTACCCTCTCTATATCCAGGGATTCTCTGTCTAAGGCCAGCTGCTGCTGTTTAAGCTTCAGTCTGGTCTCTTCCAACCTCAGCTTTCTGAGTTCCCTTTCCATTAAGTTGTCCTCAGGGTGGGAGGCTTGCGAATGTTTGGACACAGAGGAGATTTGGGACTTGGCAGAGAGAGACCTGTCCCTAGCTGGCTGAATCCTAGTAACCTGGCCTCTAGGAGTGAAAGATGCCCTACCAATGTGTCACCCTCTAACACTACCAGTGTCACTAGGTGGCCTGCTAGATGGCAGGTCTTTGTAAGAACCCTCCCCAGCATCTTCAGGGAACTCCTCTGAGTCTGACTGGGAAGCCTCCCCTTTTTCCACTCTTTCCTGAGATGGGCCAGACTGGTTCTGGTCATCTTGTAAGAGCAGGTTAAAGAGAAACTCTTTTGTTGGATTCTTACCTATGCTTAAACCTCTATCCAGGCAGAGACCCCTCAAACTTTTATAGTTGAAACTCTCATAAGTTGCTTGAACAATTTTGGGAGTGGGCTCTACTGAAGACATGATAGAAAAAGGTTTAAGGACAGTGAGAAAAAAAGTTTTAGAACTTTAGAAAGCACATGGAAATGTTTTTTCAAACATTTGGAAAACTTTTAAAAGTTTTCAGAACTTTTCAGAAACTTAGTAGAAAGTTTTAAAGCAGAAAAGTAAACTGTTTTGGTTCAATGTACATATACTGAACTATTTGGTATATGATTTTCTTATGAAAAGCACCAAACGACAAAGTGGTAAAGCAGTTACAAGTATTTATCCCACCGCTGCACCACCAATGTAGAACACTGGCCTGGCCTATAGTGGGTACCTTGTGGTACTTACACCTTGTGCCAGGTCCAGTTATCCCTTATTAGTAGAATAGAGGTGTTTCTAGCAGCTTAGGCTGTTAGAGGTAGCTATGGCAAAGCAGCTTAGGCTGAACTAGGAGACATGCAAAGCTCCTACTACAACACTTATATCATATAGCACAATATCATAAGAAAACACAATACTCAGAGTTACTAAAAATAAAGGTACTTTATTTTAGTGACAATATGCCAAAAGTATCTCAGAGGATACCCTCACTTAGGAGGTAAGTAATATACACAAATTATATGTACACAAACCCAAAACAGGTAAGTAACAGTAAGAAAAGTAATGCAAACAATGTAGAATCACAATAGGATGCAATAGGTAGACATAGGTCTAGGGGCAACACAAACCATATACTCCAAAAGTGGAATGCGAATCACGAATGGACCCCAGACCTATGAGAGGTTGTAGAGGGTTGCTGGGTCTGTAAGAAAACAGTAAGGGTGTCCAAGATACCCCACCCCAGATAACCGTCCTGGGACCCTCCGTTGTGACTCGGAGTCGACTGCTGTCCTCAGATCTTCTAAGTGCCTGTTACAGTACTTCTGCGGGTGCTGCCTGCTTCTGCAGGGTCTCTCTGAGTTGCTGAGCGCCCCCTCTGTCTCCTCCTCCAAGGGGCAACATCCTGGTCCTTCCTGGTCCCCAGCAGCACCCAAAATCCTCAACCGCGACTCTTGCAGCTAGCAAGGCTTGTTTGCGGTCTTCCCGCGTGGAAGCACTTCTGCAAACTACAGCCCTTTTGCACCTTCATCCGGGGTTTAGTGGGCTCCTGCCGCCTCTGGACACTTATGTGACTCTTGGACTTGGTCCCCTTCCTTTACAGGTCTTCAGGTCCAGGAATCCGTGTTCAGTGCTTTGCAGTCAGTTGTTGTCTTTGCAGAATCCCCTATCTCGACTTTACTGTCTTTCTGGGGTAGTAGGGTAACTTTACTCCTACTTTTCAGGGTCTTGGGGTGGGGTATCTTGGACACCCTTAGTGTTTTCTTACACTTACAGCGACCCTCTACACACTACACTAGGCCTGGAGTCCATTAGTGGTTCGCATTCCACTTTTGGAGTATATGGTTTGTGTTGCCCCTAGGCCTATTTCTCCCTATTGCATTCTATTGTGTTCTGCAGTGTTTGCACTACTTTTCTAACTGTTACTTACCCGATTTTGGTTTGTGTGTATATATTTTGTGTATATTACTTACCTCCTAAGGGAGTATATCCTCTGAGATACTTTTGGCATATTGTCACTAAAATAAAGTACCTTTATTTTTAGTAACTCTGAGTATTGTGTTTTCTAATGATATAGTGATATATGATATAAGTGGTATAGTAGGAGCTTTGCATATCTCCTAGTTCAGCCTAAACTGCTCTGCTATAGCTACCTCTATCAGTGTAAGCTGCTAGAACACCTCTAATCTACTAATAAGGGATAACTGGACCTGGCACAAGGTGTAAGTACCACTAGGTACCCACTATAAGCCAGGCCAGCCTCCTACATAAATTGAGTACCAAACAGGTATTGTCTCAACTTGTTCAGTGCCCAGACCACAGCAAAGGCCTCCCTCTCTATGACAGACCACCGTTTTTCTCTAGGAGTCAACCTCCTGCTGATAAAAGCAACAGGTTGATCCTGGCCCTCAGTGTTAAGCTGTGATAGAACTGCCCCTACCCCTAATTCTGAAGCATCAGTCTGGACTATGAATTTCTTGTAGTAACAAGGGCTTTTAGGACAGGTGCAGAGCACATGACCTGTTTGAGCTCATCAAAAGGCTTTTGACAGCTAGATGTCCATAATACCTTTTTAGGCATCCTTTTGGATGTGAGGTCATTAAGAGGTGCAGCTATACTGCCATAGTTCTTTATGGACCTCCTATAATACCTTGTGGGGCCCAGGAAGGCTCTCACCTGGGCTTGAATTGTAGGGGGAGCCCATTCCATAATGGTTTGGATCTTCCCCGGTAGTGGTGCAATCTGTTCCCCACTTACCAGATGTCCCAGATAAGCCACTTTCCCCTGCCCTATCTGGCACGTTGAAGCCTTGATAGTGAGGCCTGCCTTTTGCAGGGCCTCCAAAACGTTCCATAGGTGGTGTGAGAAAGTAGCCTCTTTCTAGCCTTGTTACCCCCACTTTTGGCCTGTTTGTGAGTGTATGTCAGGGTGTTTTCACTGTCTCACTGGGATCCTGCTAGCCAGGGCCCAGTGCTCATAGTGAAAACCCTATGTTTTCAGTATGTTTGTTATGTGTCAGTGGGACCCTGCTAGTCAGGACCCCAGTGCTCATAAGTTTGTGGCCTATATGTATGTGTTCCCTGTGTGGTGCCTAACTGTCTCACTGAGGCTCTGCTAACCAGAACCTCAGTGGTTATGCTCTCTCATTTATTTCAAATTGTCACTAACAGGCTAGTGACCATTTTTACCAATTTACATTGGCTTACTGGAACACCCTTATAATTCCCTAGTATATGGTACTGAGGTACCCAGGGTATTGGGGTTCCAGGAGATCCCTAGGGGCTGCAGCATTTCTTTTGCCACCCATAGGGAGCTCTGACAATTCTTACACAGGCCTGCCACTGCAGCCTGAGTGAAATAACGTCCACGTTATTTCACAGCCATTTTACACTGCACTTAAGTAACTTATAAGTCACCTATATGTCTAACCTTTACCTGGTAAAGGTTAGGTGCAAAGTTACTTAGTGTGAGGGCACCCTGGCACTAGCCAAGGTGCCCCCACATTGTTCAGAGCCAATTCCCTGAACTTTGTGAGTGCGGGGACACCATTACACGCGTGCACTACATATAGGTCACTACCTATATGTAGCTTCACAATGGTAACTCCGAATATGGCCATGTAACATGTCTATGATCATGGAATTGCCCCCTCTATGCTATCCTGGCATAGTTGGCACAATCCCATGATCCCAGTGGTCTGTAGCACAGACCCTGGTACTGCCAAACTGCCCTTCCTGGGGTTTCACTGCAGCTGCTGCTGCTGCCAACCCCTCAGACAGGCAGCTGCCCTCCTGGGGTCCAGCCAGGCCTGGCCCAGGATGGCAGAACAAAGAACTTCCTCTGAGAGAGGGTGTGACACCCTCTCCCTTTGGAAAATGGTGTGAAGGCAGGGGAGGAGTAGCCTCCCCCAGCCTCTGGAAATGCTTTGTTGGGCACAGATGTGCCCAATTCTGCATAAGCCAGTCTACACCGGTTCAGGGGACCCCTTAGCCCTGCTCTGGCGCGAAACTGGACAAAGGAAAGGGGAGTGACCACTCCCCTGACCTGCACCTCCCCTGGGAGGTGTCCAGAGCTCCTCCAGTGTGCTCCAGACCTCTGCCATCTTGGAAACAGAGGTGCTGCTGGCACACTGGACTGCTCTGAGTGGCCAGTGCCACCAGGTGACATCAGAGACTCCTGCTGACAGGCTCCTTCAGGTGTTAGTAGCCTATCCTCTCTCCTAGGTAGCCAAACCCTCTTTTCTGGCTATTTAGGGTCTCTGTCTCTGGGGAAACTTTAGATAACGAATGAAAGAGCTCATCCGAGTTCCTCTGCATCTCTCTCTTCACCTTCGGATAAGGAATCGACTGCTGACCGCGCTGGAAGCCTGCAAACCTGCAACATAGTAGCAAAGACGACTACTGCAACTCTGTAACGCTGATCCTGCCGCCTTCTCAACTGTTTTCCTGCTTGTGCATGCTGTGGGGGTAGTCTGCCTCCTCTCTGCACCAGAAGCTCCGAAGAAATCTCCCGTGGGTCGACGGAATCTTCCCCCTGCAACCGCAGGCACCAAAAAGCTGCATTACCGGTCCCTTGGGTCTCCTCTCAGCACGACGAGCGAGGTCCCTCGAATCCAGCGACTCTGTCCAAGTGACCCCCACTGTCCAGTGACTCTTCAGTCCAAGTTTGGTGGAGGTAAGTCCTTGCCTCACCTCGCTGGGCTGCATTGCTGGGAACCGCGACTTTGCAGCTACTCCGGCCTCTGTGCACTTCCGGCGGAAATCCTTTGTGCACAGCCAAGCCTGGGTCCACGGCACTCTAACCTGCATTGCACGACTTTCTAAGTTGGTCTCCGGCGACGTGGGACTCCTTTGTGCAACTTCGGCGAGCACCGTTTCACGCATCCTCGTAGTGCCTGTTTCTGGCACTTCTCCGGGTGCTACCTGCTTCAATGAGGGCTCTTTACCTTGCTCGACGTCTCCTCTCTCTTCAGGTCCAATTTGCGACCTCCTGGTCCCTCCTGGGCCCCAGCAGCGTCCAAAAACGCCAAACGCACGATTTGCAACTAGCAAGGCTTGTTGGCGTCCTTTCGGCGGGAAAATACTTCTGCACGACTCTCCAAGGCGAGAGGGATCCGTCTACTAAAGGGGAAGTCTCTAGCCCTTTTTGTTCCTGCAGAAACCTCAGCTTCTTCTGTCCAGTAGAAGCTTCTTTGCACCCGCAGCTGGCATTTCCTGGGCATCTGCCCATCTCCGACTTGCTTGTGACTTTTGGACTTGGTCCCCTTGTTCCACAGGTACCCTAGATTGGAAATCCACAGTTTTTGCATTGCTGGTTGGTGTCTTTCCTGCATTATTCCTCTAACACGACTTCTTTGTCCTTAGGGGAACTTTAGTGCACTTTGCACTCACTTTTCAGGGTCTTGGGGAGGGTTATTTTGCTAACTCTCACTATTTTCTAATAGTCCCAGCGACCCTCTACAAGGTCACATAGGTTTGGGGTCCATTCGTGGTTCGCATTCCACTTTTGGAGTATATGGTTTGTGTTGCCCCTATCCCTATGTTTCCCCATTGCATCCTATTGTAACTATACATTGTTTGCACTGTTTTCTAAGACTATACTGCATATTTTTGCAATTGTGTATATATATCTTGTGTATATTTCCTATCCTCTCACTGAGGGTACACTCTAAGATACTTTGGCATATTGTCATAAAAATAAAGTACCTTTATTTTTAGTATAACTGTGTATTGTGTTTTCTTATGATATTGTGCATATGACACTAAGTGGTACTGTGGTAGCTTCACACGTCTCCTAGTTCAGCCTAAGCTGCTCTGCTAAGCTACCATTATCTATCAGCCTAAGCTGCTAGACACCCTGTACACTAATAAGGGATAACTGAACCTGGTGCAAGGTGAAAGTACCCCTTGGTACTCACTACAAGCCAGTCCAGCCTCCTACATTGGTTGTGCAGTGGTGGGATAAGTGCTTTGAGACTACTTACCACTCTTGTCATTGTACTTTTCATAAGAGAAAAATATACAAAACAAGGTCAGTGTATATACACATAGCCAAAAAGTTTAGCATTTCCTCTTTTCACTCTTTTCTAAGTGCTGAAAAGTACTTCTAAACTTTCAAAAAGTTCTTAAAAGTTTAAAAAGTTTTTTTCTGTCTTTCCAAAAAGTTCTGAAAACTTTTTTCTCTTTTTCTATCACTTTAACTCTCTCTAAAAATGTCTGGCACAGGCCAAAATGTTGATCTGTCCAAACTTGCATATGACAACCTTAGCTGGAAAAGAGCAAGGAGTCTCTGTATAGAGAGAGGTTTGAGTGTAGGGAAGAATCCTTCCTTGGAACTGTTACTTAACATGCTTAGAGAACAGGATAAGGCCATAGGTGCCTCATCTGTTGAAAAAGTACCTAATAGTTCCCAATCTGATTCAGGGACTCCCCCAGGAAAAGATTCAGGAAAGAAACTCCCTAGCCTGCCCATTACTAGACAGTCTAGCATAGTTGGTAATGATGATGAGCCACACCGTACAAATAGTGTTGTCTCACATCATAACAAAAGCATTTATTCTCACCATACTGGTAGTAATGTTTCTGTTAGCCAAGCTGTTAGGGTGGCTTCTGTAAGGGACAGGTCTCCTTCTGTTCATTCCCATCATACCTCTGTATCTAGGAATGTCCCTCCCACCAACCCTGATGACAGAATGTTAGAGAGGGAACTCAATAAGTTGAGGGTGGAACAAACCAGACTGAAGCTTAAAAAGCAACAGCTGGATTTGGATAGACAGTCTTTTGAACTAGAGAAGGAAAGACAGAAGTTGGGTTTAGAAACCCATGGTGGCAGCAGCAGTATTCCCCATAGTCATCCTGCAAAAGAGCATGATTCCAGGAATCTGCACAAGGTAGTTCCCCCTTATAAGGAGGGGGATGACATTAACAAGTGGTTTGCTGCACTTGAGAGGGCCTGTGTTGTACAGGATGTCCCTCAAAGGCAGTGGGCTGCTATCCTATGGCTATCATTTAGTGGAAAAGGTAGGGATAGGCTCCTTACTGTGAAAGAAAATTATGCTAATAATTTCCAAGTTCTTAAGAATGCACTCCTGGATGGTTACGGCTTAACCACTGAACAATACAGGATAAAGTTCAGAGAGACCAAAAATGAGTCTTCACAAGACTGGGTTGATTACATTGACCATTCAGTGAAGGCCTTGGAGGGGTGGTTACATGGCAGTAAAGTTACTGATTATGACAGCCTGTATAACTTGATCCTGAGAGAGCATATTCTTAATAATTGTGTGTCTGATTTGTTGCACCAGTACCTGGTAGACTCTGATCTGACCTCTCCCCAAGAATTGGGAAAGAAGGCAGACAAATGGGTCAGAACAAGGGTGAACAGAAAAGTTCATACAGGGGGTGAGAAAGATGGCAATAAGAAGAAAGATGGTGAAAAATCTCAAGATAAGCATGGGGATAAGGGTAAAACCAAAGATCCCACTTCAAATCTTAAACACTCTTCAGAGGGTGGGGATAAAACTAATTCTTCCTCTTCTTCTCAACCTGCACACATTAAAAAGCCTTGGTGCTTTGTGTGTAAAAATAGAGGCCATAGGCCAGGGGATAAGTCCTGTCCAGGTAAACCCCCTGAGCCTACCACCACTAATACATCAAGCTCTAGTGCCCCTAGCAGTAGTGGTACTAGTGGTGGGACTGCTGGCAACAGTCAAGCAAAGGGTGTAGTTGGGTTCACTTATGGGTCCATCATAGAAACTGGGGTAGTCAGTCCCAAGACAGTTTCTGTCACACCTAGTGGCATTGGCCTTGCCACACTGGCTGCTTGTCCCCTTACAATGGATAAGTACAGGCAGACAGTTTCAATAAATGGTGTTGAGGCCTTGGCCTACAGGAACACAGGTGCCAGTATCACTTTGGTGACTGAAAACCTAGTGCACCCTGATCAACACATCATTGGACAACAGTACAAGATTATTGGTGTCCATAACTCCACTAAGTTTCTTCCCTTAGCTATAATTCAGTTTAGTTGGGGTGGAGTTACTGGCCCTAAGCAGGTGGTGGTATCACCTAGCTTACCTGTAGACTGTCTCTTGGGTAATGACCTAGAGGCCTCAGGTTGGGCTGATGTAGAGTTTTATGCCCATGCAGCCATGCTGGGCATCCCTGAGGAATTGTTCCCTCTCATTTTTACTGAAATGAAAAAGCAAAGGAGAGAAGGCCTGAAAACTCAGGATCCCTCTCCATCAACAGGTAAAAAGTGTATCACAGTATCCCCTAACCACCCTACCATTCAGGATACCATTCCTGTGGTGGGAGAAACCTCTCCTGGGGTGGCACCTGTTCCAAGGGAATCATCAGTTGGCAAAACTGGACTCCCTGAGGTAGAAGTACCTCTCTGTGGGATAACTAACATTGGTGAGAAAAAGAGCACCATTTTAGTTAACATGGAGCATCCCTCCAACCCTCCCAGAGAAACTTTAGTGCAGAAACCCTGCACTGCCTCACAACACTTAGGACAGCATCCCTGCCCTAGTGTGGAGCTCATAGGACAGCATCCCTGCCCTGCTCCAACTCAAGAGAAACAGCATCCCTGTTCTCTCTTCCAGCCATATGGACAAAGTTTTTGCCCAGCTATGGCTTTTCTGAGACAGCATCCCTGTCTGGCATTTCCATCACTACAAATAGGTTCAGTGGACAATTCCCACTGCTCTAAACTAAAACTTACTGATAGAAACTCTGAAAATACATCTTCACATTGTTGCTTAGCTAAAAAACTTCAAACAGGGTGGTTTACATCCCCACAGGGAAGTAACCATATAGTGGATGATAAAGGGAGTAACCAGTCTATTGCAGAGCTACTCTCTACTTATCACCACTTAGACAATAGAGTCTCAACTGGCCAAGGTTAGCCTTATTGTCCTTCGTTTGGGGGGGGGTTGTGTGAGAAAGTAGCCTCTTTCTAGCCTTGTTACCCCCACTTTTGGCCTGTTTGTGAGTGTATGTCAGGGTGTTTTCACTGTCTCACTGGGATCCTGCTAGCCAGGGCCCAGTGCTCATAGTGAAAACCCTATGTTTTCAGTATGTTTGTTATGTGTCACTGGGACCCTGCTAGTCAGGACCCCAGTGCTCATAAGTTTGTGGCCTATATGTATGTGTTCCCTGTGTGGTGCCTAACTGTCTCACTGAGGCTCTGCTAACCAGAACCTCAGTGGTTATGCTCTCTCATTTATTTCAAATTGTCACTAACAGGCTAGTGACCATTTTTACCAATTTACATTGGCTTACTGGAACACCCTTATAATTCCCTAGTATATGGTACTGAGGTACCCAGGGTATTGGGGTTCCAGGAGATCCCTATGGGCTGCAGCATTTCTTTTGCCACCCATAGGGAGCTCTGACAATTCTTACACAGGCCTGCCACTGCAGCCTGAGTGAAATAACGTCCACATTATTTCACAGCCATTTTACACTGCACTTAAGTAACTTATAAGTCACCTATATGTCTAACCTTTACCTGGTAAAGGTTAGGTGCAAAGTTACTTAGTGTGAGGGCACCCTGGCACTAGCCAAGGTGCCCCCACATTGTTCAGAGCCAATTCCCTGAACTTTGTGAGTGCGGGGACACCATTACACGCGTGCACTACATATAGGTCACTACCTATATGTAGCTTCACAATGGTAACTCCGAATATGGCCATGTAACATGTCTATGATCATGGAATTGCCCCCTCTATGCCATCCTGGCATAGTTGGCACAATCCCATGATCCCAGTGGTCTGTAGCACAGACCCTGGTACTGCCAAACTGCCCTTCCTGGGGTTTCACTGCAGCTGCTGCTGCTGCCAACCCCTCAGACAGGCAGCTGCCCTCCTGGGGTCCAGCCAGGCCTGGCCCAGGATGGCAGAACAAAGAACTTCCTCTGAGAGAGGGTGTGACACCCTCTCCCTTTGGAAAATGGTGTGAAGGCAGGGGAGGAGTAGCCTCCCCCAGCCTCTGGAAATGCTTTGTTGGGCACAGATGTGCCCAATTCTGCATAAGCCAGTCTACACCGGTTCAGGGGACCCCTTAGCCCTGCTCTGGCGCGAAACTGGACAAAGGAAAGGGGAGTGACCACTCCCCTGACCTGCACCTCCCCTGGGAGGTGTCCAGAGCTCCTCCAGTGTGCTCCAGACCTCTGCCATCTTGGAAACAGAGGTGCTGCTGGCACACTGGACTGCTCTGAGTGGCCAGTGCCACCAGGTGATGTCAGAGACTCCTGCTGATAGGCTCCTTCAGGTGTTAGTAGCCTATCCTCTCTCCTAGGTAGCCAAACCCTCTTTTCTGGCTATTTAGGGTCTCTGTCTCTGGGGAAACTTTAGATAACGAATGCAAGAGCTCATCCGAGTTCCTCTGCATCTCTCTCTTCACCTTCTGATAAGGAATCGACTGCTGACCGCGCTGGAAGCCTGCAAACCTGCAACATAGTAGCAAAGACGACTACTGCAACTCCGTAACGCTGATCCTGCCGCCTTCTCGACTGTTTTCCTGCTTGTGCATGCTGTGGGGGTAGTCTGCCTCCTCTCTGCACCAGAAGCTCCGAAGAAATCTCCCGTGGGTCGACGGAATCTTCCCCCTGCAACCGCAGGCACCAAAAAGCTGCATTACCAGTCCCTTGGGTCTCCTCTCAGCACGTCGAGCGAGGTCCCTCGAATCCAGCGACTCTGTCCAAGTGACCCCCACAGTCCAGTGACTCTTCAGTCCAAGTTTGGTGGAGGTAAGTCCTTGCCTCACCTCGCTGGGCTGCATTGCTGGGAACCGCGACTTTGCAGCTACTCCGGCCCCTGTGCACTTCCGGTGGAAATCCTTTGTGCACATCCAAGCCTGGGTCCACGGCACTCTAACCTGCATTGCACGACTTTCTAAGTTGGTCTCCGGCGACGTGGGACTCCTTTGTGCAACTTCGGCGAGCACCATTTCATGCATCCTTGTAGTGCCTGTTTCTGGCACTTTTCCGGGTGCTACCTGCTTCAGTGAGAGCTCTTTGTCTTGCTCGACGTCCCCTCTCTCTTCAGGTCCAATTTGCGACCTCCTGGTCCCTCCTGGGCCCCAGCAGTGTCCAAAAACGCCAAACGCACAATTTGCAACTAGCAAGGCTTGTTGGCGTCCTTTTGGCGGGAAAACACTTTTGCACGACTCTCCAAGGCAAGTGGGATTCGTCCACCAAAGGGGAAGTCTCTAGCCCTTTTTGTTCCTGCAGAAACCTCAGCTTCTTCTGTCCAGTAGAAGCTTCTTTGCACCCGCAGCTGGCATTTCCTGGGCATCTGCTCATCTCCGACTTGCTTGTGACTTTTGGACTTGGTACCCTTGTTCCACAGGTACCCTAGATTGGAAATCCACAGTTGTTGCATTGCTGGTTGGTGTCTTTCCTGCATTATTCCTCTAACACGACTTCTTTGTCCTTAGGGGAACTTTAGTGCACTTTGCACTCACTTTTCAGGGTCTTGGGGAGGGTTATTTTGCTAACTCTCACTATTTTCTAATAGTCCCAGCGACCCTCTACAAGGTCACATAGGTTTGGGGTCCATTCGTGGTTCGCATTCCACTTTTGGAGTATATGGTTTGTGTTGCCCCTATCCCTATGTTTCTCCATTGCATCCTATTGTAACTATACATTGTTTGCACTGTTTTCTAAGACTATACTGCATATTTTTGCTATTGTGTATATATATCTTGTGTATATTTCCTATCCTCTCACTGAGGGTACACTCTAAGATACTTTGGCATATTGTCATAAAAATAAAGTACCTTTATTTTTAGTATAACTGTGTATTGTGTTTTCTTATGATATTGTGCATATGACACTAAGTGGTACTGTGGTAGCTTCACACGTCTCCTAGTTCAGCCTAAGCTGCTCTGCTAAGCTACCATTATCTATCAACCTAAGCTGCTAGACACCCTATACACTAATAAGGGATAACTGGACCTGGTGCAAGGTGAAAGTACCCCTTGGTACTCACTACAAGCCAGTCCAGCCTCCTACAGGTGGGCCAGGTGATCATCCCAGGTGGAGCTAAATACAGTTATATCATCTAGATATGCTGCACTGAAGGATTCCAATCCTTGCAGGACTGTGTTCACCAACCTCTGAAAAGTGGCAGGTAAATTTTTTAATCCAAAGGGCATAACAGTGAACTGATAGTGTCCTCTAATGGTTGAAAATGCTTTTTTAGGTTTAGAATCTTCTGACAACTTAATCTGCCAATACCCTATAGTTAAGTCAAAAGTGCTTACATACTTGGCAGACGCCAGTGTATCTATCAGCTCATCTGCCCTGGGTATTGGGTGAGCCTCAGTTTTGGTAACTTGATTGAGACCTCTATAGTCAACACAAAACCTAATTTCCTTTTTACCATCTTTTCTATGAAGTTTGGGGACAAGCACCACTGGGCTAGTCCAGGGACTTTCAGAAGGCTCAATCACTCCTAGATTTAAAATGTATTGTACCTCTTGTTCAATGCAATCTCTGACATGGTCAGGCTGCCTATAAATCTTACTTTTGACAGGCAAACAGTCTCTAGTGTCGATTGTGTGTAGTTGTACTTGGGATCAGTGAGAAGAGGTCAGAGAACTGATCAAAGAGATTTATGCAGTTGTCTTTCTGTTCAGCAGTAAGACAATCTTCAAGCACAACGCCCTCCACTAAGCCATCACCTTCAGTGGTGGAGAAGAGGTCAGGGAGAGGGTCACTCTCTTCTTCCTGCCCCACATCAGTGGCCATGAGCAGGGTTAAGTCAACCCTGTAATAATAAGGTTTCAGGCGATTGACATGAAGCACCCTAAGGGGACTTCTGGCAGTGCCCCGGTCTACCAAATAGGTGACATCACCATTTTTTTCTACAATGAGATGGGGTCCACTCTATTTGTCCTGGAGTGCTCTTGGGGCCACAGGCTCTAATACCCACACCTTCTGTCCTGAGTGGTACTGAGTCAGGACAGCCTTCTGGTCATGCCATTGCTTTTGGAGCTTTTGGCTGGCCTCAAGGTTTTTACTGGCCTTTTTCATGTACTCTGCCATTCTAGATCTTAGGCCAAGTACATAGTCCACAATGTCTTGCTTTGGAGCTTTTAAAGGTTGTTCCCAGCCCTCCTTCACAAGAGCAAGGGGACCTCTTACAGGGCGCCCAAAGAGGAGTTCAAAGGGGCTGAAGCCCACTCCTTTCTGTGATACCTCCATATAAGCAAAAAGGAGACATGGCAACAAGACATCCCATCTCCTCCTGAGTTGTTCAGGGAGTCCCATGATCATGCCTTTGAGAGTTTTATTAAACCTCTCAACCAGACCATTCATCTGTGGATGATGAGGTGTAGTGAACTTGTAAGTGACACCACACTCCTTCCACATAGCTTTGAGGTATGCAGACATGGAGTTACTACCTCTTTCTGACACCACTTCATTAGGGAAACCCACTCTGGAAAATAGTCCCACAAAGGCTTTTGCCACTGCAGGACCTGTAGTGGTCATTAAGGGAATAGCTTCAGGATACCTAGTGGCATGGTCCACTACCACAAGGATAAACCTATTGCCTGAAGCTGTTGGAGGGCCAAGGGGGCCAACCATGTCAACCCCTACTCTTTCAAAGGGCACCCCAACCACTGGAAGTGGAATTAAGGGGGCCTTAGGTGTGCCACCAGTCTTGCCACTGGCTTGGCAGGTCACACAGGAGCGACAAACCTCCTTTGTGTACTCTGACATATGAGGCCAGTGAAACAATGGAACACGTCTGTCCCAAGTTTTACTTTGGCCCAAATGCCCAGCCAAAGGAATATCATGAGCCAAAGTCAGAAGAAACTCCCTATACTGGTAAGAGATGACCAATCCCCTGGCAGCTCCAGGTTTAGGGTCCCTTGACTCAGTGTAGAGGAGGTTATCTTCCCAATAGACTTAATGGATATCAGTGATATCCCCATTCTGCTGTTTGACAGCTTGCTGTCTTAAACCCTCTAGTGTGGGACAGGTCCGCTGTGCCACACTCAGCTCTTGCCTGGCAGGCCCCCATTTCACCCAAAAGCTCAGCAGTGTCTGCTGCAAGCTCATCTGGTGTAGGTTCTGCAAAGGGAGAGGATTCCTCTTCCTCAAAACGGGAATGTTCTGGAGAGGGAGAGATAGTGGGCAGGGATTTACCCTTTCTACTCCTAGCTTTTGGGAGCACTTGGTCCATTTTTCCAGGATCCAAGTGTCCCTGTCCTCCTTGCTTCTGGGCCTGAGCCCTTGTGAGAGCAAAGATATGCCCAGGAATGCCCAGCATTGCTGCATGAGCCTCCAACTCCACTTCAGCCCAAGCTGATGTCTCCAAATCATTGCCTAGTAAGCAGTCTAAAGGTAAATCAGTGGCTACCACAACTTTCTTTGGACAAGTAACCACCTCAAGTTGAGATTCACAACAGCCATGGGGTGGCTAAGAGTGTTGTTATGTGCATCAGTCACATGGTACTGTTGACCAAGTATGTGTTGTTCAGGGTGAACCAGTATCTCAATCACCATAGTGACACTGGCTCCTTTATCCCTGTAGGCCTCAACCTCAACACCATTTATTAGGGGCAGTTGTTTGTACTTCCCCATATTAAGGGGACAAGCAACCAAGGTGGCAAAGTCAATACCACCATCAGAGACTAAAACAGCCTCTGTGATCTCCCTAACAAGACCAACCACAACTACATTACCAATGGTGAGCCCACCATTGATTGGCTATTTGATTGGCTATTTGTAGTGTTCTTCCCACCACCACTGCTATTACTAGGGACACTAGAGGACGCAGTTGGGGTTGTGGTAGAGGGAGCCTTGGTGTTTTTCTTTGGACAAGTGGAATCACTTGCCCAATGGCCTTTACTTTTACAGAAGTAACACCATGGCTTCTTTTGATTGTTAGAAGAGGATTTGGACCCACCTCCCCTAGAGGATGTTTGTGGGCCTGATGAAGACTCAGAGTTCTTTTTATCTTTGTCCTCACTCTTGTCAGAAGACTTACCATCCTTCTTCTTGCCATCCTTGTCACCACCTGTTTGAGCTTTTGTGCTCACTCTTGTTCTGACCCATTTGTCTGCCTCCTTTCCCAATTCTGAGGTAGAGGTCAGATCTGAGTCTACCAAGTACTGATAAAATAAGTCAGATACACATTTATTTAAAATATGCTCTCTCAAAATAAGATTATATAGGCTTTCATAGCCAGTCACCTTACTGCCATGCAACGATCCCTCCAAGTCCTTAACTGAACTGTCTACAAAGTCTGTCCTGTCTTGAGAGGACTCTTTTCTGGTATCTCTGAACTTTATCCTAGACTATTCACTGGTTAAGCCAAATCGATCAAAAAGTACATCTTTCAAAACTTTGTAGTTGTTAGCATCACTCCCTCTGACAGTAAGGAGCCTATCCCCCCTACCCTTGCCAGTGAAAGATAGCCGAAGATAGCAGCCCACTGCCTTTGAGGGACCAACTGTGCCATACAGGCCCTCTCAAGTGCAGAAAACCACTTGTTTATGTCATCCCCCTCCTTGTAAAGTGGGACAATCTTATGAGTTTCCTTAAATCTGTTACTCCAACAGGATGGCTATCAAGAAGACTGCTGCTGCCACCATGGGGAACTAACCCCAACTTCTGTCTTTCCCTCTCTACATCTAGAGACTCCCTGTCTAAGGCCAGCTGCTGCTGTCTCAACTTCAGTCTGGCCTCTTCCAACCTCTGCTTTCTGAGTTCCCTGTCTAGGTGTTATCCACAGAGTGAGAGGCTTTGGAATTCTCTGACTCAGAGGTGATGTGGGAATGGGTAGAAGTGGACCTATCTCTGACTACCTGAACTCTAGTTACCTGGCCTTTTGGAGTGAAAGGTGCCCTTCTAGTGTGTGACCCCCATCCACTACCAGCTTCACTAGATGGCCTGATAGTTGAAAGGTCTTTGGAAGTAACCTCTCCAGAGTCCTCAGTGCCCTCCCCTGATTCTATCTGGATACCCTCCTCCTCTACCTCCTGACCTTGGGTGGGACCAGCCTGGCTCTGGTTACTTTTAAGCAAAAGACTAAGGAGAAGATCTTTGGTAGGGTTCTTACCAATTCCTAAACTTCTTTCTATGCAGAGACCCCTCAAACTTTTAAAGTTTAAATTGTCATACGTTGTCTGGACAACTTTGGGAGAGACCTCTACTACAGACATAGAGGGTCATTCTGACCCTGGCAGCCGGTGGCCGCCAGGGCCACCGACCACGGGAGCACCGCCGACAGGCTGGCGGTGCTCCAATGAGCATTCTGACCGCGGCGGTTCAGCCGCGGTCAGAAGCGGAAAGTCAGCGGTCTCCCGCTGACTTTCCGCTGCTCATTGGAATCCTCCATGGCTGCGGAGCGCGCTCCGCAGCCATGAGGATTCTGACCCCCCCTACCGCCATCCAGTTCATGGCGGGAAAGCCGCCATGAACAGGATGGCGGTAGGGAGGGTCGCGGGGCCCCTGGGGGCCCCTGCCGTGCCCATGCCAATGGCATGGGCAAGGCAGGGGCCCCCGTAAGAGGGCCCCAAAATGTATTTCACTGTCTGCCTTGCAGACAGTGAAATACGCGACGGGTGCAGTAGCACCCGTCGCACCTTCCCACTCCGCCGGCTCGATTACGAGCCGGCATCCTCGTGGGAAGGTCGTTTTCCCCTGGGCTGGCGGGCGGTTTAACTGGAACCGCCCGCCAGCCCAGGGGAAAACTCGTAATACCCGCCGCGGTCTTTTGACCGCGGCGCGGTAATTTGGAGGGCGGGATCCTGGCGGGCGGCCTCCGCCGCCCGCCAGGGTCATAATGAGGCCCATAGTTGCAAGAAAGAGTTTAGGGTAGAGAGAAAAAGTTTAGAAACTTTTAAAGAAAAGAGAAAACATTTTCAAACTTTTTTAGAAAGTTTTTAGCAAGAAAGTTAGACTGTTTAGATTAACTGTGTATATTTCTAAGTATTTAGAATATGTTTTTCTTATTAAAGCACCAGTGACAAAGTGGTAAAGCAGTTACAAGTACTTATTCAATCGCTGCTGCCAATGTAGGAGTCTGGCCTGGCTTATAGTGGGTACCTGATGGTACTTACACCTTGTGCCAGGTCCAGTTATCCCTTATTAGTAGTCAGTCAGTCAGTCAAATAACTTTAGTGCGGCAATTGCCATAAAAGTACAAACCAAGACACTTTTACCGATCTATAAATAGTATAAAATAAAACTTAAAACCATTGCTGAAAACACCACATGAGCATCCAATCTGAAACCCCTTGACATACATAGATAAATATACTAGACATGATTAAAAATCACAAAGTCAGAAAAGTAAAAATATTAGCTTTAAAATGATATACTATACGTACATAATTTTTTTTAAAAGGAGTAGGCCTTTTCCTAATACTTAAAGAAGCTGTGACAAAGTCTAATACATGATGACAAATTTGAACATCAGGCAATCTCTGAAGATATAGTAGGGCTTCCTTATAATGAATGGGTCTAAGAAGGCGTAACATGGGTAAAATAAAGGCCCCTCTAGGAGCAGCGTATAAAGGGCAAAAAAGAAAAAAGTGCAAAGTGCTCTGAGTTGATTTGGAGTCACAGGGACAAAGTGGTAAGTCCTTTTTCCAGAAACATGGTTTGGGGAAAGCTACCTTAAAATGAATTAGATTAAGTCTAAAAAGTGTTAAAAAGGAAATTATTCTAGAACTTGAAAACCAAGTCAAATAGGGTTCAAGGCATGGAACAGTCACAATCCGAGAGTAGGAATCAAAAGATTTCAAATTCAGGGAACTATAAAATCTCTGCTCTCATATGTGCTTGGAGTAAGTAGACTTCAAAACAGACCTAGAGTTTGTGGTTAACAAATGAGGATCATCAAACATGTATCTAAGCCCTAGGTTCTCAAAAGAGTTTTGCAGAAACATAAGCCAGGGAATCCTATTTGAATTTTCCAATTGTAGACAATCAGAGATACAGTCTTGGACCAAACTTGCCGTAGGGTTTGACCAACATCTGATCCAGAGCAGTAGGGGGGCCATAAAGACCCTGTCCTCCAAAAAGCACTGACCTAATTCTTCATGGCAGATTATATTTGCGGTGCATTTTGGAACCAATAATAATCTGCGCAGGAATTTATTTCAACACTCTGAAGAGACGGTATTTTATTATAGCCCCAGACGCCTGCCCCATAAAGGACTGATGCAGTGCATTTGGAATTATAAAGAGTTTTCAACTGTGCAGGGGGTCTGTGACCTAATTTATTTGAAAAGCGAAAAATTGCTTCGTTGTTCCTTATCAACTGTGGGAGCTTAAAATTAATGTGTGTCTTCCAGGACAAGGAAGAACTCATGTACATGCCTAGATAACAAAATTCTTTGACCTTAATAAGAGTGTGCCCTCCCATAGTAAATTGTTTAGACTTTGTATTGCGTGGGCCACAAGTCATAACGAAAGTCTTGGGGTAATTTACTTTCAGATCAAGGTTCAACATAAAATCATAAAATACATCCAGTAGTCCCTGTAAACCGTTTGCAGTACGAGCAATTAAAACTGCATCGTCAGCATATAATAAAACTGGAAGTTGTCTCTGGCCCATCTTCGGTATGTCCTTTGCATGTTTTAACAGTGAATCATAGAGCCCATTAATGTAAATCAGAAAAAGAAAAGGGGCTAAGATACAGCCCTGCCTTACACCCCTAGTTGACGGGATGGAGGAGGTTCTCTGCCCATGTGAGCCGGCCTGAACAGAAATCGTTAGGTCTGTGTGTAGGCGTTTAATAAGCTCCAATAGAGGCGGATCGCAGCCTAAGGCTTCCAAAATTAGCCATAACTTTGCCCTATTAACCATATCAAAGGCACTGGTTAGATCAATGAAAGCCATGTGAATAGACTCTTTTTTGACTGTCACGTATTTGCTGAGTATCAGCTGCAAGTTTAAGACTTGCTCAACTGTGCCTACACCAGGTCTGAAACCAAATTGAATAGGGGATAAAATCTGGGCCTCGGACACCCAATCTTCTAAATGGGACAGGATCACGCTACCTAAAATCTTTGCCGTCGAATCGATAAGAGAAATTGGTCTGTAACAAGAAGGATCTTGTCTATTTCCTTTTTTGAAGATAGGAACAATAATAGCCGATTTCCATGAGAGGGGCACGTTACTATTTACCACACTATTCTACACATTTGTAACTAACGGACCCCAAAGATCAATTTCTGATTTAAAAAGATCAGCGGGAACCCCATCGGGGCCAGGAGCTTTTCCCTGCCTTGATCTATCAATGGCATTTTTGACCTCATAGAGGTCAAAAATAATGTTTGGGGCCTTAGTTTTGGAGTCTAAAATAAAAGGTGCAGAAGGATTTACATGCGAATTCTCATAAGTTCCTGAACAGAAGACTTTCCTAAAATGAGTTAACCAGACGTCCTCAGCAATAAGATAGTCATTGGCCAAAGAGTGGTTACCAGAAAAGTAAGAGTGATTTATCACTTTCCAGAATTTAGAAGTATCCTTCTGTTCAGATGCAGCCAAAAGTTCGCCCCAGGCCCTAGACCTAATTTCTGATTTCCGTTTGTCAATGGCAGCCTTATAATCGGCTCTGGCTATTTTAACTAATTGACGGGAGAGAGGAACTGCTTTAAGTGCATCTTTGAGTTTTTTGTGGGTAGATGAGCACGCAGAATCGAACCATCTGTGGGCCACCGGCCCCTTCGCGGGCCTGTCCGCCCCCAGGGCGCGTGAGATGTCAGTGCTTAAAGATTCAAATTCACGCACTATGCGGTCAGAATCTAACTGCTGGGACAGACACATATGAATCGAGTCAGACCTACTTCTTACAATTTCCTTGTTAAAAATGTTTGGATCTATTTTGTCCCATTTTAGACGTATGCCACAATTTGGATTATAAACAGTAGCAGCGCTCAAGCTTTTATTCTTGGGTGCCTGGAAATATTTTAGGTCCAATATAATGCTAAGGGGGTTATGATCGCCCGCACAATGAGGTGTAATCTTAAATTCTTGAATTACATAAAAATCAGAGGAGCTGAAGTCGATAATGCTCCCCCTCAAATTCCCTGTAAAGGTTGGTGTATTACAGGCGTCGGGGGCCAATTTCTCGGTGACATGAACCAGATCAAATTTACAAGTAAAAGGTTTAAGGCATCTCCTTCAGATGTATGGTTAAAATGAATTACTGACTCTCTGCCCTCTGCAGGAGAGGCACACAGGTCCATGTGTTCTTTGCTGCACAGAGGAGTATTGAAATCGCCCACCCAGATAATATTTAGATCACTATGCTGCAAAACATGTGAAGAATCTATGAGGTCCGTTACCTCTTCTAGATGACCCATAAGGAGGCCCCGAGGGATGGTATTGTAAAAATTTTAAATTAGGATACCCTTTAGGCCACTAATAGAGACCAAGACAACCATAAAATAAAGGGAAGACCAGATTAAAGACACATTTAAAAGCGGAAGATGTACGGAGACAAGAACTAAAAGGCCGCCACTAGCTCTCCCCATTTGGGAGGTTAGTGCTGGCTGACACAGAGAGGTGAAACCGTTCAGAAGGAACGTATCTTTGGACCAGGTCTCCTGTAGACAAATTATATCGTAGGACGAAATAAAGCTCTTCCAGTCCGAATTGTCAGATTTGGATCGCAGCCCTGCTATGTTCCAGCTAAGCGGAGTTAATGGTCTAGACACAGGACATGACATTAGAACTTTAGTATTTATAGGAACTTTCAGATCCAATTCAGGCTTTCCTGTGTCCCAGGTACATTCAACGTCGACGTTCCCAGCCTTCGGTCTCTCCATGTTAGAAGAACAGGGGTTTATCACCGATAGTCAATCGTTCTCGTCAAGGTGACTAAGAGTCGAGAACTGGTTGCTAGAGGGTACAGTAACCTGTAAATGAAGCCTTTCTGGGTCTGGTCTGTAAATACTTGAATTAGTGACAGTGCGATTTGGTAGGAGCACAGGGTCGTAAAAATGACACAGGGGATGTATTTGAATCCTGTTAGTTGACATATTACAGTGGGCCAAATTGGTCAAAAAAAGGTCTACTGAACGAGGATTAGCAAAATTTAAAACAACATAGTCTCCCTCCTCCAATACCTTGGAATATCCTACCCTCGTCACTCTTCGGGCCATGAGAATCTTATCATTATGAAAACAATTAGGTTTGAAATTGGAGTTCAACCAGTGACCAGCTTTTCTAATTAGGGAGTGGGTATCTTCTTGTTTGGAGCACTCCAGAGGAGGAACATTTGAGAGAACCAGAACATACAGTTTGCAGGCAGGTGGTAAATGTAAAAAGTCTGCATGGTTAGTAAGTTTATTTGGACCTTTGTCATGTGTCCTAGAGGAAAAAACTTCCCTTGTCGGCCCTAATACAGGGTTGTCAGCATGAGTTCCTTGACCAGAGACGGCTTGTGGATCAAGCGAAGAATTACTTACACCTTGGGGTACCAAAGTAGAGGGAGGAGTGGGTTGATGGGCTGGTTCAGGGCTATGATGTATTCCCATACATAAAGAACCTGGTTTTAAAAAACTAGATAAAAACCTGGTCACGTCATTACAAAAGCAATCAAGCTTCCTAGCGATCAGAGTGGTAATTTTTGCCTCTAGAGTTGCGCAAAAGGATTTGAGTGTCTGGTCAATAAAACTAGAACAATCTTCAGGAGCATCCTTACTCAGAGGGCATTCGGGGAAGGAGACCAGGGAGATTGGGGGTTGGTCACTTTGGGCCGGGAAGGTAGGTAGTTTCTTTTTGGAGCCCAGGGCCTTTTTTGTGTTTTTGGGCTTTTTCCCGGCTCTCCTCTTCTTCAAAGGAGGAGAATCGGCCTGAGAGCAAGAGCTTTCAAGAGGAGGAGTAGCTAAAAGGGGAGAAGAATTGATTCGGTCGGTAGTGGGGAGTATGTCGACGCCCAACTGACTGGCATTCAGAGGCGAAGTCAGTGATAAAGGACCAGTTCTTGGAAAGGTGGAAATGTGAACGATAGGTTCCAAGGGAGGGTGTTGAACAGTACTTTGAACAGCCCCAATCCTTTCTTCTACATGTTCAAGTTCAGATTCAATGGCCCCCATCACAGAAGATAAATAACTAGTAATGGAGGACTGAAGGGAGCTGGACCCGGCTTCCCCCTTCTGAACATTAGTCTTTCTTTTCCCCATATTTAATAACAGACTCACACAGTATCTGACACAGCACCCAGATGGAATTACCACAGGCGGAAGGAGTAGACGTTAGGGGGGGGGCCCAGCCCGGCCTCTTCCGGTTGATGACGGGCGAAGAACGGGCCCGCCCTTGGCCCGGGCTTCGCCCGGGCGACGCCCGCGTGCGTCCCGCACAGCGGGAGCGCGAGACTAATTTAAAGGGCTCCTGCCCTTCAATCAAAGTCCCGGCAAGGTCCCGGCAGCAACGCGCTTCCCGCGACGGCGGGGGCGCGAGAGTAATTTAAAGGGCTCCTGTCCTTCAATCAAAGTCCCGGCAAGGTCCCGGCAGCAACGCGCTTCCCGCGACGGCGGGGGCGCGAGAGTAATTTAAAGGGCTCCTGCCCTTCAATCAAAGTCCCGGCAAGGTCCCGGCAGCAACGCGCTTCCCGCGACGGCGGGAGCGCGAGAGTAATTTAAAGGGCTCCTGCCCTTCAACCAAAGTCCCGGCAAGGTCCCGGCAGCAACGCGCTTCCCGCGACGGCGGCCCAGTCCCAGGAAGGCAGAACAAAGCATTTCCTCTGAGAGCAGGGTGTTACACCCTCTCCCTTTGGAAATAGGTGTTACAGGCTGGGGAGGTGTAGCCTCCCCAGCCTCTGGAAATGCTTTGAAGGGCACAGATGGTCCCTCGTTGAATAATCCAATCTACACTGCTTCAGGGACCCCTTGTCCCCTGTTCTGGTGTGAAACTGGACAAAGGAAAGGGGAATGACCACTCCCCTGTCCATCACCACCCTAGGGGTGGTGCCCAGAGCTCCTTCAGTGTGTCCCAGACTTCAGCCATCTTGCTTTGCAAGTTGTGGGGGCACCCTGGAGGCCTCTGAGTGGCCAGTGCCAGCAGGTGACTTCAGAGACACCTCCTGATAGGTCCATACCTGATAAGGTAGCCAATTCCCCTCTTAGGGCTATTTAGGGTCTCTCCTGTGGGTTCTCTTCAGATTGAGCTTGCAAGTTTCCTTCAGGAATCCGCTGCAACAACTTCAGCCTCCTTTGACCTCGGATCAACCGCAGCCTGCTCCAAGAAACGCTGTAATTACAACAAAGTATCCACAAAAGATACTTTTGTTCAGCAACCTCAGCTCCATGTCAGCAACTGCAACAGTTTCCATGGTGTGCATGCTCTGAGGATTCCCTGTCTTCATCCTGCACCAGAAGGACCGAAGAAATCTCCCGTGGGGTGACAGAGTCACTCCCCTGCTCCTGCAGGCACCTTCCAAGACGAGGACCGGTACCCTTGGACTCCTCTCACAGTAACAAGTGTGCTCCTAAGGACACAGAGGGTGGACATCTTCAACATAGACTGTCCTGAGGTTCTGCTGACACAATTTGGAGAAGGTAAGACCTTGCCTCCCAGAGAGCGATAGTACCCCACCGTACTGTGTCTTCTTCACCTCCTGAGGCCTCTGTGCACTATTTGCAAAATTCCTTTGTGCACAGCCTGGCCCAAGCCACCAGCTTGCCATCCTATGATGCTCAGCTCGCTGAGTTGTTCTCCGGAGGCGTGGGACCTTCCTTTGTTTTGCTGCATCAACCGTGTTTTGCACCTCCTTTGTCCCCATGTCTTGGGACCTTTGGGGGTGCTGGCTGGCATCAAGAGAGCTCTCTAAAGTGCTGAGAGCCCCAACTTCCTCCTCAAACAGAGTTGAGGCCCCCAGGTCCCTCCTGGATCCATCCATCACCATTTTGACACAAAATGCACTTTTGTCGTAACCAAGGCCTGTTGGTGACTTCCAACATGAAATCATGTCTGCAATGATCTTCACATTGTGGGACATCCTTTGCATCATGCAGGAACCCCCTGGCAGCTTCCTAGGGTGCATTTCTACAGTCTTCGACTAACCATGGACTCTTCTTTTGCACCCTCTTCAGGGTTGGCAGGGGCTCCTGTCATTCCTGGAACTTTGTTCGACTTCTGGACTTGGTCCCCTTCCTTTGCAGGTGTTCAGGTCCAGGAATCTAGCAGTTGTTCTTTGCAGACTTGGTTGGTTACTGCAAAATCCCAATCACGAGGTGTAGTGTGTCCTAAGGAAACTTGCAGTACTTTACTCCTGTTTTTTGTGGCTCTGGGGTGGGGTAATTTACTTACCTTTACTGTATTTCTACTCTCCCAGCGATTCTGCACACACTACACTTGTTTAGGGGGGAATTTGTGATTTGCATTCCACTTTCTTAGTATATGGTTTGTGCTGCCCCTAGACTTATTTTCTCCCAGTGCATTCTAAAGCATTTCCTATTGTTTGCATTATTCTATAACTATTTACTTGTCTACATTTGTTGTCTAGTGTATATATTGTGTATAATACTTACCTCCAGAAGGAGTATTGTCTCTAAGATATTTTTGGTACTGTGTCACCCAAATAAATACCTTTATTTTTGGTAACACTGAGTACTGTCTTTACTTGTGTATAAGTACTTGTAGGAGGCTGGTCTGGCTTGTAGTGGGTACCAGAGGTACTTACACCTTATGCCAGGTCCAGTTATCCCTTATTAGTGTAGAAGAGGTGTTTCTAGCAGCTTAGGCTGATAGAAGGTAGCTATGGCAAAGCAGCTTAGGCTGAACTAGGAGACATGTAAAGGTCCTACTATACCACTGGTATCATATCCCCAATAGCATAAGAAAACACAATACACAGAGTTACTAAAAATAAAGGTACTTTATTTTTATGACAATATGCCAAAAGTATCTCAGTGAGTACCCTCAGTAAGAGGATAAGTTATATACACAAGATATATGTACACAAACCAAAATTAGGTAAGTAAGAGCAAGAAAAGTAATGCAAACAGTGTAGAATTACAATAGATTGGAATAGGAGCACATAGGTATAGGGGCAACACAAACCATATACTCCAAAAGTGGAATGCGAACCACGAATGGACCCCAAACCTATGTGAGCTTGTAGAGGGTCGCTGGGACTGTAAGAAAACAGTGAGGGTTAGAAAAATACCCCACCCCAAGACCCTGAAAAGTAGGAGTAAACTACACCTACTACCCACAGAGAGCACAGAAGTTGTGATAGGGGGATTCTGCAGGAAGAACAAACACCAGCAATGCAACAACAGTGGATTTCCGGACCTGAGTACCTGTAAGACAAGGGAACCAAGTCCTATAGTCGCGACAGTGTCAAGAGTGGGTAGGAGCCCAGGAAATGCCAGCTGAAGATGCAAGGAAGCTGCCACTTGTTGGAATAAGCTTGGAGTTCTGCAAGAAAAAAGAGGACTAGGGACTTCTCCTTTGGAAGATGGATATCCCACTTCGTGGTGAAGCTTGCAGAGGTGTTCCCACGCAGAAAGACTGCAAACAAGGCTTGCTAGCTGCAAGGGTCGCAGTAGAGGTTTTTGGGTGCTGATGTAGCCCAGGACGGACCAGGATGTCACCTCTTAGAGGAGGAGACAGAGGGGGCGCCCAGAAACTCAGGGAGCCATCACAGAAGCAGGCAGCACCCGCAAAAGTACCCCAAAAGGCACTTAGAAGAAAAGTGAACTGGCACCCATGCAAAGTCACAAAAGGGAGTCCCACTACGCTGGAGGACAACTCAGAAGGTTGTGCACTGCAGGATGGAGTGCCGGGGACCCAGGCTTGGCTGTGCATGAAGGAAATCCTGGAAGAGTTTGCTGGAGAAGCTGCAAATCACACTGTACACAGCTTGGCAGTCTAGCGTGGTGAGGCAAGGACTTACCTCCACCAAACTTGGACTGAAGAGTCACTGGACTGTGGGAGTCACTTGGACAGAGTTGCTGAGTTCCAGGGACCACTCTCGTCATGCTGAGAGGGGACCCAGAGGACCGGTGATGCAGTCTTTTGTTACCTGCGGTTGCAGGGGGAAGATTCCATCAACCTACAGGAGATTTCTTCAGAGCTCCTAGTGCAGAGAGGAGGCAGGCTACCCCCAGAGCATTCACCACCTGGAAACAGTCGAGAAAGACAGCAGGATTAGGCGCTACAATGTTGCTGGTAGTCGTCTTGCTACTTTGTTGCGGTTTTGTAGGCGTCCTGGAGCAGTCAGCAGTCGATCCTTTGTTAGAAGGTGAAGAGGGAGATGCAGGGGAACTCCGGTGAGCTCTAGCATTCGTTATATGAAGAATTCCCCAAAGCAGAGACCCTAAATAGCCAGAAAAGGAGGTTTGGCTACCAAGGAAGGAGGATTGCCTACCAAGAGAGGTAAGAGCCTATCAGAAGGAGCCTCTGACGTCACCTGCTGGCACTGGCCACTCAGAGCAGTCCAGTGTGCCCCCAACACCTCTGTTTCCAAGATGGCAGAGGTCTGGGACACACTGGAGGAGCTCTGGGCAGGTCAGGGGAGTGGTCACTCCCCTTTCCTTTGTCCAGTTTCACGAAACAGCAGGGCTGGGGGTTCCCTGAACTGGTGTAGACTGGCGTACGCAGAGATGGGCACCATCTGTGCCCATCAAAGCATTTCCAGAGGCTGGGGGAGGCTACTCCTCCCAAGCCCTTCACAACTATTTCCAAAGGGAGAGGGTGTAACACCCTCTCTCAGAGGAAATCCTTTGTTCTGCTTTCCTAGGCCAGGGCTGCCTGGACCCCAGGAGGGCAGAAACCTGTCTGAGGGGTTGGCAGCAGCAGCTGAGGTTCTGGTTAGCAGAGCCTCAGTGAGACAGTTAGGCATCACACAGGGAACGCATACAGGGCACATACTTATGAGCACTGGGTCCCAGTGACACATAGACTAAAACAACATATATACAGTGAAATATGGGGGTAGCATGCCAGGCAAGACGGTACTTTCCTACACAACCCCCCCCCCCACCCCCAAATGAAGGACAATAAGACTAGCCATGACCTAATGAGTCTTCATTGTCTAAGTGGAAATATCTGGAGATTACATCTGCATTGGAGTGGGTACTCCCAGGTCTATGTTCCACTGTATAGTCCATTCCCTGTAGAGATATGGACCACCTAAACAATTTAGGGTTTTCACCTTTCATTTGTTTTAGCCAAAGTAGAGGTTTGTGGTTTGTCTGAACAATGAAGTGAGTGCCAAACAGGTATGGCCTCAACTTTTTCAGTGCCCAGACCACAGCAAAGGCCTCCCTCTCTATGGCAGACCAACACTTTTCTCTAGGGGTCAACCTTCTGCTGATAAAAGCAACTGGTTGATCCTGGCCCTCAAAATTCAGTTGTGATAAGACTGCCCCTCCCCCTAAATCAGATGCATCAGTTTGAAAAATTAATTTATTGGAGTAACATGGGCTTTTTAGGACAGGTGCAGAGCACATGGCCTGTTTGAGCTCCACAAATGCTTTCTGACAGCTGGCTGTCCATAATACCTTTTTAGGCATCTTTTTACTAGTGAGATCATTAAGAGGGGCTGCTATGGAGCCATAGTTTTTAATGAATCTCCTGTAATACCCTGTGAGGCCTAAGAAGGCTCTCACCTGGGTATGAGTTGTATGGGGAACCCAATCCATGATTATCTGGATTTTCCCCTGCAGTGGTGAAATCTGTCCCCACCTACCAGGTGTCCCAGATAAACCACCTTTCCCTGCCCTATCTGGCACTTTGAGGCCTTGATAGTGAGGCCTTTTGCAGGGCCTCCAAAACTTTCCAATGGTGGACCAGGTGGAGCTAAAGACAGCAATATCATCTAGATATGCTGCACTAAAAGCCTCCAACTCTTGCAGGTCTTTGTTCACCAACCTCTGAAAAGTGGCAGGTGCATTTTTCAAACCAAAGGGCATCACTGTAAATTGGTAGTGCCCTGCTATAGTTGAAAATGCAGTTTTAGGTTTAACATCCTCAGCCAATTTGATCTGCCAATACCCTGCATTCAAATCAAAGGTGCTTAGATACTTGGCAGATGCCAGTGTATCTATGAGCTCATCTGCCCTGGGTATAGGGTTAGCATCAGTTTTTGTTACCTGAGTGAGACCTCTGTAGTCTACACAAAACCTCATCTCCCTTTTTCTATCTTTTGAGTGAGGCTTTCGTACAAGCACCACAGGACTCACCCATGGGCTTTCAGAAGGTTCAATCACTCCCAGATCAAGCATTTTCTGCACCTCTTGTTTTATGCAGTCCCTGACATGGTCAGGCGGCCTATAAATTTTACTCTTGACAGGCAAGCGGTCACCAGTATCAATTGTGTGTTCACACCAGGAAGTTGTATCTGGCACAATTGAAAATATGTCAGAAAATTGTCCAAGGAGATTTATGCAGGTGTCTTTCTGTTCTGCAGTCAGACAATCTGCCAAAACTACTCCCTCCACTAAAGCATCAGTTTCAGTGGTGGAAAAGAGATCAGGGAGAGGGTCACTCTCTTCTTCCTGTCCCTCATCTGTTGCCATGAGCAGGGTGAGATCAGCCCTGTCATAGTAGGGTTTTAGGCAGTTGACATGAATCACCCTAAGGGGACTCCTGGCAGTGCCCAGGTCTACCAAATAGGTAACCTCACCCTTTTTCTCAACAATTAGATGGGGTCCACTCCATTTGTCCTGGAGTGCTCCTGGAGTGCTCTTGGTGCCAAGTACATAGTCCACTATGTCCTGTTTGGGAGCTTTTAAAGGTTGTTCCCAACCCTCCTTCACAAGAGTGAGTGGACCTCTTACGGGGTGTCCAAAGAGGAGCTCAAAGGTGCTGAAGCCCACTCCTTTCTGGGGTACCTCCCTGTAAGCAAAAAAGAGACAAGGTAACTGGACATCCCATCTCCGCTTGAGTTTTTCAGGGAGTCCCATTATCATACCTTTGAGAGTTTTATTAAACCTCTCTACCAGTCCATTAGTCTGTGGATGGTAAGAAGTGGTGAACTTGTAGGTAACAGCACACTCCTTCCACATTGCTTTCAATTATGCAGACATGAAGTTGCTACCTCTGTCTGATACTACCTCTTTAGGGAAACCCACCCTGGAAAAGATTTCCAGGAGGGCCTTTGCCACTGCAGGAGCTGTAGTGGTCCTTAGAGGAATTGCTTCAGGATATCTTGTGGCATGGTCCACAACCACCAAGATAAACCTATTGCCTGAAGCAGTAGGAAGGTCAAGGGGGCCAACAATGTCAACCCCTACCCTTTCAAAGGGCACCCCAACCACAGGTAGTGGAATAAGGGGAGCCTTTGGAGAGCCACCAGTCTTGCCACTGGCTTGGCAGGTCACACAAGACTTGCAAAAATCTTTAGTGTCCTCTGACATCCTAGGCCAGTGAAACAGGTGGGCAAGTCTCTCCCATGTTTTGATCTGGCCCAAATGCCCAGCCAAAGGAATGTCATGTGCAAGAGTTAGGAGGAACTCTCTGTACTGCAGGGGAATGACCAATCTCCTGGCTGCTCCAGGTTTTGGGTCCCTTGCCTCTGTGTACAAGATGTTGTCCTCCCACTAAACTCTATGTGAGTCACTGACATCCCCATTTTGCTGCTTGACAGCTTGCTGTCTGAGACCCTCTAATGTGGGACAGGTTTGCTGTGCCACACTCAGCTCTTCCCTGGCAGGGTCTGTAGGAGGCTGGACTGGCTTGTAGTGAGTACCAAGGGGTACTTGCACCTTGCACCAGGCCCAGTTATCCCTTATTAGTGTATAGGGTGTCTAGCAGCTTAGGCTGATAGATAATGGTAGCTTAGCAAAGCAGCTCAGGCTGAACTAGGAGACGTGTGAAGCTACTACAGTACCACTTAGTGTCATATGCACAATATCATAAGAAAACACAATACACAGTTATACTAAAAATAAAGGTACTTTATTTTTATGACAATATGCCAAAGTATCTTAGAGTGTACCCTCAGTGAGAGGATAGGAAATATACACAAGATATATATACACAATAGCAAAAATATGCAGTATAGTCTTAGAAAACAGTGCAAACAATGTATAGTTACAATAGGATGCAATGGGGAAACATAGGGATAGGGGCAACACAAACCATATACTCCAAAAGTGGAATGTGAACCACGAATGGACCCCAAACCTATGTGACCTTGTAGAGGGTCGCTGGGACTATCAGAAAATAGTGAGAGTTAGAAAAATAACCCTCCCCAAGACCCTGAAAAGTGAGTGCAAAGTGCACCAAAGGTCCCCTAAGGACAAAATAGTCGTGTTAGAGGGAGAAGGCAAGGAAAACACAAATCAGCAATGCAACAACGATGGATTCCTGTCTGAAGGTACCTGTGGAACAAGGGGACCAAGTCCAAAAGTCACAAGCAGCTCGGAGATGGGCAGATGCCCAAGAAATGCCAGCGGTTGGTGCAAAGAAGCTCTTACTAGGCTGAAGAACTGTGAATACTGCAGGAACGACAAGGGCTAGAGACTTCCCCTTTGGAGGATGGATCCCCCACGCCTTGGAGAGTCGTGCAGAAGTGTTTTCCCGCCGGATGGACGCCAACAAGCCTTGCTACACGCAAATCGTGCGTTTGGCGTTTTTGGACGCTGCTGGGGCCCAGGAGGGACCAGGAGGTCGCAAATTGGACCTGCAGAGAGAGGAGACGTCGAGCAAGACAAAGAGCCCTCACTAAAGCAGGTAGCACCCGGAGAAGTGCCAGAAACAGGCACTACGAGGATGCGTGAAACGGTGCTCGCCGAAGTTGCACAAAGGAGTCCCACGTCGCCGGAGACCAACTTAGAAAGTCGTGCAATGCAGGTTAGAGTGCCGTGGACCCAGGCTTGGCTGTGCACACAGGATTTCCGCCGGAAGTGCACAGGGGCCGGAGAAGCTTGCAAAGTCGCGGTTCCCAGCAATGCAGCCCAGCGAGGTGAGGCAAGGACTTACCTCCACCAAACTTGGGCTGAAGAGTCACTGGACTGTGGGAGTCACTTGGACGGTGTCGCTGGATTCGAGGGACCTCGCTCGTCGTGCTGAGAGGAGACCCCAGGGACCGGAGATGCAGCTTTTTGGTGCCTGCGGTTGCAGGGGGAAGATTCCGTCGACCCACGGGAGATTTCTTCGGAGCTTCTGGTGCAGAGAGGAGGCAGACTACCCCCACAGCATGCACAAGCAGGAAAACAGTCGAGAAGGCGGCAGGATCAGCGTTACAGAGTTGCAGTAGTCGTCTTTGCTACTATGTTGCAGGTTTGCAGGCTTCCAGCGCGGTCAGCTGTCGATTCCTTATCAGAAGGTGAAGAGGGAGATGCAGAGGAACTCGGCTGAGCTCATGCATTCGTTATCTGAAGTTTCCCCAGAGACAGAGACCCTAAATAGCCAGAAAAGAGGGTTTGGCTACCTAGGAGAGAGGAAAGGCTACTAACACCTGAAGGAGCCTATCAGCAGGAGTCTCTGACGTCACCTGGTGGCACTGGCCACTCAGAGCAGTCCAGTGTGCCAGCAGCACCTCTGTTTCCAAGATGGCAGAGGTCTGGAGCACACTGGAGGAGCTCTGGACACCTCCCAGGGGAGGTGCAGGTCAGGGGAGTGGTCACTCCCCTTTCCTTTGTCCAGTTTTGCGCCAGAGCAGGGGCTAAGGGGTCCCTGAACCGGTGTAGACTGGCTTATGCAGAATTGGGCACATCTGTGCCCAACAAAGCATTTCCAGAGGCTGGGGGAGGCTACTCCTCCCCTGCCTTCACACCATTTTCCAAAGGGAGAGGGTGTCACACCCTCTCTCAGAGGAAGTTCTTTGTTCTGCCATCCTGGGCCAGGCCTGGCTGGACCCCAGGAGGGCAGCTGCCTGTCTGAGGGGTTGGCAGCAGCAGCAGCTGCAGTGAAACCCCAGGAAGGGCAGTCTGGCAGTACCAGGGTCTGTGCTACAGACCACTGGGATCATGGAATTGTACCAACAATGCCAGGATGGCATAGAGGGGGCAATTCCATGATCATAGACATGTTACATGGCCATATTCGGAGTTACCATGGTGAAGCTACATATAGGTAGTGACCTATATGTAGTGCACGCGTGTAATGGTGTCCCCGCACTCACAAAGTTCAGTGAATTGGCTCTGAACAATGTGGGGGCACCTTGGCTAGTGCCAGGGTGCCCTCACACTAAGTAACTTTGCACCTAACCTTTACCAGGTAAAGGTTAGACATATAGGTGACTTATAAGTTACTTAAGTGCAGTGTAAAATGGCTGTGAAATAACGTGGACGTTATTTCACTCAGGCTGCAGTGGCAGGCCTGTGTAAGAATTGTCAGAGCTCCCTATGGGTGGCAAAAGAAATGCTGCAGCCCATAGGGATCTCCTGGAACCCCAATACCCTGGGTACCTCAGTACCATATACTAGGGAATTATAAGGGTGTTCCAGTAAGCCAATGTAAATTGGTAAAAATGGTCACTAGCCTGTCAGTGACAATTTGAAAGTAATGAGAGAGCATAACCACTGAGGTTCTGGTTAGCAGAGCCTCAGTGAGACAGTTAGGCACCACACAGGGAACATACACATGCACACCTATGAGCACTGGGGCCCTGTGTGACAGGGTCCCAGTGACACATACATATAGGCCACAAACCTATGAGCACTGGGGTCCTGACCAGCAGGATCCCAGTGACACATAACAACCATACTGAAAACATGGTGTTTTCACTATGAGCACTGAGGCCTGGCTATCAGGATCCCAGTGAGACAGTGAAAACAGTGACAAACACCCTGACATACACTCACAAACAGGCCAAAAGTGGGGGTAACAAGGCTAGAAAGAGGCTACCTTCTCACAGGGTCCCCTCCACCCAAAAGCTCAGCAGTGTCTGCTGCCAGCTCATCTGGCGATGGTTCTGCACAGGGAGGAAATTCTTCTTTCTCAGAAGGAGAATCATCTATAGAGGGAGGGATAGTGGGTAGGGATTTACCCTTGCTACCCCTAGCTTTAGGGAGCACTTGGTCTATTGTTCCAGGATCCAAGTCACCCTGTCCTTTTTGCTTTTTGGCCTGTGCCCTTGTCAAAGCAAAAATATACCCAGGAATGCCCAGCATTGCTGCATGAACCTCCAACTCCACTTCTGCCCAAGCTGATGTCTCTAAATCGTTCCCTAGTAGACAGTCTGCAGGTAAATCTGAGGCAACCACAACTTTCTTTGGATCAGTAACCCCCCCAGTTGAGATTCACAATAGCCATCGGGTGGCTAAGAGTGTTGTTATGAACGTCTTTCACTTGGTACTGCTGACCAAGTAGGTGTTGTTCTGGGTGGACCAGTTTCTCTATCACCATAGTAACACTGGCACCTGTGTCCCTGTAGGCCTGAACCTCAACACCATTTATTAGGGAAAGTTGCTTGTACTTATCCATATTAAGGGGACCAGCAACTAAGGTGGCCAAACCAATGGCAACTTCGGACTCTAACACAGCCTCTGTGGTCTCCCTGACAAGACCAACCCCAACTACATTGCCAATAGTGAGCCCAGCTACACCCTTGGATTGGCTATTTGTAGGTTTGCTCCCACCACCACTGCTATTACTAGGGGCACTAGAATTTGCAGCAGGGGTTGTGGTAGTGGGAGGTTTGGTGTTTTTCTTTGGACAACTGGAATCAGTTGCTGTAGGAAAGTACCATCTTGCCTGGCATGTTACCCCCATATTTCACTGTATATATGTTGTTTTAGTTGTATGTGTCACTGGGACCCTGCCAGCCAGGGCCCCAGTGCTCATAAGTGTGCCCTGTATGTGTTACCTGTGTTATGACTAACTGTCTCACTGAGGCTCTGCTATCCAGAACCTCAGTGGTTATGCTCTCTCATTTCTTTTCAAATTGTCACTAACAGGCTAGTGACCAATTTCACCAATTTACATTGGCATACTGGAACACCCTTATTATTCCCTAGTATATGGTACTGAGGTACCCAGGGTATTGGGGTTCCAGGAGATCCCTAGGGGCTGCAGCATTTCTTATGCCACCCATAGGGAGATCTCACAATTCTTACACAGGCCTGCCAGTGCAGCCTGAGTGAAATAACGTCCACGTTATTTCACAGCCATTTACCACTGCACTTAAGTAACTTATAAGTCACCTATATGGCTAACCTTTACCTGGTAAAGATTGGGTGCTAAGTTACTTAGGGGGTGATTCTAACATTGGCGGGCGGCGGAGGCCGCCCGCCAATGTTCCCCCGTCAAAATACCGCTCCGCGGTCGCAAGACCGCTGAGGGTATTTTGAGATTTGCCCTGGGCTGCCGGGCGGCCGCCAAAAGGCCGCCCGCCAGCCCAGGGCAAAACTACCTTCCCACGAGGACGCCGGCTCAGAATTGAGCCGGCGTATTGGGAAGGTGCGACGGGTGCAGTTGCACCCGTCGCGTATTTCAGTGTCTGCTTTGCAGACACTGAAATACTTTGTGGGGCCCTCTTATGGGGGCCCCTGCAGTGCCCATGCCATTGGCATGGGCACTGCAGGGGCCCCCAGGGGCCCTGCGGCACCCCCTACCGCCATCCTGTTCCTGGCGGGAGACCCGCCAGGAACAGGATGGCGGTAGGGGGTGTCAGAATCCCCATGGCGGCGGAGCGCGCTCCGCCGCCATGGAGGATTCTGGAGGGCAGTGGTAAACCGGCGGGAGACCGCCGGTTTACCCTTTCTGGCCGCGGCTGAACCGCCGCCATCAGAATGCCCTTGGGAGCACCGCCAGCCTGTTGGCGGTGCTCCCGTGGTCGGTGACCCTGGCGGTCACCGGCCGCCAGGGTCAGAATGACCCCCTTAGTGTGTGGGCACCCTGGCACTAGCCAAGGTGCTCCCACATTGTTCAGGGCAAATTCCCCGGACTTTGTGAGTGCGGGGACACCATTACACATGTGCACTATACATATGTCACGACATAGGTATTGCGTCACAATGATAACTCCGAACATGGCCATGTGACATGTCTAGGATCATGGAATTGTCACCCCAATGCCATTGGGGAGACAATTCCATGATCCCCCGAGTCTCTAGCTCAGACCCGGGTAATGCCAAACTACCTTTCCCGGGGTTTCATTGCAGCTGCTGCTGCTGCCAACCCCTCAGACAGGTTTCTGCCCTCCTGGGGTCCAGCCAGGCTTGGCCCAGGAAGGCAGAACAAAGGACTTCCTCAGAGAGAGGGTGTTACACCCTCTCCCTTTGGAAAAAGGTGTCAGGGCTGGGGAGGAGTAGCCTCCCCCAGCCTCTGGAAATGCTTTGATGGGCACAGATGGTGCCCATCTCTGCATAAGCCAGTCTGCACCGGTTCAGGGATCCCTCAGCCCTGCTCTGGCACGAAACTGGACAAAGGAAAGGGGAGTGACCACTCCCCTGACCTGCACCTCCCCTGGGAGGTGCCCAGAGCTCCTCCAGTGTGCTCCAGACCTCTGCCATCTTGGAAACAGAGGTGCTGCTGGCACACTGGACTGCTCTGAGTGGCCAGTGCCAGCAGGTGACGTCAGAGACTCCTTCTGATAGGCTCCTTCAGGTGTTGCTAGCCTATCCTCTCTCCTAAATAGCCAAACCTCCTTTTCTGGCTATTTAGGCTCTCTGCTTTGGGGAATTCCTTAGATAACTAATGCAAGAGCTCATCAGAGTTCCTCTGCATCTCTCTCTTCACCTTCTGCCAAGGAATCGACTGCTGACCGCGCTGGAAGCCTGCAAAACTGCAAAAAGTAGCAACGACGACTACTGCGACCTTGTAACGCTGATCCTGCCGCCTTCTCAACTGTTTTCCTGGTGGTGCATGCTGTGGGGGTAGTCTGCCTCCTCTCTGCACTAGAAGCTCCGAAGAAATCTCCCGTGGGTCGACGGAATCTTCCCCCTGCAACCGCAGGCACCAAAGAACTGCATCACCGGTCCTCTGGGTCTCCTCTCAGCACGACGAGCGAGGTCCCTTGAACTCAGCAACTCTGTCCAAGTGACTCCCACAGTCCAGTGACTCTTCAGTCCAAGTTTGGTGGAGGTAAGTCCTTGCCTCCCCACGCTAGACTGCATTGCTGGGAACAGCGTGTTTTGCAGCTACTCCGGCTCCTGTGCACTCATCGAGGATTTCTTTTGTGCACATCCAAGCCTGGGTCCCCGGCACTTTAACCTGCGTGGCACAACCTCCTGAGTTGTCCTCCGGCGTCGTGGGACTCTTTTGTGCAACTTCAGGTGAGCACCGATTCACTCCACTTCGTAGTGCCTGTTCTGGCACTTCTGCGGGTGCTGCTTGCTTCTGAGTGGACTCTTTGTCTTGCTGGACGACCCCTCTGTCTCCTCAAGCAATTGGCGACATCCTGGGCTTTCCTGGGCCACAGCAGCGTCCAAAAACCCTAACTGCAACCCTTGCAGCTAGCAAGGCTTGTTTGTGGTCTTTTTTCGGGAAAGCACATCTGCACGACTCTTCACGACGTGAGACATCCATCCTCCAAAGGGAAAGTTTCTAGCCCTTGTCGTTCTTGCAGAATCCATAGCTTCTACCATCCGGTGGCAGCTTCTTTGCACCCACAGCTGCCATTTCCAGGGCATCTGCCCACTCCCGACTTGATCGTGACTTTTGGACTTGGTCCCCTTGTTCCACAGGTACTCTCATCTGGAAATCCATCGTTGTTGCATTGCTGGTGTTGGTTTTTCCTGCAGAATTCCCCTATCACGACTTCTGTGCTCTTTGGGGAACTTAGGTGCACTTTGCACCCACTTTTCAGGGTCTTGGGGTGGGCTATTTTTCTAACCCTCACTGTTTCTTTACAGTCCCAGCGACCCTCTATGAGGTCACCTAGGTTTGCGGTCCATTCGTGGTTCGCATGCCACTTCTAGAGTATATGGTTTGTGTTGCCCCCATCCCTATGTGACCTCATTGCATTCTATTGTGACTATACATTGTTTGCTCTGTTTTCTATTGCTATTACTGCATATTTTGGTATTGTGTACATATATCTTGTGTATATTTGCTATCCTCATACTGAGGGTACTCACTGAGATACTTTGGCATATTGTCATAAAAATAAAGTACCTTTATTTTTAGTATATCTGTGTATTGTGTTTTCGTATGATATTGTGCAAGTGACACTAGTGGTACTGTAGGAGCTTCACTCGTCTCCTAGTTCAGCCTAAGCTGCTCTGCTAAGCTACTATCAGATCAGCCTAAGCTGCTAGACACCCCTCTACACTAATGAGGGATACCTGGGCCTGGTGCAAGGTGTAAGTACCCCTTGGTACCCACTACAAGCCAGTCCAGCCTCCTACAGTTGCCTAATGGCCTTTGACTTTACACAAAAAAACACCAAGGCTTTTTAGGTTGATTATTGGAAGAGGATTTGGACCCACCACCCCCACCAGAGGATTTTTGTGGGCCTGATGAAGACCCAGTTTTACTTTTGTCCCCACCCTTGTCAGAAGACTTACCATGCTTTTTCTTGCCATCCTTGTCACCCCCTGTATGAACGTTTCTGTTCACTCTTGTTCTGACCCACTTGTCTGCCTTCTTTCCCAATTCTTGGGGAGAGGTCAGATCCGAGTCCACTAGATATTGGTGTAACAAGTCAGACACACAGTTATTCAGAATATGCTCTCTCAGAATAAGATTATACAGGCTTTCATAGTCAGATACTTTACTGCCATGTAACCACCCCTCCAAGGCCTTCACTGAACAATCCACGAAGTCTGTCCAGTCTTGAGAGGACTCTTTTCTGGTATATCTGAACTTAATCCTGTATTGTTCAGTGGTTAAGCCAAATACATCCAAGAGTGCATCCTTCAAAACTGTAAAATTGTTAGCTTCACTTTCTCTAACAGTAAGGAGCCTATCCCTACCCGTTCCAGTGAAAGATAGCCACAAAATAGCAGCCCACTGCCTTTGAGGGACCCCCTGTACCATACAGGCCCTCTCAAGTGCAGCAACCCACTTGTTGATGTCATCCCCCTCCTTGTAAGGGGGGACTATCTTGTGTAGATTCCTGGAATCATGCTCTCTATCAGGATTTCTATCAGGAATACTGCTGCTACCACCATGGGGTTCAAACCCCAATCTCTGTCTTTCCTTCTCCAGGTCTAGGGATTCCCTATGTTAGGCCAGCTGTTGCTGTTTGCTTCAGTCTGGTCTCTTAAACCCTCAACCTTTTGAGTTCCCTTTCTAGAAAGTTATCCTCAGGGTGGGTGGGTTGGCAATGCTTTGACACAGAAGACAAGTTGGAAACTACAGAGGGGGATCTGTCCGTAACTGACTGAACCCTAGAAACTTGGCCTCTAGGAATAAAGGATGCCCTAATGTGATGGGAACCTCCATTACTACCAACATTACTGGGTGTCCTGCTAGGGGGCAGATCCTGTTCAGAACCCTCCCCACCTTCCTCAAGGTTTTCTCCTGAGTCCGAATGGGAAACTTCTATTAACCTCTCATCTGATGTGCCTGCTTGGGACTCATCATTTACAATAAGCATGTTAAACAGAAACTCTTTTGTAGGGTTCTTTCCTATCACTAAACCTCTATCTAAGCAGAGACTCCTTAGGCTCTTGTAATTCAAATTGTCATAAGTTGTATTGACAGTTTTAAGAGCTGAATCTACCACAGACATGATAGCAAAAGGTTTGGAGACAGTGAGAAGGAAGAAAAAGTTTCAGAACTTTTTAAAGAACAGAGAAAAAAACTTTTTCTAACTTTTAGAAAACTTTTAGAAGTTTTAGAAAACTTTTCAGAACTTTGTGAAAAGTTTGAGAGAAGAAAAGCAAAACTTTTTGGTTAAGTGTACATACACTGAACTGTTTTGTATATGATTCTCTTATGAAAAGTACACAATGACAACGTGGTAAGTAGTTACAAGTACTTATCCCACTGCTGCACAACCAATGTAGGAGGGTGGCCTGGCTTGTAGTGGGTACCAGAGGTACTTGCACCTTGTGCCAGGTCCAGTTATCCCTTATTAGTGTAGAAGAGGTGTTTCTAGCAGCTTAGGCTGATAGAAGGTAGCTATGGCAAAGCAGCTTAAGCTGAACTAGGAGACATGTAAAGCTCCTACTATACCACTTGTATCATGTGCACAATATCATAAGAAAACACAATACACAGAGTGACTAAAAATAAAGGTACTTTATTTTTATGACAATATGCCAAAAGTATCTCAGTGAGTACCCTCAGTAAGAGGATAAGTTATATACACAAGATATATGTACACAAACCAAAATTAGGTAAGTAAGAGCAAGAAAAGTAATTCAAACAGTGTAGAATTACAATAGATTGCAATAGGAGCACATACATATAGGGGCAACACAAACCATATACTCCAAAAGTGGAATGCGAACCACGAATGGACCCCAAACCTATGTGAGCTTGTAGAGGGTTGCTGGGACTGTAAGAAAACAGTGAGAGTTAGAAAAATACCCCACCCCAAGACCCTGAAAAGTAGGAGTAAAGTACACCTACTACCCTCAGAGAGCACAGAAGTCGTGATAGGGGGATTCTGCAGGAAGAACAAACACCAGCAATGCAACAACAGTGGAATTCCGGACCTGAGTACTTGTAAGACAAGGGGACCAAGTCCAATAGTAGCGACAGTGTCGAGAGTGGGCAGGAGCCCAGGAAATGTCAGCTGAAGATGCAAGGAAGCTGCCACCGGTTGGGAGAAGCTTGGAGTTCTGCAAGAAACAAGAGGACTAGGGACTTCTCCTCTGGAAGACGGATGTCCAACATCGCGATGAAGCTTGCAGAGGTGTTCCCACGCAGAAAGACCACAAACAAGCCTTGCTAGCTGCAAGGGTCGCAGTAGAGGTTTTTGAGTGCTGCTGTGGCCCAGGAGGGACCATGATGTCGCCACTTGGAGGAGGAGACAGAGGCGGCGCCCAGCAACTCAGGGAGCCCTCACAGAAGCAGGCAGCACCCGCAGAAGTACCCCAACAGGCACTTAGAAGAAAAGTGACCCGGAGTCCACGTGAAGTCACAAAAGGGAGTCCAACGACGCCGGAGGACAACTCAGAAGGTTGTGCACTGCAGGATGGAGTGCCGGAGACCCAGGCTTGGCTGTGCACAATGGAAATCCTGGAAGAGTGCACAGGAGCCGGAGAAGCTGCAAATCACGCAGTACACAGCTTTGCAGTCTAGCGTGGGGAGGCAAGGACTTACCTCCACCAAACGTGGACTGAAGAGTCACTGGACTGTGGGAGTCACTTGGACAGAGTTGCTGTGTTCAGAGACCACGCTCGTCAGGATGAGAGGGGGCCCAGAGGACCAGTGTTGCAGTCTTTTGGTGCCTGCGTTACCAGGGGGAAGATTCCGTTGACCTACAGGAGATTTCTTTGGAGCTTCTGGTGCAGGGTGAAGGCAGGCTACCCCCATGCACCACCTGGAAACAGTCGAGAAAGCCGTCAGGATTAGGCGCTACAATGTTGCTGGTAGTCATCTTGCTACTTTGTTGTGGTTTTGCAGGCGTCCTGGAGCAGTCAGCGGTCGATCCTTTGGTAGAAGGTGAAGAGGGAGATGAAGAGGAACTCTGGTGAGCTCTTGCATTCATTATCAGAAAAATTCCCCAAAGTAGAGAACCTAAATAGCCAGAAAAGGAGGTTTGGCTAACAAGGATGGAGGATTGGCTACCAAGAGAGGTAAGTGCCTATCAGAAGGAGCCTCTGATGTCACCTGCTGGCACTGGCCACTCAGAGCAGTCCAGTGTGCCCCCAACACCTCTGTTTCCAAGATGGCAGAGGTCTGGGACACACTGGAGGAGCTCTGGGCACCTCCCCTGGGAGGTGTAGGTCAGGGGAGTGGTCCCTCCCCTTTCCTTTGTCCAGTTTCGTGCCAGAGCAGGGCTGGGGGATCCCTGAACCGGTGTAGACTGGCTTATGCAGAGATGGGCACCATCTGTGCCCATCAAAGCATTTCCAGAGGCTGGGGGAGGCTACTCCTCCCCAGCCCTTCACACCTATTTCCAAAGGGAGAGGGTGTAACACCCTCTCTCAGAAGAAATCCTTTGTTCTGCCTTCCTGGGCCAGGGCTGCCTGGACCCCAGGTGGGCAGAAACCTGTCTGAGGGTTTGGCAGCAGCTGCAGCGGATACCCCAGTAAGGCAGTTTGGCGGTACACGGGTACTGTGCTAGAGCCCCGGGGGATCATGGAATTGTCCCCCCAATATCAGAATGGTATTGGGGTGACAATTCCATGATCTTAGACATGTTACATGGCCATGTTCGGAGTTACCATTGTGACGTTATACATAGGTAGTGACCTATGTATAGTGGACGCGTGTAATGGTGTCCCCGCACTCACAAAGTCTGGGGAATTTGCCCTGAACGATGTGGGGGCACCTTGGTTAGTGCCAGGGTTCCCACACACTTAGTAACTTTGCACCCAACCTTCACCAGGTGAAGGTTAGACATGTAGGTGACTTATAAGTTACTTAAGTGCAGTGGTAAATGGCTGTGAAATAACGTGGACGTTATTTCACTCAGGCTGCACTGGCAGGCCTGTGTAAGAATTGTCAGAGCTCCCTATGGGTGGCAAAAGAAATGCTGCACCCCATAGGGATCTCCTGAAACCCCAATACCCTGGGTACCTCAGTACCATTTACAAGGGAATTATAAGGGTGTACCAGTATGCCAGTGTGAATTGGTAAATGTAGTCACTAGCCTGTTAGTGACAAATTTGGAAAGCTGAGAGAGTATAACCACTGAGGTTCTGGTTAGCAAAGCCTCAGTGAGACAGTTAGGCATCACACAGGGAACACATACAGGGCACATACTTATGAGCACTGAGGCCCTGCCTGGCAGCGACCCAGTGACACATAGACTAAAACAACATATGTACAGGTGGTAACATGCCAGGCTAGATGGTAATTTCCTACAGTACTGTGTAACTATAAGAGGTTTTGCATGTCTCCTAGTTCAGCCTAAGCTGTTCTGCTATAGCTACCTCTATCAGTTAAGCTGCTAGAACACTACTACATTTCACTAATAAGGGATAACCGGACCTGGTATAAGGTGTAAGTACCCAAGGTACCCACTACAAACCAGGCCAGCCTCTTGCTCTTGCTCCACTGCATTCCATGACTTTTCCATATATAAGGTCTTCTGACACTCTGTCGTCCAAATGAACTTTTTGGGCTGCTTCTTTGAGGTGAGTTCTGTCACAGGAGGCTCAATGGCTGCGTAGTTCTTAGCAAACCTCCTGTAGTACCCAGCCTGGCCAAGAAAGGCCCTGACCTGTGTCTGGGTTTTAAGAACCTTCCAATCCAGGATGGTCTGGATCTTGGGCTGGGGAAGTTGCTCATGGCCTTCACCAACAAGGTGGCCCACGTACACCACTAAGCTCTGCCTTATCTGGCACTAACTTGAATTCAAAGTCAGACCTGATTGTTGAAGGGCCAGAAGCACTTCCTTCTGGTGAACCAGGTGCTCCTTCCGGGTGGAATTGGAATACATATCTATCATCCAGATAGGCTGGACTGGAGTTTTATAATCCAGACAGAACTGTGTTCATCAACCTTTGGAAGGTGGCAGGGATATTCTTCAACCTAAAGGGCATCGCCTTGAACTGATAAGAGGCCCTCTGGAGTGTAAAATGCTGACCTCTCCTTTGCTCTGGGACTTGGGGCAATCGTCCAGTAACCTGAGGTCATATCAATTGTACACAGGTACTGTCAACATCTGGATAGTGCACGCCCCACGGGGGACGTAAATGCAAAAACCCAGTCCTTATGCAAAGTCATATTTCATGCATTGTGTTTCTATGCAGTATGTTAACCTTTTGCATTGCAGAGCTTTTACCTTGAAAAGTCATTAATGATGTTTGTAATTCATTGTTCATTTGCAAAGCTTGTTTGCAGGACTACAGGGTGTGGTGCTTTATTCTAAGACTTTCTAGAAGCCTTTCTTGAAGCATGCTTGTAAGGCGGAGGTCAACAGTGTTCGCGATTCATTCCAGGCATTTATTTCTTGGCATTCAGATCGGCAGTGCGCACGATCATATCATGGCATTTGTATGGTGACTTCCGAATCGGCAACAGTGTGCGCGATTCATTCCAGGCATTTACTTCTTGGCATTCAGATCGGCAGTGAACGTGATCATTTCATGCCATTTGTATTGTGAATTCCGAATCGGCAACAGTGTGCGCGATTCATTCCAGGCATTTACTTCTTGGCATTCAGATCGGCAGTGGGCGCAATCATTTCATGGCATTAGTATTGTGAATCCTGAATCGGCAACAGTGTGCGTGATTCATTCCAGGCATTTACTACATGGCATTCAGATTGGCAGTGTGCACAATCCTTTCATGGCATTTGGTTCTTGATAATAGAATCGGCAACAGTGGGCGCAATTCTTACCCAGCATTAAACTCTTGAATCACAGATCGGCAGTGTGCGCGATCGTTTCATTGCAAGTGAATCTCGATGTTCGAATCGGCAACAAGATACGCAATTCATTCCTGGTGTTTAACTTTTGAAATACAGATCGTCAGAGTGCGCAATCATTTCTAGACATTGAAATCTAAATGTGCAGTTTAATTAAGGTGCATAATATTCCCTGAGCATTTGAGTCTTGAAACTCTCAATCAGAGAGTGACGTAGCAGTGTTATTCATGGTCCTAGTACAGACCATTCATGCAGAGAAAAAAACATGTGCTCTTTGATTCTTGCTACAATGCAGAGATTATTCTAAGAAGTATTTGGAGAGAGTTTATTGTTCAAAACATAGGCGGTCATTACAACATTGGCGGTAAAAGCCGCATACCGCCGTGCAGAAGAACGCCAACACACTGCCGCGGAATTCTGCCACAGCTATTATGACCCACATTTCGGAATCCGCCAAAATTCAGACACCCACACAAGTCCGCCACACCAAAGGTCAGTGATAAACTGGCGATAACAAAACCTCCACCGTCACGCCAACAGAAATACGCCCACACTATCACGACACACAAATCCACGCTGCGGTCTTTCAACCGCGGTATTCCATTAGCGGTACACACCGCCGTGCTCAAAATACACACACATTGGACAATTTGAAATACACACACCTGATACACATACACACACCACTCCCACACACCCAATACAATATGAAACACACAACCACATCACCCACAAACCCCTACAACCACAATTACTGAGAGAAGGCCAGAGAGAGAGCACCAGCGAGAACAACAGCATCCACAGGCACACAACACCATCACCCACAGAACTTCCACGCACCTCACACAACACACCACTACATATCAGCACACATATCACCACGCACTCCACCCCACACATCACCGACACCACCCCATGGCATGACAAAGACATCCCAGGTTCTTGGAGGAGGAGCTCAGGGTCATGGTGGAGGAAATCGTCCGGGTAGAGCCACAGCTATTCGGATCACAGGTGCAGCACACCTCCATTGCAAGGAAGATGGAGCTATGGCGAAGAATAGTGGATAGGGTCAATGCAGTGGGACAGCACCCAAGAAATCGGGAGGACATCAGAAAGAGGTAGAACAACCTACGGGGGAATGTGCGTTCCGTGGTCTCCAAACACCACCTGGTGGTTCAGCGGACTGGCGGCGGACCCCCACCTCCTCCCCCACAACTAACAACATGGGAGGAGCAGGTCTTGGTAATTCTGCATCCTGTGGGCCTCGCAGGAGAAGGTGGAGGAATGGACTCTGGTAAGTCAAATCTTAACTATTACAACCCCCACCCTACCTGCATGCTATCACATACCCCCACCCTCACCCTCACCCCCAGCACCCCAACTCCTCACATATGTCCCAATATCACAAACCACCCATCCCAACACCAAGCCCTGCATGCAACAACAAAGCATGGACACCCATCACTAAAGCATGCCCACTGCACATACCCATACTACCCCCTAAACCATCCTCAAACAAGGTCTCACACAGGAATTCAAGCACTGGGGTACACGGTCACCCACCCATTGCACACCATGACACACACAGATGTAATAACCATCCTTTTATACCCCTGCAGGACCCCTACCCAACGTCACCGGACAGGAGGGTCCACACATGTCCACACCACCAACAGAAGAGGCCCACAGTGATGACAGCAGCTCTGTCCAACTGGATCTAGATGACCAGCTCGGCCCATCGGGGACCTCAGGACTGTCGGTTCCCATCACCCAGTCACAGGCCACTACAGATCTTCCACCCTCTGGAAACACCAGCATAGCACCCACCCAGCAGGCCCATACCTCTTTCCCCAGGACACGTCAATCAGCTGTGTGTCCACCACTACAGGGAACCCAGGATAACCCATCACCCCAATAACAACAGGGACCTGGGGGCAGTGGTAGTGGGAACACGATCCAGGGGACGGGGGCCCAGGAACACAGGGGAACTGGGAGGGCTGCTGTGTGACAGGGGAAGGACAGGCCAAGGGAACCCACTCTCCACTCTCCATCATGGGAGCCTACCACCACTCCCAGGAGAGGATGGCAACGGTACTGGCCAAGTTTCAGGAGACCCAGCGACTGCAGGAGGAACAGTATATGGGCTTCAGCGAGGAACTCAGAACCATCAGCTACACCCTGGGCACCATCGTAGGGGTGCTGAAGGAACTTGTGAACACCAGGAGGGACACTGTGGCACTACAAGGGGCCCCTGACACTAGCATGGACGATGAACTGCCGACCACCTCTTCCGGCGCTAGTGGACAGGACGCACCGCCATAGGACCACCACACCAGCACCCCACCCCCTGCAGAGGGAGAACCACCCCGCAAACGGTCCCTGAGATCCAGGACAAAGACAGAGCACGATGCCAAGACCCCCACCAAGAAATGAGACCACCGTGCTTGTCATCCAACTGTCCCACTTTGTCACCCTGTCCATCCTGAAACTGCCCCAGCTCCACTTCCTATGCCCATATGGGCAATGCACCTGTGAGACTAATAGACTGGACTCTGCCATGGACATTCCTCCGCCATTACCCCTCACCATTTCACTACCCCCTCCAATATTGAGCACTTAAATAAACACACTTAAAGCACAAAATAATCTGGAGTCTGTCTGTGATTTCTAAATAGTGTATTAACAATTACAGTGACAAAATGCTTTTTCAAGTTTAATGTCAACATACCTATGCCACACAGCTATAGTCCATGAGGAATCTAAGCAGATGTCACACAGTGGGACCCACATCTGTGAAATCGTAAGGGAAAGTGACAACTCAGTGACCATACACTGGGTGAAAACGACACACAGTAGAGAGGTAGCAGTGTTAAAGTACATATAGTAGGCAGCTCTGTATTCTTACCTGTGTCTCACTGGAAATATTTCTGGATCACTGAGTCCCTGTTGTGCATGTCTTTTTCCCCTGCTTCCTCGTCTTCACTGTCCACAGGCTACACAGCTGCAACAACACCGCCATCTGGACCATCCTCCTGCAGAAAAGGCACCTGTCATCGCAAAGCCAAGTTATGAAGCATACAGCAGGCCACGATGATCTGGCACACCTTCTTTGGTGAGTAGAATAGGGATCCACCTGTCATATGGAGGTACCTGAACCTGGCCTTCAGGAGGCCGAAGGTCCGCTCGATCACCCTCCTAGTTCGCCCATGGGCCTCATTGTAGCGTTCCTCTGCCCTTGTCCTGGGATTCCTCACTGGGGTCAGTAGCCATGACAGGTTGGGGTAACCAGAGTGACCTGCAAATGGCGAGGGACAACTGTTAGACACGCACTAACCTGGAGGGATAGCCCCAGGCCCAGCAACCATTCCCACTGACTTGCTTCCAGGTGCTCACCTAATAGCCATACACAGTGCCTCTGTAGTTGACCCATCACATAAGGGATGCTGCTATTCCGCAGGATGTAGGCGTCATGCACTGAGCCAGGGAACTTGGCATTCACATGGGAGATGTACTGGTCTGCCAAACATACCATCTGTACATTCATAGAATGATGACTCTTCCGGTTTCTGTACACCTGTTCACTCCTGTGGGGGAGACCAAAGCCACATGTGTCCAATCAATGGCACCTATGATGTTGGGGATGTGTCCCAGGGCATAAAAATCACTTTTCACTGTAGGCAAATCCTCCACCTGAGGGAAAACAATGTAGCTCCGCATGTGTTTCAGAAGGGCAGACAACACTCTGGACAATACGTTGGAAAACATAGGCTGGGACATCCTTGATGCCACGGCCACTGTTGTCTGATAGGAACCACTTGCAAGGAAATGGAGCACTGACAGCGCCTGCACTTGAGGGGGGATTCCTGTGGGATGGCGGATTGCTGACATCAGGTCTGGCTCCAATTGGGTACACAGTTCCTGGATTGTGGCTTGGTCAAGCCTGTAGGTGATAATCAAATGTCGCTCCTCCATTGTCGACAGGTCCACCAACGGTCGGTACACTGGAGGATGGCGCCATCTCCTCACATGTCCCAGCGGACGGTGCCTATGAAGGACAACAGCGAGCTCGGAGTCAAACAACTCAGAGGTACGTACCCACAGTTTACACAGAACACCTATCATACACAAAAGGTGGCCTGTATGTGTGTTGAGTCTAGGCCTAGGTATGAGTGACGCAGTTGTAAATGAAGCCATGTGGGCCCCTGAAATGGTGGCTGCCTGACCTCTAAAGTGGGACAATGGGATGTAAGGTAACTGCGCTGGTGTTGTACACCGTTGCGGTAGGCGGTCGAAGACCGCGGCGCAATGCTGCATTGGTTAACAGTGGACCCTATGGGTCTCAGGAGCCAATGGCGATGTACGCCGGCGGTGACGGTACGCATCACTGCGGACGTGACCGCCATTTTCTATCACTTCAATCACTCGATACCTGATCTTCGACAGGAGAGGACCTACACTGCAAGTGCTGCTGTGACGTCGGTCTGGAAGAGACAATGGCTCGAGTGTGTGGGGAAAGGGCCCCTGCCTTCACATCGGAGGAGTTGGAGAAACTTGTGGATGGGGTCCTCCCCCAGTACACAATACTCTACGGTCCTCCAGACAAACAGGTAAGTACACTGGGAGCATGCTGTATAGGCTATGCCTGTGTGGAGAGGGCTGGATGTAAGAAGGAAGGGGGGAGAGTGCTGCGTGCATGAAAGACGGTGAATGCATGTGCCACATGGCAAGGGTAGGGATGGGGGGCCAATCACTTTGACGGTGCAGTTGGTAATAACTTCTCTTTTTCCCCTGTACATTTCATGTAGGTCAGCGCCCACCAGAAGAAAGATATTTGGTGTGCCATCGCCAATGACGTCCGGACCTTGGGGGTCTACCACAGACGGAGCACTCACTGCCAGAAGGGATGGGAGGACATTCGCCGCTGGAGCAAGAAGACGGCGGAGGCTCAGCTGGGGATGGCCTCCCAATGTGGGAGGGGTGCCAGTCGCACCATGACCCCGCTGATGTTCAGGATCCTGGCGGTGGCCTACCCGGAGTTGGATGGGTGCTTGAGGGCATCACAGCAGACACAAGGGGGTGAGTACGCTCTCATTCTGCTGACTTTGCGTGCAGTGGAGGTGTCTGGGTGGGGGAGGAGGGCTGTGGGTTTCCCTAAGCCAGGGCGAGTTCCGTAGGCAAGGCCCCTCCGTATGTCAGGCCATGTGGCACCCCAGCCCACCTCTGTAGAGTGCCAAGTACAGGTAGTCATGCCCCTGTGTCATCTATGTGTGCAGAGGTCGTCCATAGCCTTGTAGGCCATTTCCCAGAAATTGACCAGTGGAGCCCTATAGTGCGGCATAGTGCAGGGACCTTCTGTGTCTGTTGTGTCCGCCAACGGTAGCGGTAATGCATGTACTCAACATGTCTTTCTTCTGTCTCGCCCCCCCTTTTTGTGGTCTCCCTGTTCTTGTATGCATTAGCATCATCAGGCAGAGGAGCAGTGGCAACGGAGCACGAGGGAGCTGCATCCCACATGGCCCTGGAGGGCGACACTACGGAGTCTGAATTCACCAGTGGGACGGAAGGCGAGGGGAGCTCCACGGCGGGACAGGAGCTGACACCAGCGACACGGACCCGTCCTCTGATGGGAGCTCCCTTGTGGTGGCGGCAACATCTGTGCCCCCCGCATCTACAGGTACAGCCGCCACCCCCCTACCAGCACTGCCCTCCCAGCAGCCGCCAAGCCTTTGCCCCGTGCCCGCTCACCCAGGAGGGTGGGCATCACCTTCGCCCCAGGCACCTCAGGCCCTGCCCCAGTCACCCCTGCTGCCCTCAGTGAGGAGGCCATTGACCTCCTCAGGTCCCTCACTGTTGGGCAGTCTACCATTTTGAATGCCATCCAGGGTGTAGAGAGGCAATTGCAACAAACCAATGCATTCCTGGAGGGCATTCATTCTGGTCAGGCGGCCCTTCACCGAGCTTTTCAGATTCTGGCCTCAGCACTGATGGCAGCCATTGTCCCCGTCGCAAGCATCCCCCCTCCAACTTCCTCAAACCAGACCCAATCCCCTGTACCTCAGCCTATCCCAAGCACACCCTCAGACCAGCATGCACACACATCAACACAGAAGGGAAGCTCAGGCAAACATAAGCACCACACATCCCACAGGCACTCACTCAAGCATCACACACATGCAGACACACCGACATCCACTGCTTCCACTGTGTCCCCCTCCTCCTCATCTCCCTCTTCCCTCCCAGTCTCGTCTACACTCACACCTGCATGCAGTACCTCTACAGCCACTACGTCCCTCTCCAGCACACCCACCACAACACCCTGCTCACGTGCTGTCACCACCCCCACTACCATTCACTCGTCCCCTGTGTCCTCTCCCAGTGTGTCTGTGAAGCCCCCTTCCAAGATACACAAACGCAGGCACACACCAACCCAACAGCCATCCACCTCACGACAGCCTCCAGCGCATGCACCTTCACCCAAAGTCACCAAACGTACACCTCCTACAACCACCACCTCTTCCTCCACTCCCAAACCCCCTCCAGCTACCCGTCCCAGTGTGTCCCAAAAACGTTTCCTGTCCACCCTTGACCTCTTTCCCACACCTCCCCCACCCCATCCGTCTCATAGGTCCCGGACTAGCACCTCAGCCACAACATCTCCAGGACCAGTGGTGCCTGTAGTCACCGGAATCTGGAGTGCACCGGCCACCAGGGCAGCCAGTGTGGCACGGAGCCACAGCACAGACAGTCCCCCACCTGTGAAGCATCAGAAGTTGGCTAGTGCCCGGCAGGAGAGGATGAAGACTCTAGCCACCAAAGCCTCTCCCAGGGGTCCCATTGAGAGTGTGGAGTCAGCTGTGACACCTTCCAAGGTGGGGAAGGGCCACAAGAAACCCGGCAAGTCTGGGAAGAGCTGCACGGCGGAGAAGACCGCCATCAACCCAGCTGCCCAGGAGGCCACTGCCAGCACCAGCCCAGCTGCCCAGGAGGCCAATGCCAGCACCAGCCCAGCTGCCCAGGAAGCCACCGCCAGCACCAGCCCAGCTGCCCAGGAGGCCACCACCAGCCCAGCTGCCCAGGAGGCCACCGCGAGAACAAGCCCAGCTGCCCAGGAGGCCACCACCAGCACAAGCCCAGCTGGGCCATGAAGGACCCCCAGCAAAAGGCCCATTGGGCCATGAAGGACTGCCAGCAAAAGGCCCGTTGGGCCATGAAGGACCGCTAGCGCCAGCCCCGCTGGGCCATGAAGGACCGCCAGCAGCTGAGACCCTGCAATGGAGACCGCCATCTGAAGCACCGCTGAACAGGGCACCGCCATCTGAAGCACCGCTGAACAGGGCACCGCCATCTGAAGCACCGCTAGCCCATGAGCGGCAGGGGCACTGAAGCAACTGAGTCCGTCACGGGGTGAAAGATGCACTCTGGGCACCATGCCCACTCCAGAACCAGTGGAGAGATACATCCACTACCTCTGTCCTTAGCAGGATGAAGCACTCTGGGCACCGTGCCCCCTCCAAAACCAGTGGAGACTGACATCCACTACCTCTGTCCTTAACAGGATGAAGCACTCTGGGCACCATGCCCCCTCCAGAACCAGTGGAGACTGACATCCACTACCTCTGTCCTTAACAGGATGAAGCACTCTGGGCACCATGCCCCCTCCAGAACCAGTGGAGACTGTCATCCACTTGTGAGACTGTGGCTTTGCACTCCCCAGGATGGAACAGTGGGCAACCCACCCACTGTAGAGACTTGTGAGACTGTGGCTTTGCACTCCCCAGGATGGAACAGTGGGCAACCCACCCACTGTAGAGACTTGTGAGACTGTGGCTTTGCACCTCCCAGGATATGGCAGGGGGCAACCCACCCACTGTAGAGACTTGAGAGACTGTGGCTTTGCACTCCCCAGGATTGAACAGGGGGCATGTGGCCCCCTCGTGGATTTGGCGTCATGCACTCAAGCGGCTGAGGTGCCCCCCCTTTCCCTCCCTCTGAGGTTCCTGTTTTCTTGCTTTCTGATGCCCCTGCAGTGTTCTCTCCGTCATGGTCGGGGATCTTGTGTGGGCCTCGCCCATACCGTGTGGTCCCAGTGTTCCAATGACTATCTTAGTGCACTACCTGGACTACTATGCTTGGTATATATTTTGTACATGGTGTATATATATATATATTTCTGCCTACTTGTTTTTAATATATTACAATGGTTACACTAATTTTCTATTGTCTTTGCATTCTTCCGGGGGGCTTGGGGGGTGTTACTGTGATGTATTGATATGCATTTGTGTGTGTTGTAGTGGGTGAGGGTGGGGGTGTTGCGTGTGTCCCTGTTTCTTCCCTCCACCCTCCCCTGTGTCGTAGGTGCAGTACTCACCGTGGTCTTCCCCGGTAGAGGAGCAGGAAGACTATTGCAGGGAGAATTTGGAGTTCCGGGTCCATGGTGCCCTCGTTCCTTATGGGGTGTGTAGAGGTGAGCGTTTTCCCTTCGAAATTCCTGTTTCTGCCGTGTTTTTATCTGCGGTGAATCCGCCCCAGAAAAGGTGGCGGATTGGCCTGTCATAATAGTGTGGGCAGTACATTGTCTCCCGTCTGTCTGTTGGCGGTGACCGCCGCGCTGTTTGTTTGTACAGCCGTGGCGGTCGGAGTGTTAAAGTGGCTGTCTTTGTTGGCGGTTTCCGCCACGGTCATAATTGCAATTTTTTTACCGCCGGCCTGTTGGCGGTTTTACCGCCGCTTGAACACCGTCAGCCAGGGTTGTAATGACTACCATAATATGTTAATTCTGGAATGTTCATAAGAAAACCTTGCACAACCTTTCTTGATTTCCAGGTACCTAGATTCTTGAGGCCAAGTTATAGTGAAGCCTTAGGCCATTCATGTTTTCAGCATAAGTGTTTATTTGAAACAAAACTTATTGAAAGTCATTGTGATAAATCTTGCAATTGTGTTGTTGAACTCTTGCTTCCACAGGTCTCCTTCCCCGCTGTTCCCAACCCAAAACCCATTTCCCCACTTGGCCATTCTTTAACTCTGTGCTATATAACTAGTGGAGTTTGGAGCTGCCAAGAGGTGGACATGTTGGGAACATGCACAAGCCCCGAGGATATGGTCTCCCTGACAGGTACTTTGGAGCCCCCAACCTATCAATGAGCTCATCAGATTTAGGCAAAGGTTGAGCTTCAGTCTGGGTTATATTCCTCCCGTACCTCTGGAGCTCTTTAGGTTGGCTCACCAGATCACGTCACCTTTCTCTTGCTCTTGGAGGTTTATCCCTTGCTCCAAGTTTCAAGTGTCCAGTACTTCCCTGATGTGAAGTGTGTGATCCAGTCACAGCACACCCCCACTCAGGAAGGTCCAGCATCTGCAAATGTACCATTCTTTCCACCCCTGACCACTCAGGAGCTTCAAGATAATTTCTCAGTAGGCATTCTATTGGGAGAGCAGGAAACACAACTACATTCTTAGGGCCTGTCACCCCCCCCCCCCTCCAAGCTTACCATTGCTACGAGAAGGAGCTTCTGCATGGGTTACCTGATTATGTACACCAGGTAAAATCTGCTCTGGAAGAACTTGTTTGTCCATGACCATGGTAACACTGGCTCCTGTATCTCTCAGTTTCTCAACCTCAATACTGCTTATTTTTATGCCCCACCCACTGAAACTAAGATCCCTTTCTCATCTTTGGACCAGCTTCCACTCCCATACCTACACTTGCAACCCTATGGGACTGCGCACTAGTAGGGAACGTCTTTGTGCAGACAGCATTTCCTCTCTTGTGTCCTGACCGGAGAAAATCAAAACATTTACCTGCCTTTGAAGGGTCAAAAAGTCTGCCTGCCTTGGCAGGATCAAAGTTCTCCTCCTGATACCTCCTGCCCTTGGCAGTACAATAGCTTAGCCCCCCTTACGTGGAGGTTTTTGTGGTTCTTTAGAGGACTCTTTATCTCAGATACCCACAGGGCTTTCACCTGGGAGAGTACCTGCCCTCCTTTCCTTTGATCATCACCCTGGTGTTTCTTGGAATCTCTGGTTCAAACTCACTTACTGCTGTCTTACCTAGCCAGCTGCGATTAGACAGTTTAGAGTCAACTAGATACTGACGTAACTTCTCTGAGGGACAATTACTCAAAATGTGCTCCTTCATGAACAAATTGTAGAGCCCCTCATAGGTACTTACCACGTTACCCTTATCCAGCGATGTAGTGCCTTTACTGAGATGTCTATAAAATCCATGAAGATAGGGTGCTAACTTTCTGGGTGTCCCTGAACTTCATTCTGTACTGCTCTGAGGTGATCCCAAACTTTCTGATCAGACACTGTTTTAAGTGGGAGTAAGAGCCTGTCTCTTCCCCCTCTAGGGTCAGGAGCCTATCCCTTCCAGCTACTGGAATCAACTCCCACATGCCAGGAATCCACAAGGTGCCTCTTGCGTTATCTGTCAGCATCCCCAAGGATTAGGGTTAAATCATGTCTCTGTTCTTGGTTAAACCTTCATGTTTCTAAGTGAGCATAATGTACTGTGTTACACAATTGGTTTTTATCAATGCTTCTTTTACCAATGCTTGTTTTGTTTGCTAATGTGAACAGGTGTAGACATGTGCTTCTAATTGGGTGTGGTGTACACATGTGCTTCTAATTGGATGTGGTGATTCATCGACATGTGGAAACTCAACTGCTTTACTGATTGGCTAAAAATAACAGAGTGGAGCATGCCTCCCTGCTTGGCTTTGTTTTGCTTCCTGATCTCAGCATCTGATTTGGCAGTCCAACCCCTGCTGTCATCCTCGTATTCAGGACTTTTGAGGCAATTCTTTTCTTTGTTCTTGTACCAGCTGACACCAGGCATTCCGCCAGTACTCCGGAAAAGACTGCAGTTAAGTGACTAGTATTTTCCAGGGAGATTGTTCTTTGTGCGCCGTGCTTTGCTAGAACAGCTGGTGTATTTCAGACCTTGTATTGTGGCAGAGTGCTTATCTTGAAGAGACATATGCATTTCTAAACATTCTACATTATTATTCTAGTTACTTGCCTAAATGTGCTTCAGGAAATCTGCTTGAGCTCAAGTACTACAAAAAGTGACAGTGCAATTTTAAAAGAACATTTAAGTGACGTTTCATTCTCTAATAGCATAACTCTTGGATTTAAATTGTGTCATTCATGCCTGTATTTTCAGGTTTCAGGAATTTGCTTTTGAATGGTTTTTTACACACACAGTGAAACCAAACCAAACTGTGCCACCCTAACTGTTTAACCTGAGAGTGGACATTTGTATTTCTTGGATTGTTTTTGTTCCTTTTAGTTTAACCCTATGCATGCAGGAAAGTTATATGTGATATAATTAATGCCCTTGTTTGTATTTCTGGTGCATGATAAGTGCAACCACAGTTCTAATTGTAGTGTGCAACAGTGAATCTCTGCGATGCCAGCCCTAGTGGCGCAGTATTTATTGGTATGTTACTCAGTTTGGGTTTTTGTTAATGCAGGGTTAGTATTTGTGTCAAGTGTTATTATTTTCCAAGAAAAGTGCTGGAGCATCCCGGTATTCTTCTACCGCTCCCTCGCCCATATCAGAAAGAAAGATTCAGTTTCAAGGAAGTTGAGAGCACTAACTCTACTATCACTCTGTCAACAATGACCTGCCCCCCCAGCGCCCCCAAAGACACAGGATGCCTGGCTGGACTGGCAAGACATGGCAGTGTTTTGTCTCTTTCTCTTCCACTCTCCATTTTGGGACACCTGCCGGGGATTCTGTATCCACCAGGAATTGCCAAGGTGTATTCCAGGAGGTCAGGGGGCATACCATCGCCCCTGCAGACATCCTGATTTTCAGGTGAGTGGCCCCCTCTCAACACCACAAGAGTGAACCCCAATATTGAAAGCTACCCTCCTTCTTGTAAGGGCCCTGTCAAATGCTGTCAGCCACTTGTCAATATCACCTCCCTCCCGGTACTTAGGACAATCCTTTTCGGCAGCCTTGGGTCAAACCCACTACCATGTGACATCTCATGCCCTTCTTCGCTGCTACCATTTCTTCTCTATTCCTCCCTTATGCACATCTTTTTGGCCAGGGCAAACTTCTTCTCCTTCAAAGCTATGTAGGCTAACTGGGCCTCAAGCTCTCTAACATTGAGGGACGGTATTGCTTCCTCTTAGGTGGATCTCACAAATCCTCTCCTCCCACTAGCTGCAGGCTGGGCCCTGGTTAGTGAAATAGTGGACAGGTGGTCATCACCCTCCTCCTGGAGGCTATAGGGGTCATCATACCCATCCCTTTCTGTCTCTGGAGCTGCATCTGTGTTTTCTAGCTGGACCACTACCTAGGCTGTAAGGAACTTTATCAGCTCTGACTTTCAAGTGTTGGTAGGAGCTGGTAACTCCCTAGCCCTACACAACCAGGCTAGCCAGATTAACCTCCATGGCATCCCTACGTTTTGGGTCACACAAAAAGACTCTGCAAAAATTGAGTCAGCAATAAAATCAAAAAAATGAATTAATTAAAATCAGTCCAAATTGAAAAAAAGGAAAAACAAATTTGCACTGATTTAGAGAATTTTTAATTGCCTCACTTAAATGCTGAATGGTGATACTAAACACAAGTACTAGATCCCAAAATTGCACACCACAATGTTGAAAAGTGGTATATTAGTTGGTGCAGATGGGTGCCTACAGATAGGACCAACGCCACAATAACAAATCAGGTCCAGTCAAAGTCTCAATAAATGAATCCTTGCCCAACCCTTGGTAGCTTGGTATACAAGCAGTCAGGCTTAAAAAGATGAGTTGATCATTTAATATCAACAAAACGGTAAATAAGTAAAACACAACACAATCAAAATAAAACATGAAATTATTAAAATAGAGAATATGTTTCTCTTCAAAATTACATCAAAATGACAAAAATCCAATGTAGGGAACTGGAGTTATGAATTTTTAGTGAAGAATTAAAAAATGTGTGTTTTTTTGTGTCTAAAAGTGAAAAGAGCTAACCACCACCATCTGGTTGTGCTAGTCCAGGGCCAAGTCAAAGTTTCAGGCTCACCGCGATGGAGTGTGGGTCGGCTACAATGAGTGGCTTGGGCCAGTCAAGAGTTTACCTCTGCACTTGAGGGCATATTCTGAGGATTTTGCAAAGGGCAGCAACGCAAGTCATCTTGTTGTGATGCCCTACGACAAAGTGAAAAGACAGTAATGCACCATATTTATGCAATACAGTGAATTCCTGTCCATTCCCCCTGAAATGGTACCATTTTAACAGCCTAGCGCCAATGCAGGCACCCATGCACCATGGAGCAAGGGTGCCTACATTGCATGTAGGAGATGCATGTAGGAGATGTGCTTTCATCTTTCTATGTGTTCTCCAGAATGCAGAACACATGCAAAGTGGAGAAAGCAAGGAGGAATAAAAAATAATTCTCCTCATTACTCCTCACCTCAGGAGGTGTAAGGTTTTGGGGCCAGATGTATCAAAGGGTTTTACCCACTCTGTGTCTATGGGAAAATGCTTTAGTACATATGGCCCTTGGTACTTACCCAGGTTTACGCGATTTTGTAAATCTGAGGCAGAATCAAAATCCATGGGTGTTGCATGGAAAACTCACCACAATGCCCATGGAAAGCCTTTCTGGTCCAGAGTAAGGCAACACAGCGATTTGAGTTGCCTTGCCTTAATCCATATTTATGGGGCCATTCAAGTTCACTCAGAGTGACTTTGTGTGGCATCATATATATGGGTGAAAGGTTTGCGCCACCACTGCATCACAAAAAGTTACACAACAAGCCTTTCATAAATATGCCCATGAGTCACCTTTTTGGAGCTTTTTCTCTTGATGTTGAACAATGGTGGCTTGCTTCAGTGGTATGCCTCAGTGAGCTCCTGGAGATCTTTGTCTTTGCCATTGATGTCGAAGAGCTCCAGAGCTTTCAGCAGGGTAAATCTGGAATTAGCGTTTCAATGTCACCAGCTTCACTCTCTATGACAAGTCAGTCTCCTTCTGGAGCTTTATGACAAAAGTTGTCCAAATGTTTCAAAATTTCTGGATCTTATTCCAGGAGGTCTCCTTTGGGTCTTTGAGGGTCCACAACATTAGCCAAGACTCCAGAAGCTCTGAGTTGCCTCTTGAAATTTTGGGACTACAATTCGCGTAGTACACCTGGGCACATCCTTTAAAGTCCAGTTGAACTGGTCAGCTGGGTTGTCGTTGTAGTAGATGATGCAGGTGACTCTTGGTAGCTCTTTTCTACCTTTTGCTTTCAGGCAGTCCTCTCCTGAGTCCTGGAAGTACGGCAAAATCCTCTTTTGGTGAAGCCCAGAGTATGCAGCAGGTGCAGTCCTTGTGAGTGCAGTCCTTTCTTGGTGCAGACCAGGGGTTCAGCAGGGTAGTCCTTCTTCAAACCTCTTCAAGCAGCAATCTGAGGTGTTGTGCACCTTTCCCACATTTATTCCTTATTCTGGCTTGGCAAAGGGGTGGGGTTTACTTCCAAACAAAAGGGTTCCTCAGTGATGACAACTGCCTGGGAAGTGTGACGCATTTCTGTCCAGGAATCCACTTTTTTTTTATCAAAAATCAAAATAGAGAAAATCTCTCCTTGGGGTTCAGGTCTGGCTAACCCACAGATGTGACTAACCTTTCTGTACACTCTCCTTCTAGTCCCTCTCTTGATTCAATTACAGGGGCTCCCATATAGCTGTGGGTACAGGAAGTAGGGGTGGGTCTGGGTCCTGTGTTATCTGTGTTTCTCCCTTTGACAATCAGTTTGGCTACCCAGCTGCCCTTTCTGTCCCACCATGTGCAAGCAGCAGATCTCATCCCACCAGATATCTCTATTGTTGTAGCCCACGCCATTTTACACCTCATCAGAGCAGCCTGGCTCAGCCTGTTAAAGGCGGGCCAGTCAGAAGAGACTGCTGCAGGGCTTTTTTAGGTAACTTTAGGAAAACAGTTCTAAAACTCCTTTCCTGTAATGGTTATAATAAATCTGACCTTGGCAAGTTGTTGGATTTATTGTAACTATTAACTTAATATTTTAAATCACAGTTCTAGCTCTTTCCTGTCAAATGTTAGACTTCATTGAAGTTTAATAAAGTCTTCCTATGTTAGCCTGGAGCTAGGAATGCTACAATGGGGAAAAATTAAATGGGTATTTTTTTGTCCTCACCAGGGCATAGAAAACATATTTTATAAGGTCTCTGCTTTTAATGAGAAAGCACTCTACCCTTGGGAAACCTAGGGAAGACCTTAGGGGTAACGTATATGCAATTAAAAAGTACTTTTAGACTTTGGAAGTACTTTTAATTCCAAAGTCGAACTAGGAAATAGCTTTAGTTTGAAAGCAGGCTGCAAGGCAGGCCTGGCTTCAGAATCACAGCAAATACCACAGCAGTGCACAGTTGTGAGAAACTAGCCTCTTTCTAGCCTTGTTACCCCCACTTTTGGCCTGTTTGTGAGTGTATGTCAGGGTGTTTTCACTGTCTCACTGGGATCCTGCTAGCCAGGGCCCAGTGCTCATAGTGAAAACCCTATGTTTTCAGTATGTTTGTTATGTGTCACAGGGACCCTGCTAGTCAGGACCCCAGTGCTCATAAGTTTGTGGCCTATATGTATGTGTTCCCTGTGTGGTGCCTAAGTGTCTCACTGAGGCTCTGCTAACCAGAACCTCAGTGGTTATGCTCTCTCATTTCTTTCAAATTGTCACTAACAGGCTAGTGACCAATTTTACCAATTTACATTGGCTTACTGGAACACCCTTATAATTCCATAGTATATGGTACTGAGGTACCCAGGGTATTGGGGTTCCAGGAGATCCCTATGGGCTGCAGCATTTCTTTTGCCACCCATAGGGAGCTCTGACAATTCTTACACAGGCCTGCCACTGCAGCCTGAGTGAAATAACGTCCACGTTATTTCACAGCCATTTTACACTGCACTTAAGTAACTTATAAGTCACCTATATGTCTAACCTTTACCTGGTAAAGGTTAGGTGCAAAGTTACTTAGTGTGTGAGCACCATGGCACTAGCCAAGGTGCCCCCACATTGTTCAGGGCCAATTCCCCGGACTTTGTGACTGCGGGGACACCATTACACGCGTGCACTACATATAGGTCACTACCTATATGTAGCTTCACAATGGCAACTCCGAATATGGCCATGTAACATGTCTATGATCATGGAATTGCCCCCTCTATGCCACCCTGGCATAGTTGGCACAATCCCATGATCCCAGTGGTCTGTAGCACAGACTCTGGTACTGCCAAACTGCCTTTCCCGGGGTTTCACTGCAGCTGCTGCTGCTGCCAACCCCTCAGACAGGTTTCTGCCCTCCTGGGGTCCAGCCAGGCTTGGCCCAGGATGGCAGAACAAAGGACTTCCTCTGAGAGAGGGTGTTACACCCTCTCCCTTTGGAAAATGGTGTGAAGTCAGGGGAGGAGTAGCCTCCCCCAGCCTCTGGAAATGCTTTCATGGGCACACATGGTACCCATTTCTGCATTAACCAGCCTACACCGGTTCAGGGACCCCTTAGCCCTGCTATGGCGCGAAACTGGACAAAGGAAAGGGGAGTGACCACTCCCCTGACCTGCACCTCCCCTGGGAGGTGTCCAGAGCTCCTCCAGTGTGCTCCAGACCTCTGCCATCTTGGAAACAGAGGTGCTGCTGGCACACTGGACTGCTCTGAGTGGCCAGTGCCAGCAGGTGACGTCAGAGACTCCTTCTGATAGGCTCCTTCAGGTGTTGCTAGCCTATCCTCTCTCCTAGGTAGCCAAACCCTCTTTTCTGGCTATTTAGGGTCTCTGTCTCTGGGGATTCCTTAGATAACGAATGCAAGAGCTCATCCGAGTTCCTCTGCATCTCTCTCTTCACCTTCTGCCAAGGAATCGACTGCTGACCGCGCTGGAAGCCTGCAAAACTGCAACAAAGTAGCGAGGACGACTACTGCAACTCTGTAACGCTGATCCTGCCGCCTTCTCGACTGTTTTCCTGGTGGTGCATGCTGTGGAGGTAGTCTGCCTCCTCTCTGAACTAGAAGCGCCAAAGAAATCTCCCGTGGGTCGACGGAATCGTCCCCCTGCAACCGCAGGCACCAAAGAACTGCATCACCGGTGTGAGAAAGTAGCCTCTTTCTAGCCTTGTTACCCCCACTTTTGGCCTGTTTGTGAGTGTATGTCAGGATGTTTGTCACTGTTTTCACTGTCTCACTGGGATCCTGATGGCTAGGCCCCAGTGCTCATAGTGAAAACACTATGTTTTCAGTATGTTTGTTATGTGTCACTGGGACCCTGCTGGTCAGGACCCCAGTGCTCATAAGGTTGTGGCCTATATGTATGTGTCACTGGGACCCTGTCACACAGGGCCCCAGTGCTCATAGGTGTGCATGTATGTGTTCCCTGTGTGGTGCCTAACTGTCTCACTGAGGCTCTGCTAACCAGAACCTCAGTGGTTATGCTCTCTCATTTCTTTCCAAATTGTCACTGACAGGCTAGTGACCATTTTTACCAATTTACATTGGCTTACTGGAACACCCTTATAATTCCCTAGTATATGGTACTGAGGTACCCAGGGTATTGGGGTTCCAGGAGATCCCTATGGGCTGCAGCATTTCTTTTGCCACCCATAGGGAGCTCTGACAATCCTTACACAGGCCTGCCACTGCAGCCTGAGTGAAATAACGTCCACGTTATTTCACAGCCATTTTACACTGCACTTAAGTAACTTATAAGTCACCTATATGTCTAACCTTTACCTGGTAAAGGTTAGGTGCAAAGTTACTTAGTGTGAGGGCACCCTGGCACTAGCCAAGGTGCCCCCACATTGTTCAGAGCCAATTCCCTGAACTTTGTGAGTGCGGGGACACCATTACACGCGTGCACTACATATAGGTCACTACCTATATGTGGCTTCACAATGGTAACTCCGAATATGGCCATGTAACATGTCTATGATCATGGAATTGCCCCCTCTAATGCCATCCTGGCATAGTTGGCACAATCCCATGATCCCAGTGGTCTGTAGCACAGACCCTGGTACTGCCAAACTGCCCTTCCTGGGGTTTCACTGCAGCTGCTGCTGCTGCCAACCCCTCAGACAGGCAGCTGCCCTCCTGGGGTCCAGCCAGGCCTGGCCCAGGATGGCAGAACAAAGAACTTCCTCTGAGAGAGGGTGTGACACCCTCTCCCTTTGGAAAATGGTGTGAAGGCAGGGGAGGAGTAGCCTCCCCCAGCCTCTGGAAATGCTTTCTTGGGCACAGATGTGCCCAATTCTGCATAAGCCAGTCTACACCGGTTCAGGGACCCCTTAGCCCCTGCTCTGGCGCGAAACTGGACAAAGGAAAGGGGAGTGACCACTCCCCTGACCTGCACCTCCCCTGGGAGGTGTCCAGAGCTCCTCCAGTGTGCTCCAGACCTCTGCCATCTTGGAAACAGAGGTGCTGCTGGCACACTGGACTGCTCTGAGTGGCCAGTGCCACCAGGTGACGTCAGAGACTCCTTGTGATAGGCTCCTTCAGGTGTTGCTAGCCTATCCTCTCTCCTAAGTAGCCAAACCCTCTTTTCTGGCTATTTAGGGTCTCTGTCTCTGGGGAAACTTCGGATAACGAATGCAAGAGCTCATCCGAGTTCCTCTGCATCTCCCTCTTCACCTTCTGATAAGGAATCGACTGCTGACCGCGCTGGAAGCCTGCAAACCTGCAACATAGTAGCAAAGACGACTACTGCAACTCTGTAACGCTGATCCTGCCGTCTTCTCGACTGTTTTCCTGCTTGTGCATGCTGTGGGGGTAGCCTGCCTCCTCTCTGCACCAGAAGCTCCGAAGAAATCTCCTGTGGGTCGACGGAATCTTCCCCCTGCAACCGCAGGCACCAAAAAGCTGCATTACCGGTCCCTTGGGTCTCCTATCAGCACGACGAGCGAGGTCCCTTGAATCCAGCGACTCTGTCCAAGTGACCCCCACAGTCCAGTGACTCTTCAGTCCAAGTTTGGTGGAGGTAAGTCCTTGCCTCACCTCGCTGGGCTGCAATGCTGGGAACCGCGACTTTGCAGCTACTCCGGCCCCTGTGCACTTCCGGCGGAAATCCTTTGTGCACAGCCAAGCCTGGGTCCACGGCACTCTAACCTGCATTGCATGACTTTCTAAGTTGGTCTCCGGCGACGTGGGACTCCTTTGTGCAACTTCGGCAAGCACCGTTTCACGCATCCTCGTAGTGCCTGTTTCTGGCACTTCTCCGGGTGCTACCGGCTTCAGTGAGGGCTCTTTGTCTTGCTCGACGTCCCCTCTCTCTGCTGGTCCAATTTGCGACCTCCTGGTCCCTCCTGGGCCTCAGCAGCGTCCAAAAACGCTAACCGCACGATTTGCAGCTAGCAAGGCTTGTTGGCGTTCTTTCGGCGGGAAAACACTTCTGCACGACTCTACACGGCAAGGGGGATCGGTCCTCCAAAGGGGAAGTCTCTAGTCCGTTTCGTTCCTGCAGAAACCTCAGCTTCTTCTGTCCAGTAGAAGCTTCTTTGCACCCGCAGCTGGCATTTCCTGGGCATCTGCCCATCTCCGACTTGCTTGTGACTTTTGGACTTGGTCCCCTTGTTCCACAGGTACCCTAGATTGGAAATCCACAGTTGTTGCATTGCTGGTTTGTGTCTTTCCTGCATTATTCCTCTAACACGACTTCTTTGTCCCTAGGGGAACTTTAGTGCACTTTGCACTCACTTTTCAGGGTCTTGGGGAGGGTTATTTTGCTAACTCTCACTATTTTCTAATAGTCCCAGCGACCCTCTACAAGGTCACATAGGTTTGGGGTCCATTTGTGGTTCGCATTCCACTTTTGGAGTATATGGTTTGTGTTGCCCCTATCCCTATGTTTCCCCATTGCATCCTATTGTAACTATACATTGTTTGCACTGTTTTCTAAGACTATACTGCATATTTTTGCTATTGTGTATATATATCTTGTGTATATTTCCTATCCTCTCACTGAGGGTACACTCTAAGATACTTTGGCATATTGTCATAAAAATAAAGTACCTTTATTTTTAGTATAACTGTGTATTGTGTTTTCTTATGATATTGTGCATATGACACTAAGTGGTACTGTAGTAGCTTCACACGTCTCCTAGTTCAGCCTAAGCTGCTCTGCTAAGCTACCATTATCTATCAGCCTAAGCTGCTAGACACCCTATACACTAATAAGGGATAACTGGGCAAGGTGCAAGTACCCCTTGGTACTCACTACAAGCCAGTCCAGCCTCCTACAACCGGTACCTTGGGTCTCCTCTCAGCACGACAAGCGAGGTCCCTTGAATCCAGCAACTCTGTCCAAGTGACTCCCACAGTCCAGTGACTCTTCAGTCCAAGTTTGGTGGAGGTAAGTCCTTGCCTCCATACGTCAGACTGCATTGCTGGGAACCGCGACTTTTGCAGCTACTCCGGCCTCCGTGCACTTCCGACGGAAATCCTTTGTGCACAGTCCAGCCTGGGTCCACGGCATTCTAACCTGCATTGCACGACCTCCTAAGTTGTCCTCCGGCAACGTGGTACTCCTTTGAGCGACTTCGGGTGAGCACCGTTTCATGCATCCTTGTAGTGCCTGTTTCTGGCACTTCTGTGGGTGCTGTCTGCTGCTGAGATGGCTCCTTTTCTTGCTCGACGCCCCCTCTGTCCCCAGACGCAATTGGCAACATCCTGGTCCCTCCTGGGCTACAGCAGCACCCAAAATCCATAAACGTACGATTTGCAGCTAGCAAGGCTTGATGGCGGCCTTTCTTCAGGAAAACACTTCTGCACGACTCTCCACGGCGTGGGGGATCCGTTCTCCAAAGGGAAAGTTCCGAGCCCTTGTCGTTCCTGCAGAATCTCCAGCTTCTACTGTCCAGTAGCAGCTTCTTTGCACCCACAGCTGGCATTTCCTGGGCATCTGCCTATCTCCGACTTGCTTGTGACTTTTGGACTTGGTCCCCTTGTTCCACAGGTACCCTCAACTGGAAATCCATCATTGTTGCATTGCTGATTTGTGTCTTTCCTGCAGAATTCACCTATCACGACTTCTATGTCCTTTGGGGAACTTTAGTGCACTTTGCACTCACTTTTCAGGGTCTTAGGGTGGGCTATTTTTCTAACCCTTACTATTTTCTAATAGTCCCAGCGACCCTCTAAGAGGTCACATAGGTTTGGTGTCCATTCGTGGTTCGCATTCCACTTTTGGAGTATATGGTTTGTGTTGCCCCTATCCCTATGTGTCTCCGTTGCATCCTATTGTAACTATACATCGTTTGCACTGTTTTCTAATACTATTACTGCATATTTTGGTATTGTGTACATATATCTTGTGTATATTTGCTATCCTCATACTGAGGGTACTCACTGAGATACTTTTGGCATATTGTCATAAAAATAAAGTACCTTTATTTTTAGTATATCTGTGTATTGTGTTTTCTTATGATATTGTACATATGACACTAGTGGTACTGTAGGAGCTTCACTCGTCTCCTAGTTCAGCCTAAGCTGCTCTGCTAAGCTACCATTATCTATCAGCCTATGCTGCTAGACACCCTATACACTAATAAGGGATAACTGGGCCTGGTGCAAGGTGTAAGTACCCTTTGGTACTCACTACAAGCCAGTCCAGCCTCCTACATTGGTTGTGCAGCGGTGGGATAAGTGCTTTGAGACTACTTACGACTTTTGTCAGTGTACTTTTCATAAGAGAAAAATATACAAAACAAGTTCAGTGTATGTACACCTAACCAAAAAGTTTTGCATTTCTTTTCTCACCTCTTTTCTAAAGTGCTGAAAAGTACCTCTAAACTTTCTAAAAAGTTCTTAAAAGTTTAAAAAGTTTTTTTTTCTGTCTTTCTAAAAGTTCTGAAAACTTTTATCTCTTTTTCTATTACTTAAACTCCCTTTCTAAAAATGTCTGGCACAGGCCAAAATTTTGATCTGTCCAAACTTGCATATGACCACTGTGAGAAGGTAGCCTCTTTCTAGCCTTGTTACCCCCACTTTTGGCCTGTTTGTGAGTGTATGTCAGGGTGTTTGTCACTGTTTTCACTGTCTCACTGGGATCCTGATAGCCAGGCTTCAGTGCTCATAGTGAAAACACTATGTTTTCAGTATGGTTGTTATGTGTCACTGGGATCCTGCTGGTCAGGACCCCAGTGCTCATAGGTTTGTGACCTATATGTATGTGTCACTGGGACCCTGTCACACAGGGCCCCAGTGCTCATAGGTGTGCATGTACATGTTCCCTGTGTGGTGCCTAACTGTCTCACTGAGGCTCTGCTAACCAGAACCTCAGTGGTTATGCTCTCTCATTACTTTCAAATTGTCACTAACAGGCTAGTGACCATTTTTACCAATTTACATTGGCTTACTGGAACACCCTTATAATTCCCTAGTATATGGTACTGAGGTACCCAGGGTATTGGGGTTCCAGGAGATCCCTATGGGCTGCAGCATTTCTTTTGCCACCCATAGGGAGCTCTGACAATTCTTACACAGGCCTGCCACTGCAGCCTGAGTGAAATAACGTCCACGTTATTTCACAGCCATTTTACACTGCACTTAAGTAACTTATAAGTCACCTATATGTCTAACCTTTACCTGGTAAAGGTTAGGTGCAAAGTTACTTAGTGTGAGGGCACCCTGGCACTAGCCAAGGTGCCCCCACATTGTTCAGAGCCAATTCACTGAACTTTGTGAGTGCGGGGACACCATTACACGCGTGCACTACATATAGGTCACTACCTATATGTAGCTTCACCATGGTAACTCCGAATATGGCCATGTAACATGTCTATGATCATGGAATTGCCCCCTCTATGCCATCCTGGCATTGTTGGTACAATTCCATGATCCCAGTGGTCTGTAGCACAGACCCTGGTACTGCCAGACTGCCCTTCCTGGGGTTTCACTGCAGCTGCTGCTGCTGCCAGCCCCTCAGATAGGCAGCTGCCCTCCTGGGGTCCAGCCAGGCCTGGCCCAGGACGGCAGAACAAAGAACTTCCTCTGAGAGAGGGTGTGACACCCTCTCCCTTTGGAAAATGGTGTGAAGGCAGGGGAGGAGTAGCCTCCCCCAGCCTCTGGAAATGCTTTGTTGGGCACAGATGTGCCCAATTCTGCATAAGCCAGTCTACACCGGTTCAGGGACCCCTTAGCCCCTGCTCTGGCGCGAAACTGGACAAAGGAAAGGGGAGTGACCACTCCCCTGACCTGCACCTCCCCTGGGAGGTGTCCAGAGCTCCTCCAGTGTGCTCCAGACCTCTGCCATCTTGGAAACAGAGGTGCTGCTGGCACACTGGACTGCTCTGAGTGGCCAGTGCCACCAGGTGACGTCAGAGACTCCTGCTGATAGGCTCCTTCAGGTGTTAGTAGCCTTTCCTCTCTCCTAGGTAGCCAAACCCTCTTTTCTGGCTATTTAGGGTCTCTGTCTCTGGGGAAACTTTAGATAACGAATGCATGAGCTCAGCCGAGTTCCTCTGCATCTCCCTCTTCACCTTCTGATAAGGAATCGACCGCTGACCGCGCTGGAAGCCTGCAAACCTGCAACATAGTAGCAAAGACGACTACTGCAACTCTGTAACGCTGATCCTGCCGCCTTCTCGACTGTTTTCCTGCTTGTGCATGCTGTGGGGGTAGTCTGCCTCCTCTCTGCACCAGAAGCTCCGAAGAAATCTCCCGTGGGTCGACGGAATCTTCCCCCTGCAACCGCAGGCACCAAAAAGCTGCATTACCGGTCCCTTGGGTCTCCTCTCAGCATGACGAGCGAGGTCCCTCGAATCCAGCGACACCGTCCAAGTGACCCCCACAGTCCAGTGACTCTTCAGCCCAAGTTTGGTGAAGGTAAGTCCTTGCCTCACCTCGCTGGGCTGCATTGCTGGGAACTGTGACTTTGCAAGCTACTCCGGCCCCTGTGCACTTCCGGCGGAAATCCTTCGTGCACAGCCAAGCCTGGGTCCCCGGCACTCTAACCTGCATTGCACGACTTTCTAAGTTGGTCTCCGGCGACGTGGGACTCCTTAATGCAACTTCGGCAAGCACCGTTTCACGCATCTGCGTAGTGCCTGTTTCTGGCACTTTTCCGGGTGCTACCTGCTTCAGCGAGGGCTCTTTGTCTTGCTCGACGTCCCCTCTCTCTGCAGGTCCAATTTGCGACCTCCTGGTCCCTCCTGGGCCCCAGCAGCGTCCAAAAACGCCAAACGCACGATTTGCGTGTAGCAAGGCTTGTTGGCGTCCATCCGGCGGGAAAACACTTCTGCACGATTCTCCTAGGCGTGTGGGATCCATCCTCCAAAGGGGAAGTCTCTAGCCCTTGTCGTTCCTGCAGTATTCACAGTTCTTCAGCCTAGTAAGAGCTTCTTTGCACCAACCGCTGGCATTTCTTGGGCATCTGCCCATCTCCGAGTTGCTTGTGACTTTTGGACTTGGTCCCCTTGTTCCACAGGTACCCTCAGTCAGAAATCCATCGTTGTTGCATTGCTGATTTGTGTTTTCTTTGCATTTTCCCTCTAACACGACTATTTTGTCCTTAGGGGAACTTTGGTGCACTTTGCACTCACTTTTCAGGGTCTTGGGGAGGGTTATTTTGCTAACTCTCACTATTTTCTAATAGTCCCAGCGACCCTCTACAAGGTCACATAGGTTTGGGGTCCATTCGTGGTTCGCATTCCACTTCTGGAGTATATGGTTTGTGTTGCCCCTATCCCTATGTTTCCCCATTGCATCCTATTGTAACTATACATTGTTTGCACTGTTTTCTAAGACTATACTGCATATTTTTGCTATTGTGTATATATATCTTGTGTATATTTCCTATCCTCTCACTGAGGGTACACTCTAAGATACTTTGGCATATTGTCATAAAAATAAAGTACCTTTATTTTTAGTATAACTGTGTATTGTGTTTTCTTATGATATTGTGCATATGACACTAAGTGGTACTGTAGTAGCTTCACACGTCTCCTAGTTCAGCCTAAGCTGCTCTGCTAAGCTACCATTATCTATCAGCCTAAGCTGCTAGACACCCTATACACTAATAAGGGATAACTGGGCCTGGTGCAAAGTGCAAGTACCCCTTGGTACTCACTACAAGCCAGTCCAGCCTCCTACATTGGTTGTGCAGTGGTGGGATAAGTGCTTGAGACTACTTACCACTCTTGTCATTGTACTTTTCATAAGAGAAAAATATACAAAACAAGGTCAGTGTATATACACATAGCCAAAAAGTTTTGCATTTCCTCTTTTCACTCTTTTCTAAGTGCTGAAAAGTACTTCTAAAACTTTCAAAAAAGTTCTTAAAAGTTTAAAAAGTTTTTTTTCTGTCTTTCCAAAAAGTTCTGAAAACTTTTTTCTCTTTTTCTATCACTTTAACTCTCTCTAAAAAATGTCTGGCACAGGAAAAAATGTTGAACTGTCCAAACTTGCATATGATCACCTTAGCTGGAAAGGAGCAAGGAGTCTCTGCATAGAGAGAGGTTTGAGTGTAGGGAAGAATCCTTCTTTAGAACTGTTAATTAATATGCTTAGAGTACAGGATAAGGCCATAAGTGCCCAATCTGTAGAAAAAGTAGCTAATGGTTCTCAATCTGATCCAGGGACTCCCCCAGGAAAAGGTTCAGGAAAGAAACTTCTCAGCCTGCCCATTACTAGACAGTCTAGCATAGTTGGTACAGAGGTTGAATCACACCATACTGATGATGTGATCTCACATTATGCTGGTAGCCAAGCTGTTAGGGTGCCCTCTGTAAGGGACAGGTCTCCTTCTGTTCATTCCCATCATACCTCTGTATCTAGAAATGTCCCTCCCACCCACCCTGATGACAGATTGTTAGAAAGGGAGCTCAATAGATTGAGAGTGGAACAAACCAGACTGAAGCTCAAGAAGCAACAGCTGGATTTGGATAGACAGTCTTTAGAAATAGAGAGGGAAAGACAGAAGTTGGGTTTAGATACCCATGGTGGCAGCAGCAGTATTCCCCATAGTCATCCTGCAAAAGAGCATGATTCCAGGAATCTGCACAAGATAGTTCCCCCTTATAAGGAGGGGGATGACATTAACAAGTGGTTTGCTGCACTTGAGAGGGCCTGTGCTGTACAGGATGTCCCTCAAAAGCAGTGGGCTGCTATCCTATGGCTATCATTTAGTGGAAAAGGTAGGGATAGGCTCCTTACTGTGAAAGAAAATGATGCCAAAAATTTTACAGTTCTTAAGAATGCACTCCTGGATGGTTATGGCTTAACCACTGAACAGTACAGGATAAAGTTCAGAGAGACCAAAAAGGAGTCTTCACAAGACTGGGTTGATTTCATTGACCATTCAGTGAAGGCCTTGGAGGGGTGGTTACATGGCAGTAAAGTTACTGATTATGAAAGCCTGTAAAACACAATCCTGAGAGAGCATATACTTAATAATTGTGTGTCTGATTTGTTGCACCAGTACCTGGTAGACTCTGATCTGACCTCTCCCCAAGAATTGGGAAAGAAGGCAGACAAATGGGTCAGAACAAGGGTGAACAGAAAAGTTCATACAGGGGGTGACAAAGATGGCAATAAGAAGAAAGATGGTGAAAAATCTCAAGATAAGCATGGGGATAAGGGTAAAACCAAAGATCCCACTTCAAATCTTAAACACTCTTCAGAGGGTGGGGATAAAACAAATTCTTCCTCTTCTTCCCAACCTGCACACATTAAAAAGCCTTGGTGCTTTGTGTGTAAAAACAGAGGCCATAGGCCAGGGGATAAGTCCTGTCCAGGTAAACCCCCTGAGACTACCACCACTAATACATCAAGCTCTAGTGCCCCTAGCAGTAGTGGTACTAGTGGTGGGACTGCTGGCAACAGTCAAGCAAAGGGTGTAGTTGGGTTCACTTATGGGTCCATAGTGGAAACTGATGTCATCAGTCCCAAGACAGTTTCTGTCACACCTAGTGGCATTGGCCTTGCCACACTGGCTGCTTGTCCCCTTACAATGGATAAGTACAGGCAGACAGTTTCAATAAATGGTGTTGAGGCCTTGGCCTACAGGGACACAGGTGCCAGTTTCACTTTGGTGACTGAAAACCTAGTGCCTCCTGAACAACACATCATTGGACAACAGTATAAGATTATTGATGTCCATAACTCCACTAAGTTTCTTCCCTTAGCTATAATTCAGTTTAGTTGGGGTGGAGTTACTGGCCCTAAGCAGGTGGTGGTATCACCTAGCTTACCTGTAGACTGTCTCTTAGGTAATGACCTAGAGGCCTCAGGTTGGGCTGATGTAGAGTTTTATGCCCATGCAGCCATGCTGGGCATCCCTGAGGAATTGTTCTCTCTCATTTCAAGTGAAATGAAAAAGCAAAGGAGAGAAGGCCTGAAAACTCAGGATCCCTCTCCATCAACAGGTAAAAAGGGTATCGCAGTATCCCCTAACCACCCTACCATTCAGGATACCATTCCTGTGGTGGGAGAAACCTCTCCTGGGGTGGCACCTGTTCCAAGGGAATCATCAGTTGGCAAAACTGTACTCCCTGAGGTGGAAGTACCTCTCTGTGGGATAACTAACATTGGTGAGAAAAAGAGCACCATTTTAGTTAACATGGAGCATCCCTCCAACCCTCCCAGAGAAACTTTAGTGCAGAAACTCTGCACTGCTTCACAACACTTAGGACAGCATCCCTGCCCTAGTGTGGAGCTGATAGGACAGCATCCCTGCCCTGCTCCAACTCAAGAGAAACAGCATCCATGTTCTCTCTTCCAGCCAAATGGACAAAGTTTTTGTCCAGCTATGGCTTTACTGAGACAGCATCCCTGTCTGGCATTTCCATCATTACAAATAGGTTCAGTGGATAATTCCCACTGCTCTAAACTAAAACTTACTGATAGAAACTCTGGAAATACATCTTCACATTGTTGGTTAGCTAAAAAACTTCAAACAGGGTGGTTTACATCCCCACAGGGAAGTAACCATATAGTGGATGATAAAGGGAGTAACCAGTCTATTGCAGAGCTACTCTCTACTTATCACCACTTAGACAATAAAGTCTCAACTGGCCAAGGTTAGCCTTATTGTCCTTCGTTTGGGGGGGGGGGGGTTGTGTGAGAAGGTAGCCTCTTTCTAGCCTTGTTACCCCCACTTTTGGCCTGTTTGTGAGTGTATGTCAGGGTGTTTGTCACTGTTTTCACTGTCTCACTGGGATCCTGATAGCCAGGCCTCAGTGCTCATAGTGAAAACACTATGTTTTCAGTATGGTTGTTATGTGTCACTGGGATCCTGCTGGTCAGGACCCCAGTGCTCATAGGTTTGTGACCTATATGTATGTGTCACTGGGACCCTGTCACACAGGGCCCCAGTGCTCATAGGTGTGCATGTACATGTTCCCTGTGTGGTGCCTAGCTGTCTCACTGAGGCTCTGCTAACCAGAACCTCAGTGGTTATGCTCTCTCATTACTTTCAAATTGTCACTAACAGGCTAGTGACCATTTTTACCAATTTACATTGGCTTACTGGAACACCCTTATAATTCCCTAGTATATGGTACTGAGGTACCCAGGGTATTGGGGTTCCAGGAGATCCCTATGGGCTGCAGCATTTCTTTTGCCACCCATATGGAGCTCTGACAATTCTTACACAGGCCTGCCACTGCAGCCTGAGTGAAATAACGTCCACGTTATTTCACAGCCATTTTACACTGCACTTAAGTAACTTATAAGTCACCTATATGTCTAACCTTTATCTGGTAAAGGTTAGGTGCAAAGTTACTTAGTGTGAGGGCACCCTGGCACTAGCCAAGGTGCCCCCACATTGTTCAGAGCCAATTCACTGAACTTTGTGAGTGCGGGGACACCATTACACGCGTGCACTACATATAGGTCACTACCTATATGTAGCTTCACCATGGTAACTCCGAATATGGCCATGTAACATGTCTATGATCATGGAATTGCCCCCTCTATGCCATCCTGGCATTGTTGGTACAATTCCATGATCCCAGTGGTCTGTAGCACAGACCCTGGTACTGCCAGACTGCCCTTCCTGGGGTTTCACTGCAGCTGCTGCTGCTGCCAGCCCCTCAGATAGGCAGCTGCCCTCCTGGGGTCCAGCCAGGCCTGGCCCAGGATGGCAGAACAAAGAACTTCCTCTGAGAGAGGGTGTGACACCCTCTCCCTTTGGAAAATGGTGTGAAGGCAGGGGAGGAGTAGCCTCCCCCAGCCTCTGGAAATGCTTTGTTGGGCACAGATGTGCCCAATTCTGCATAAGCCAGTCTACACCGGTTCAGGGACCCCTTAGCCCCTGCTCTGGCGTGAAACTGGACAAAGGAAAGGGGAGTGACCACTCCCCTGACCTGCACCTCCCCTGGGAGGTGTCCAGAGCTCCTCCAGTGTGCTCCAGACCTCTGCCATCTTGGAAACAGAGGTGCTGCTGGCACACTGGACTGCTCTGAGTGGCCAGTGCCACCAGGTGACGTCAGAGACTCCTGCTGATAGGCTCCTTCAGGTGTTAGTAGCCTTTCCTCTCTCCTAGGTAGCCAAACCCTCTTTTCTGGCTATTTAGGGTCTCTGTCTCTGGGGAAACTTTAGATAACGAATGCATGAGCTCAGCCGAGTTCCTCTGCATCTCCCTCTTCACTTTCTGATAAGGAATCGACCGCTGACCGCGCTGGAAGCCTGCAAACCTGCAACATAGTAGCAAAGACGACTACTGCAACTCTGTAACGCTGATCCTGCCGCCTTCTCGACTGTTTTCCTGCTTGTGCATGCTGTGGGGGTAGTCTGCCTCCTCTCTGCACCAGATGCTCCGAAGAAATCTCCCGTGGGTCGACGGAATCTTCCCCCTGCAACCGCAGGCACCAAAAAGCTGCATTACCGGTCACTTGGGTCTCCTCTCAGCACGACGAGCGAGGTCCCTCGAATCCAGCGACACCGTCCAAGTGACCCCCACAGTCCAGTGACTCTTCAGCCCAAGTTTGGTGGAGGTAAGTCCTTGCCTCACCTCGCTGGGCTGCATTGCTGGGAACCGCGACTTTGCAAGCTACTCCGGCCCCTGTGCACTTCCGGCGGAAATCCTTCGTGCACAGCCAAGCCTGGGTCCACGGCACTCTAACCTGCATTGCACGACTTTCTAAGTTGGTCTCCGGCGACGTGGGACTCCTTTGTGCAACTTCGGCGAGCACCGTTTCACGCATCTTCTTAGTGCCTGTTTCTGGCACTTCTCCGGGTGCTACCTGCTTCAGCGAGGGCTCTTTGTCTTGCTCGACGTCCCCTCTCTCTGCAGGTCCAATTTGCGACCTCCTGGTCCCTCCTGGGCCCCAGCAGCGTCCAAAAACGCCAAACGCACGATTTGCGTGTAGCAAGGCTTGTTGGCGTCCATCCGGCGGGAAAACACTTCTGCACGACTCTCCAAGGAGTGGGGGATCCATCCTCCAAAGGGGAAGTCTCTAGCCCTTGTCGTTCCTGCAGTATTCACAGTTCTTCAGCCTAGTAAGAGCTTCTTTGCACCAACCGCTGGCATTTCTTGGGCATCTGCCCATCTCCGAGTTGCTTGTGACTTTTGGACTTGGTCCCCTTGTTCCACAGGTACCCTCAGTCAGGAATCCATCGTTGTTGCATTGCTGATTTGTGTTTTCTTTGCATTTTCCCTCTAACACGACTATTTTGTCCTTAGGGGAACTTTGGTGCACTTTGCACTCACTTTTCAGGGTCTTGGGGAGGGTTATTTTGCTAACTCTCACTATTTTCTAATAGTCCCAGCGACCCTCTACAAGGTCACATAGGTTTGGGGTCCATTCGTGGTTCGCATTCCACTTCTGGAGTATATGGTTTGTGTTGCCCCTATCCCTATGTTTCCCCATTGCATCCTATTGTAACTATACATTGTTTGCACTGTTTTCTAAGACTATACTGCATATTTTTGCTATTGTGTATATATATCTTGTGTATATTTCCTATCCTCTCACTGAGGGTACACTCTAAGATACTTTGGCATATTGTCATAAAAATAAAGTACCTTTATTTTTAGTATAACTGTGTATTGTGTTTTCTTATGATATTGTGCATATGACACTAAGTGGTACTGTAGTAGCTTCACACGTCTCCTAGTTCAGCCTAAGCTGCTCTGCTAAGCTACCATTATCTATCAGCCTAAGCTGCTAGACACCCTATACACTAATAAGGGATAACTGGGCCTGGTGCAAGGTGCAAGTACCCCTTGGTACTCACTACAAGCCAGTCCAGCCTCCTACAACCACCTTAGCTGGAAAGGAGCAAGGAGTCTCTGTGCAGAAAGAGGTTTGAGTGTAGGGAAGAATCCTTCTTTGGAATTATTGCTTAACATGCTTAGAGAACAAGATAAGGCCAAAAGGGCCCCATCTGTTGAAAAAGTAGCTAATGGTTCCCAATCTGATCCAGGGACTAGCCTAGGAAAAGATTCAGGAAAGAAACTTCCTAGCCTGCCCAATACTAGACAGCCTAGCATAGTTGGTACTGAGGTTGAGTCACACCATACAGATAGTGTTGTCTCACATCATAACAAGAGTATTCCTTCTCACCACAGTAGAAGTGATGTTTATGTTAACCAAGTTGTTAGGGTGCCTTCTGTAAGGGATAGGTCTCCTTCTGTCAATTCTCATCATACCTCTGTTTCAAGACATGTCCCTCCCACCCACCCTGATGACAGATTGTTAGAAAGGGAGCTCAATAAATTGAGAGTGGAACAAACCAGACTGAAGCTTAAGAAGCAACAGCTGGATTTGGATAGACAGTCCTTAGAACTAGAGAAGGAAAGACAGAAGTTGGGTTTAGAAACTCATGGTGGCAGCAGCAGTATTCCCCATAGTCATCCTGCAAAAGAGCATGATTCCAGGAATCTGCATAAGATAGTTCCCCCTTATAAGGAGGGGGATGACATTAACAAGTGGTTTGCTGCACTTGAGAGGGACTGTGTTGTACAGGATGTCCCTCAAAGGGAGTGGGCTGCTATCCTATGGCTATCATTTAGTGGAAAGGGTAGGGATAGGCTCCTTACCGTGAAAGAAAGTGATGCCAATAATTTTACAGTTCTTAAGAATGCACTCCTGGATGGTTATGGCTTAACCACTGAACAGTACAGGATAAAGTTCAGAGAGACCAAAAAGGAGTCTTCACAAGACTGGGTTGATTTCAGTGAAGGCCTAGGAGGGGTGGTTACATGGCAGTAAAGTTACTGATTATGACAGCCTGTATAACTTGATCCTGAGAGAGCATATTCTTAATAATTGTGTGTCTGATTTGTTGCACCAGTATCTAGTGGACTCAGATCTGACCTCTCCCCAAGAATTGGGAAAGGAGGCAGACAAATGGGTCAGAACAAGAGTGAACAGAAAAGTTCATACAGGTGGTGACAAGGATGGCAAGAAGAAAGAGGGTGAAAAATCTCAAGATAAGCATGGGGATAAGGGTAAAACCAAAGATCCCACTTCAAATCTTAAACACTCTTCGGAGGGTGGGGATAAAAAAAATTCTTCCTCTTCTTCTCAACCTGCACACATTAAAAAGCCTTGGTGCTTTGTGTGTAAAAACAGAGGCCATAGGCCAGGGGATAAGTCCTGTCCAGGTAAACCCCCTGAGCCTACCACCACTAATACATCAAGCTCTAGTGCCCCTAGCAGTAGTGGTACTAGTGGTGGGACTGCTGGCAACAGTCAAGTTAAGGGTGTAGTTGGGTTCACTTATGCGTCCATAATAGAAACTGGGGTAGTTAGTCCCAAGACAGTTTCTGTCACACCTAGTGGCATTGGCCTTGCCACACTGGCTGCTTGTCCCCTTACAATGGATAAGTACAGGCAGACAGTTTCAATAAATGGTGTTGAGGCCTTGGCCTACAGGGACACAGGTGCCAGTATCACTTTGGTGACTGAAAACCTAGTGGCTCCTGAACAACACATCATTGGACAACAGTATAAAATTATTGATGTCCATAACTCCACTAAGTTTCTTCCTTTAGCTATAATTCAGTTTAGTTGGGGTGGAGTTACTGGCCCTAAGCAGGTGGTGGTATCACCTGGCTTACCTGTAGACTGTCTCTTAGGTAATGACCTAGAGGCCTCAGGTTGGGCTGATGTAGAGTTTTATGCCCATGCAGCCATGCTGGGCATCCCTGAGGAATTGTTCCCTCTCATTTCTACTGAAATGAAAAAGCAAAGGAGAGAAGGCCTGAAAACTCAGGATCCCTCTCCATCAACAGGTAAAAAGGGTATCACAGTATCCCCTAACCACCCTACCATTCAGGATACCATTCCTGTGGTGGGAGAAACCTCTCCTGGGGTGGCACCTGTTCCAAGGGAATCATCAGCTGGCAAAGCTGGACTCCATGAGGTAGAAGTACCTCTCTGTGGGATAACTAATATTGGTGAGAAAAAGAGCACCATTTTAGTTAACATGGAGCATCCCTCCAACCCTCCCAGAGAAACTTTAGTGCAGAAACCCTGCACTGCCTCACAACACTTAGGACAGCATCCCTGCCCTAGTGTGGAGCTCATAGGACAGCATCCCTGCCCTGCTCCAACTCAAGAGAAACAGCATCCCTGTTCTCTCTTCCAGCCATATGGACAAAGTTTTTGCCCAGCTATGGCTTTTCTGAGACAGCATCTCTGTCTGGCATTTCCATCACTACAAATAGGTTCAGTGGACAATTCCCACTGCTCTAAACTAAAACTTACTGATAGAAACTCTGAAAATACATCTTCACATTGTTGCTTAGCTAAAAAAATTCAAACAGGGTGGTTTACATCCCCACAGGGAAGTGATCATATAGTGGATGATAAAGAGAGTAACCAGTCTATTGCAGAGCTACTCTCTACTTATCACCACTTAGACAATAAAGTCTCAACTGGCCAAGGTTAGCCTTATTGTCCTTCGTTTGGGGGGGGGGGGGGGTTGTGTGAGAAAGTAGCCTCTTTCTAGCCTTGTTACCCCCACTTTTGGCCTGTTTGTGAGTGTATTTCAGGGTGTTTTCACTGTCTCACTGGGATCCTGCTAGCCAGGGCCCAGTGCTCATAGTGAAAACCCTATGTTTTCAGTATGTTTGTTATGTTTCACTGGGACCCTGCTAGTCAGGACCCCAGTGCTCACAAGTTTGTGGCCTATAGGTATGTGTTCCCTGTGTGGTGCCTAACTGTCTCACTGAGGCTCTGCTAACCAGAACCTCAGTGGTTATGCTCTCTCATTTCTTTCAAATTGTCACTAACAGGCTAGTGACCAATTTTGCCAATTTACATTGGCTTACTGGAACACCCTTATAATTCCCTAGTATATGGTACTGGGGTACCCAGGGTATTGGGGTTCCAGGAGATCCCTATGGGCTGCAGCATTTCTTTTGCCACCCATGGGGAGCTCTGACAATTCTTACACAGGCCTGCCACTGCAGCCTGAGTGAAATAACGTCCACGTTATTTCACAGCCATTTTACACTGCACTTAAGTATCTTATAAGTCACCTATATGTCTAACCTTTACCTGGTAAAGGTTAGGTGCAAAGTTACTTAGTGTGAGGGCACCCTGGCACTAGCCAAGGTGCCCCCACATTGTTCAGGGCCAATTCCCTGGACTTTGTGAGTGTGGGGACACCATTACACGCGTGCACTACATATAGGTCACTACCTATATGTAGCTTCACAATGGTAACTCCGAATATGGCCATGTAACATGTCTATGATCATGGAATTGCCCACTCTATCCCACCCTGGCATAGTTGGCACAATCCCATGATCCCAATGGACTGTAGCACAGACCCTGGTACTGCCAAACTGCCTTTCCCGGGGTTTCACTGCAGCTGCTGCCAACCCCTCAGACAGGTTTCTGCCCTCCTGGGGTCCAGACAGGCTTGGCCCAGGATGGCAGAACAAAGGACTTCCTCTGAGAGAGAGTGTTACACCCTCTCCCTTTGGAAAATGGTGTGAAGGCAGGGGAGGAGTGTGAGAAGGTAGCCTCTTTCTAGCCTTGTTACCCCCACTTTTGGCCTGTTTGTGAGTGTATGTCAGGGTGTTTGTCACTGTTTTCACTGTCTCACTGGGATCCTGATAGCCAGGCCTCAGTGCTCATAGTGAAAACACTATGTTTTCAGTATGTTTGTTATGTGTCACTGGGATCCTGCTGGTCAGGACCCCAGTGCTCATAGGTTTGTGGCCTATATGTATGTGTCACTGGGACCCTGTCACACAGGGCCCCAGTGCTCATAGGTGTGCATGTATATGTTCCCTGTGTGGTGCCTAACTGTCTCACTGAGGCTCTGCTAACCAGAACCTCAGTGGTTATGCTCTCTCATTACTTTCAAATTGTCACTAACAGGCTAGTGACCAATTTTACCAATTTACATTGGCTTACTGGAACACCCTTATAATTCCCTAGTATATGGTACTGAGGTACCCAGGGTATTGGGGTTCCAGGAGATCCCTATGGGCTGCAGCATTTCTTTTGCCACCCATAGGGAGCTCTGACAATTCTTACACAGGCCTGCCACTGCAGCCTGAGTGAAATAACGTCCACGTTATTTCACAGCCATTTTACACTGCACTTAAGTAACTTATAAGTCACCTATATGTCTAACCTTTACCTGGTAAAGGTTAGGTGCAAAGTTACTTAGTGTGAGGGCACCCTGGCACTAGCCAAGGTGCCCCCACATTGTTCAGAGCCAATTCACTGAACTTTGTGAGTGCGGGGACACCATTACACGCGTGCACTACATATAGGTCACTACCTATATGTAGCTTCACCATGGTAACTCCGAATATGGCCATGTAACATGTCTATGATCATGGAATTGCCCCCTCTATGCCATCCTGGCATTTTTGGTACAATTCCATGATCCCAGTGGTCTGTAGCACAGACCATGGTACTGCCAGACTGCCCTTCCTGGGGTTTCACTGCAGCTGCTGCTGCTGCCAACCCCTCAGACAGGCAGCTGCCCTCCTGGGGTCCAGCCAGGCCTGGCCCAGGATGGCAGAACAAAGAACTTCCTCTGAGAGAGGGTGTGACACCCTCTCCCTTTGGAAAATGGTGTAAAGGCAGGGGAGGAGTAGCCTCCCCCAGCCTCTGGAAATGCTTTGTTGGGCACAGATGTGCCCAATTCTGCATAGGCCAGTCTACACCGGTTCAGGGACCCCTTAGCCCCTGCTCTGGCGCGAAACTGGACAAAGGAAAGGGGAGTGACCACTCCCCTGACCTGCACCTCCCCTGGGAGGTGTCCAGAGCTCCTCCAGTGTGCTCCAGACCTCTGCCATCTTGGAAACAGAGGTGCTGCTGGCACACTGGACTGCTCTGAGTGGCCAGTGCCACCAGGTGACGTCAGAGACTCCTGCTGATAGGCTCCTTCAGGTGTTAGTAGCCTATCCTCTCTCCTAGGTAGCCAAACCCTCTTTTCTGGCTATTTAGGGTCTCTGTCTCTGGGGAAACTTCAGATAACGAATGCAAGAGCTCATCCGAGTTCCTCTGCATCTCTCTCTTCACCTTCTGATAAGGAAACGACCGCTGACCGCGCTGGAAGCCTGCAAACCTGCAACATAGTAGCAAAGACGACTACTGCAACTCTGTAACGCTGATCCTGCCACCTTCTCGACTGTTTTCCTGCTTGTGCATGCTGTGGGGGTAGCTTGCCTCCTCTCTGCACCAGAAGCTCCGAAGAAATCTCCCGTGGGTCGACGGAATCTTCCCCCTGCAACCGCAGGCACCAAAAAGCTGCATCACCGGTCCCTTGGGTCTCCTCTCAGCACGACGAGCGAGGTCCCTCGAATCCAGCGACTCTGTCCAAGTGACCCGTACAGTCCAGTGACTCTTCAGCCCAAGTTTGGTGGAGGTAAGTCCTTGCCTCACCTCGCTGGGCTGCATTGCTGGGAACCGTGACTTTGCAAGCTACTCCGGCCCCTGTGCACTTCCGGCGGAAATCCTTCGTGCACAGCCAAGCCTGGGTCCACGGCACTCTAACCTGCATTGCACGACTTTCTAAGTTGGTCTCCGGCGACGTGGGACTCCTTTGTGCAACTTCGGCGAGCACCGTTTCACGCATCCTTGTAGTGCCTGTTTCTGGCATTTCTCCGGGTGCTACCTGCTTCAGTGAGGGCTCTTTGTCTTGCTCGACGTTCCCTCTCTCTTCAGGTCCAATTTGCGACCTCCTGGTCCCTCCTGGGCCCCAACAGCGTCCAAAAATGCCAAACGCACGATTTGCGTGTAGCAAGGCTTGTTGGCGTCCTTCCGGCGGGAAAACACTTCTGCACGACTTTCCAAGGCGAGAGAGATCCGTCCACCAAAGGGGAAGTCTCTAGCCCTTTTTGTTCTTGCAGAAACCTCAGCTTCTTCTGTCCAGTCGAAGCTTCTTTGCACCCGCAGCTGGCATTTCCTGGGCATCTGCCCATCTCCGACTTGCTTGTGACTTTTGGACTTGGTCCCCTTGTTCCACAGGTACCCTAGATTGGAAATCCACAGTTGTTGCATTGCTGGTTTGTGTCTTTCCTGCATTATTCCTCTAACACGACTCTTTTGTCCTTAGGGGAACTTTAGTGCACTTTGCACTCACTTTTCAGGGTCTTGGGGAGGGTTATTTTGCTAACTCTCACTATTTTCTAATAGTCCCAGCGACCCTCTACAAGGTCACATAGGTTTGGGGTCCATTCGTGGTTCGCATTCCACTTCTGGAGTATATGGTTTGTGTTGCCCCTATCCCTATGTTTCCCCATTGCATCCTATTGTAACTATACATTGTTTGCACTGTTTTCTAAGACTATACTGCATATTTTTGCTATTGTGTATATATATCTTGTGTATATTTCCTATCCTCTCACTGAGGGTACACTCTAAGATACTTTGGCATATTGTCATAAAAATAAAGTACCTTTATTTTTAGTATAACTGTGTATTGTGTTTTCTTATGATATTGTGCATATGACACTGGGTGGTACTGTAGTAGCTTCACACGTCTCCTAGTTCAGCCTAAGCTGCTCTGCTAAGCTACCATTATCTATCAGCCTAAGCTGCTAGACACCCTATACACTAATAAGGGATAACTGGGCCTGGTGCAAGGTGCAAGTACCCCTTGGTACTCACTACAAGCCAGTCCAGCCTCCTACAAGGAGTAGCCTCCCCCAGCCTCTGGAAAAGCTTTCATGGGCACACATGGTGCCTATTTCTGCATAAGCCAGTCTGCACCGGTTCAGGGACCCCTCAGCCCTGCTCTGGCGCGAAACTGGACAAAGGAAAGGTGAGTGACCACTCCCCTGACCTGCACTTCCCCTGGGAGGTGCCCAGAGCTCCTCCAGTGTGCTCCAGACCTCTGCCATCTTGGAAACAGAGGTGCTGCTGGCACACTGGACTGCTCTGAGTGGCCAGTGCCACCAGGTGACATCAGAGACTCCTTCTGATAGGCTCCTTCAGGTGTTGCTAGCCTATCCTCTCTCCTAGGTAGCCAAACCCTCTTTTCTGGCTATTTAGGGTCCCTGTCTCTGGGGATTCCTTAGATAACGAATGCAAGAGCTCATCCGAGTTCCTCTGCATCTCTCTCTTCACCTTCTGCCAAGGAATCGACTGCTGACCGCGCTGGAAGCCTGCAAAACTGCAACAAAGTAGCGAAGACGACTACTGCAACTCTGTAACGCTGATCCTGCCGCCTTCTCGACTGTTTTCCTGGTGGTGCATGCTGTGGGGGTAGTCTGCCTCCTTCTCGACTGTTTTCCTGGTGGTGCATGCTGTGGGGGTAGTCTGCCTCCTCTCTGCACTAGAAGCTCCGAAGAAATCTCCCGTGGGTCGACGGAATCGTCCCCCTGCAACCGAAGGCACCAAAGAACTGCATCACCGGTACCTTGGGTCTCCTCTCAGCATGACGAGCGAGGTCCCTTGAATCCAGCAACTCTGTCCAAGTGACTCCCACAGTCCAGTGACTCTTCAGTCCAAGTTTGGTGGAGGTAAGTCCTTGCCTCCCCACGCCAGACTGCATTGCTGGGAACCGCGTCTTTTGCAGCTACTTCGGCCTCCGTGCACTTCCGGCGGAAATCCTTTGTGCACAGTCCAGCCTGGGTCCACAGCACTCTAACCTGCATTGCACGACCTCCTAAGTTGTCCTCCGGCGACGTGGGCCTCCTTTGTGCGACTTCGGGTGAGCACCATTTCACACATCCTCGTAGTGCCTGTTTCTGGCACTTCTGCGGGTGCTGCCTGCTGCTGAGAGGGCTCCTTTTCTTGCTCGACGCCCCCTCTGTCCTCAGACGCAATTGGCGACATCCTGGTCCCTCCTGGGCCACAGCAGTACCCAAAAACCCTATCCGCACGATTTGTAGCTAGCAAGGCTTGTTGCCGGCCTTTCTTCAGGAAAGCACTTCTGCACAACTCTCCATGGTGTTTGAGGTCCGTCCTCCAAAGGGGAAGTTCCTAGCCCTTGTCTTTCCTGCAGAATCGCCAGCTTCTACTGTCCAGTAGCAGCTTCTTTGCACCCACAGCTGGCATTTCCTGGGCATCTACCCATCTCCGACTTGCTTGTGACTTTTGGACTTGGTCCCCTTGATCCACAGGTACCCTCAACTGGAAATCCATCGTTGTTGCATTGCTGATTTGTGTCTTTCCTGCAGAATTCCCCTATCACGACTTCTATGTCCTTTGGGGAACTTTAGTGCACTTTGCACTCACTTTTCAGGGTCTTGGGGTGGGCTATTTTTCTAACCCTTACTATTTTCTAATAGTCCCAGCGACCCTCTACAAGGTCACATAGGTTTGGTGTCCATTCATGGTTCGCATTCCACTTTTGGAGTACATGGTTTGTGTTGCCCCTATCCCTATGTGTCTCCATTGCATCCTATTGTAACTATACATTGTTTGCACTGTTTTCTAATACTATTACTGCATATTTTGGAATTGTGTACATATATCTTGTGTATATTTGCTATCCTCATACTGAGGGTACTCACTGAGATACTTTTGGCATATTGTCATAAAATAAAGTACCTTTATTTTTAGTATATCTGTGTATTGTGTTTTCTTATGATATTGTGCATATGACACTAGTGGTACTGTAGGAGCTTCACTCGTCTCCTAGTTCAGCCTAAGCTGCTCTGCTAAGCTACCATTATCTATCAGCCTAAGCTGCTACACACCCTATACACTAATAAGGGATAACTGGGCCTGGTGCAAGGTGCAAGTACCCCTTGGTACCCACTACAAGCCAGTCCAGCCTCCTACATTGGTTGTGCAGTGGTGGGATAAGTGCTTGAGACTACTTACCACTCTTGTCATTGTACTTTTCATAAGAGAAAAATATACAAAACAAGGTCAGTGTATATACACATAGCCAAAAAGTTTTGCATTTCCTCTTTTCACTCTTTTCTAAGTGCTGAAAAGTACTTCTAAAACTTTCAAAAAGTTCTTAAAAGTTTAAAAAGTTTTTTCTGTCTTTCCAAACAGTTCTGAAAACTTTTTTTTCTCTTTTTCTATCACTTTAACTCTCTCTAAAAAATGTCTGGCACAGGCAAAAATGTTGAACTGTCCAAACTTGCATATGATCACCTTAGCTGGAAAGGAGCAAGGAGTCTCTGCATAGAGAGAGGTTTGAGTGTAGGGAAGAATCCTTCCTTAGAACTGTTAATTAATATGCTTAGAGTACAGGATAAGGCCATAAGTGCCCAATCTGGTGAAAAAGTAGCTAATGGTTCTCAATCTGATCCAGGGACTCCCCCAGGAAAAGGTTCAGGAAAGAAACTTCTCAGCCTGCCCATTACTAGACAGTCTAGCATAGTTGGTACAGAGGTTGAATCACACCATACTGATGGTGTGCTCTCACATTATACTGGTAGCCAAGCTGTTAGGGTGCCCTCTGTAAGGGACAGATCTCCTTCTGTTCATTCCCATCATACCTCTGTATCTAGAAATGTCCCTCCCACCCACCCTGATGACAGATTGTTAGAAAGGGAGCTCAATAGATTGAGAGTGGAACAAACCAGACTGAAGCTCAAGAAGCAACAGCTGGATTTGGATAGACAGTCTTTAGAATTAGAGAAGGAAAGACAGAAGTTGGGTTTAGATACCCATGGTGGCAGCAGCAGTATTCCCCATAGTCATCCTGCAAAAGAGCATGATTCCAGGAATCTGCACAAGATAGTTCCCCCTTATAAGGAGGGGGATGACATTAACAAGTGGTTTGCTGCACTTGAGAGGGCCTGTGCTGTACAGGATGTCCCTCAAAAGCAGTGGGCTGCTATCCTATGGCTATCATTTAGTGGAAAAGGTAGGGATAGGCTCCTTACTGTGAAAGAAAATGATGCCAATAATTTTACAGTTCTTAAGAATGCACTCCTGGATGGTTATGGCTTAACCACTGAACAGTACAGGATAAAGTTCAGAGAGACCAAAAAGGAGTCTTCACAAGACTGGGTTGATTTCATTGACCATTCAGTGAAGGCCTTGGAGGGGTGGTTACATGGCAGTAAAGTTACTGATTATGAAAGCCTGTATAACACAATCCTGAGAGAGCATATACTTAATAATTGTGTGTCTGATTTGTTGCACCAGTACCTGGTAGACTCTGATCTGACCTCTCCCCAAGAATTGGGAAAGAAGGCAGACAAATGGGTCAGAACAAGGGTGAACAGAAAAGTTCATACAGGGGGTGACAAAGATGGCAATAAGAAGAAAGATGGTGAAAAATCTCAAGATAAGCATGGGGATAAGGGTAAAACCAAAGATCCCACTTCAAATCTTAAACACTCTTCAGAGGGTGGGGATAAAACAAATTCTTCCTCTTCTTCCCAACCTGCACACATTAAAAAGCCTTGGTGCTTTGTTTGTAAAAACAGAGGCCATAGGCCAGGGGATAAGTCCTGTCCAGGTAAACCCCCTGAGCCTACCACCACTAATACATCAAGCTCTAGTGCCCCTAGCAGTAGTGGTACTAGTGGTGGGACTGCTGGCAACAGTCAAGCAAAGGGTGTAGTTGGGTTCACTTATGGGTCCATAGTGGAAACTGATGTCATCAGTCCCAAGACAGTTTCTGTCACACCTAGTGGCATTGGCCTTGCCACACTGGCTGCTTGTCCCCTTACAATGGATAAGTACAGGCAGACAGTTTCAATAAATGGTGTTGAGGCCTTGGCCTACAGGGACACAGGTGCCAGTTTCACTTTGGTGACTGAAAACCTAGTGCCTCCTGAACAACACATCATTGGACAACAGTATAAGATTATTGATGTCCATAACTCCACTAAGTTTCTTCCCTTAGCTATAATTCAGTTTAGTTGGGGTGGAGTTACTGGCCCTAAGCAGGTGGTGGTATCACCTAGCTTACCTGTAGACTGTCTCTTAGGTAATGACCTAGAGGCCTCAGGTTGGGCTGATGTAGAGTTTTATGCCCATGCAGCCATGCTGGGCATCCCTGAGGAATTGTTCCCTCTCATTTCAAGTGAAATGAAAAAGCAAAGGAGAGAAGGCCTGAAAACTCAGGATCCCTCTCCATCAACAGGTAAAAAGGGTATCACAGTATCCCCTAACCACCCTACCATTCAGGATACCATTCCTGTGGTGGGAGAAACCTCTCCTGGGGTGGCACCTGTTCCAAGGGAATCATCAGCTGGCAAAGCGGGACTCCCTGAGGTGGAAGTACCTCTCTGTGGGATAACTAACATTGGTGAGAAAAACAGCACCATTTTAGTTAACATGGAGCATCCCTCCAACCCTCCCAGAGAAACTTTAGTGCAGAAACCCTGCACTACCTCACAACACTTAGGACAGCATCCCTGCCCTAGTGTGGAGCTCATAGGACAGCATCCCTGCCCTGCTCCAACTCAAGAGAAACAGCATCCCTGTTCTCTCTTCCAGCCATATGGACAAAGTTTTTGCCCAGCTATGGCTTTACTGAGACAGCATCCCTGTCTGGCATTTCCATCATTACAAATAGGTTCAGTGGATAATTCCCACTGCTCTAAACTAAAACTTACTGATAGAAACTCTGAAAATACATCTTCACATTGTTGGTTAGCTAAAAAACTTCAAACAGGGTGGTTTACATCCCCACAGGGAAGTAACCATATAGTGGATGATAAAGGGAGTAACCAGTCTATTGCAGAGCTACTCTCTACTTATCACCACTTAGACAATAAAGTCTCAACTGGCCAAGGTTAGCCTTATTGTCCTTCGTTTGGGGGGGGGTTGTGTGAGAAGGTAGCCTCTTTCTAGCCTTGTTACCCCCACTTTTGGCCTGTTTGTGAGTGTATGTCAGGGTGTTTGTCACTGTTTTCACTGTCTCACTGGGATCCTGATAGCCAGGCCTCAGTGCTCATAGTGAAAACACTATGTTTTCAGTATGTTTGTTATGTGTCACTGGGATCCTGCTGGTCAGGACCCCAGTGCTCATAGGTTTGTGGCCTATATGTATGTGTCACTGGGACCCTGTCACACAGGGCCCCAGTGCTCATAGGTGTGCATGTATATGTTCCCTGTGTGGTGCCTAACTGTCTCACTGAGGCTCTGCTAACCAGAACCTCAGTGGTTATGCTCTCTCATTACTTTCAAATTGTCACTAACAGGCTAGTGACCAATTTTACCAATTTACATTGGCTTACTGGAACACCCTTATAATTCCCTAGTATATGGTACTGAGGTACCCAGGGTATTGGGGTTCCAGGAGATCCCTATGGGCTGCAGCATTTCTTTTGCCACCCATAGGGAGCTCTGACAATTCTTACACAGGCCTGCCACTGCAGCCTGAGTGAAATAACGTCCACGTTATTTCACAGCCATTTTACACTGCACTTAAGTAACTTATAAGTCACCTATATGTCTAACCTTTACCTGGTAAAGGTTAGGTGCAAAGTTACTTAGTGTGAGGGTACCCTGGCACTAGCCAAGGTGCCCCCACATTGTTCAGAGCCAATTCACTGAACTTTGTGAGTGCGGGGACACCATTACACGCGTGCACTACATATAGGTCACTACCTATATGTAGCTTCACCATGGTAACTCCGAATATGGCCATGTAACATGTCTATGATCATGGAATTGCCCCCTCTATGCCATCCTGGCATTTTTGGTACAATTCCATGATCCCAGTGGTCTGTAGCACAGACCCTGGTACTGCCAGACTGCCCTTCCTGGGGTTTCACTGAAGCTGCTGCTGCTGCCAACCCCTCAGACAGGCAGCTGCCCTCCTGGGGTCCAGCCAGGCCTGGCCCAGGATGGCAGAACAAAGAACTTCCTCTGAGAGAGGGTGTGACACCCTCTCCCTTTGGAAAATGGTGTGAAGGCAGGGGAGGGGTAGCCTCCCCCAGCCTCTGGAAATGCTTTGTTGGGCACAGATGTGCCCAATTCTGCATAAGCCAGTCTACACCGGTTCAGGGACCCCTTAGCCCCTGCTCTGGCGCGAAACTGGACAAAGGAAAGGGGAGTGACCACTCCCCTGACCTGCACCTCCCCTGGGAGGTGTCCAGAGCTCCTCCAGTGTGCTCCAGACCTCTGCCATCTTGGAAACAGAGGTGCTGCTGGCACACTGGACTGCTCTGAGTGGCCAGTGCCACCAGGTGACGTCAGAGACTCCTGCTGATAGGCTCCTTCAGGTGTTAGTAGCCTATCCTCTCTCCTAGGTAGCCAAACCCTCTTTTCTTGCTATTTAGGGTCTCTGTCTCTGGGGAAACTTCAGATAACGAATGCAAGAGCTCATCCGAGTTCCTCTGCATCTCTCTCTTCACCTTCTGATAAGGAAACGACCGCTGACCGCGCTGGAAGCCTGCAAACCTGCAACATAGTAGCAAAGACGACTACTGCAACTCTGTAACGCTGATCCTGCCACCTTCTCGACTGTTTTCCTGCTTGTGCATGCTGTGGGGGTAGCCTGCCTCCTCTCTGCACCAGAAGCTCCGAAGAAATCTCCTGTGGGTCGACGGAATCTTCCCCCTGCAACCGCAGGCACCAAAAAGCTGCATCACCGGTCCCTTGGGTCTCCTCTCAGCACGACGAGCGAGGTCCCTCGAATCCAGCGACTCTGTCCAAGTGACCCGTACAGTCCAGTGACTCTTCAGCCCAAGTTTGGTGGAGGTAAGTCCTTGCCTCACCTCGCTGGGCTGCATTGCTGGGAACCGTGACTTTGCAAGCTACTCCAGCCCCTGTGCACTTCCGGCGGAAATCCTTCGTGCACAGCCAAGCCTGGGTCCACGGCACTCTAACCTGCATTGCACGACTTTCTAAGTTGGTCTCTGGCGACGTGGGACTCCTTTGTGCAACTTCGGCGAGCACCGTTTCACGCATCCTCGTAGTGCCTGTTACTGGCATTTCTCCGGGTGCTACCTGCTTCAGTGAGGGCTCTTTGTCTTGCTCGACGTTCCCTCTCTCTTCAGGTCCAATTTGCGACCTTCTGGTCCCTCCTGGGCCCCAACAGCGTCCAAAAATGCCAAACGCACGATTTGCGTGTAGCAAGGCTTGTTGGCATCCTTCCGGCGGGAAAACACTTCTGCACGACTTTCCAAGGCGAGAGAGATCCGTCCACCAAAGGGGAAGTCTCTAGCCCTTTTTGTTCTTGCAGAAACCTCAGCTTCTTCTGTCCAGTCGAAGCTTCTTTGCACCCGCAGCTGGCATTTCCTGGGCATCTGCCCATCTCCGACTTGCTTGTGACTTTTGGCCTTGGTCCCCTTGTTCCACAGGTACCCTAGATTGGAAATCCACAGTTGTTGCATTGCTGGTTTGTGTCTTTCCTGCATTATTCCTCTAACACGACTCTTTTGTCCTTAGGGGAACTTTAGTGCACTTTGCACTCACTTTTCAGGGTCTTGGGGAGGGTTATTTTGCTAACTCTCACTATTTTCTAATAGTCCCAGCGACCCTCTACAAGGTCACATAGGTTTGGGGTCCATTCGTGGTTCGCATTCCACTTCTGGAGTATATGGTTTGTGTTGCCCCTATCCCTATGTTTCCCCATTGCATCCTATTGTAACTATACATTGTTTGCACTGTTTTCTAAGACTATACTGCATATTTTTGCTATTGTGTATATATATCTTGTGTATATTTCCTATCCTCTCACTGAGGGTACACTCTAAGATACTTTGGCATATTGTCATAAAAATAAAGTACCTTTATTTTTAGTATAACTGTGTATTGTGTTTTCTTATGATATTGTGCATATGACACTGGGTGGTACTGTAGTAGCTTCACACGTCTCCTAGTTCAGCCTAAGCTGCTCTGCTAAGCTACCATTATCTATCAGCCTAAGCTGCTAGACACCCTATACACTAATAAGGGATAACTGGGCCTGGTGCAAGGTGCAAGTACCCCTTGGTACTCACTACAAGCCAGTCCAGCCTCCTACAAGGAGTAGCCTCCCCCAGCCTCTGGAAATGCTTTCATGGGCACACATGGTGCCCATTTCTGCATAAGCCAGTCTACACCGGTTCAGGGACCCCTCAGCCCTGCTCTGGCGCGAAACTGGACAAAGGAAAGGTGAGTGACCACTCCCCTGACCTGCACTTCCCCTGGGAGGTGCCCAGAGCTCCTCCAGTGTGCTCCAGACCTCTGCCATCTTGGAAACAGAGGTGCTGCTGGCACACTGGACTGCTCTGAGTGGCCAGTGCCACCAGGTGACATCAGAGACTCCTTCTGATAGGCTCCTTCAGGTGTTGCTAGCCTATCCTCTCTCCTAGGTAGCCAAACCCTCTTTTCTGGCTATTTAGGGTCCCTGTCTCTGGGGATTCCTTAGATAACGAATGCAAGAGCTCATCCGAGTTCCTCTGCATCTCTCTCTTCACCTTCTGCCAAGGAATCGACTGCTGACCGCGCTGGAAGCCTGCAAAACTGCAACAAAGTAGCGAAGACGACTACTGCAACTCTGTAACGCTGATCCTGCCGCCTTCTCGACTGTTTTCCTGGTGGTGCATGCTGTGGGGGTAGTCTGCCTCCTTCTCGACTGTTTTCCTGGTGGTGCATGCTGTGGGGGTAGTCTGCCTCCTCTCTGCACTAGAAGCTCCGAAGAAATCTCCCGTGGGTCGACGGAATCGTCCCCCTGCAACCGAAGGCACCAAAGAACTGCATCACCGGTACCTTGGATCTCCTCTCAGCATGACGAGCGAGGTCCCTTGAATCCAGCAACTCTGTCCAAGTGACTCCCACAGTCCAGTGACTCTTCAGTCCAAGTTTGGTGGAGGTAAGTCCTTGCCTTCCCACGCCAGACTGCATTGCTGGGAACCGCGTCTTTTGCAGCTACTTCGGCCTCGGTGCACTTCCGGCGGAAATCCTTTGTGCACAGTCCAGCCTGGGTCCACAGCACTCTAACCTGCATTGCACGACCTCCTAAGTTGTCCTCCGGCGACGTGGGCCTCCTTTGTGCGACTTCGGGTGAGCACCATTTCACACATCCTCGTAGTGCCTGTTTCTGGCACTTCTGCGGGTGCTGCCTGCTGCTGAGAGGGCTCCTTTTCTTGCTCGACGCCCCCTCTGTCCTCAGACGCAATTGGCGACATCCTGGTCCCTCCTGGGCCACAGCAGTACCCAAAAACCCTATCCGCATGATTTGTAGCTAGCAAGGCTTGTTGCCGGCCTTTCTTCAGGAAAACACTTCTGCACAACTCTCCATGGTGTTTGAGGTCCGTCCTCCAAAGGGGAAGTTCCTAGCCCTTGTCTTTCCTGCAGAATCGCCAGCTTCTACTGTCCAGTAGCAGCTTCTTTGCACCCACAGCTGGCATTTCCTGGGCATCTACCCATCTCCGACTTGCTTGTGACTTTTGGACTTGGTCCCCTTGTTCCACAGGTACCCTCAACTGGAAATCCATCGTTGTTGCATTGCTGATTTGTGTCTTTCCTGCAGAATTCCCCTATCACGACTTCTATGTCCTTTGGGGAACTTTAGTGCACTTTGCACTTTGCACTTTGCACTCACTTTTCAGGGTCTTGGGGTGGGCTATTTTTCTAACCCTTACTATTTTCTAATAGTCCCAGCGACCCTCTACAAGGTCACATAGGTTTGGGGTCCATTCATGGTTCGCATTCCACTTTTGGAGTACATGGTTTGTGTTGCCCCTATCCCTATGTGTCTCCATTGCATCCTATTGTAACTATACATTGTTTGCACTGTTTTCTAATACTATTACTGCATATTTTGGTATTGTGTACATATATCTTGTGTATATTTGCTATCCTCATACTGAGGGTACTCACTGAGATACTTTTGGCATATTGTCATAAAAATAAAGTACCTTTATTTTTAGTATATCTGTGTATTGTGTTTTCTTATGATATTGTACATATGACACTAGTGGTACTGTAGGAGCTTCACTCGTCTCCTAGTTCAGCCTAAGCTGCTCTGATAAGCTACCATTATCTATCAGCCTATTTTGCTAGACACCCTATACACTAATAAGGGATAACTGGGCCTGGTGCAAGGTGTAAGTACCCCTTGGTACTCACTACAAGCCAGTCCAGCCTCCTACAACACTCAAGGTAATTTAATCTACAGGGGGTCTCTAAATCTACATGCCCTACCATATACTAGTAACTTATAAGTATGCTGTCTGAACCATTAGTAATTACACCGATTGCCATATACCTTTTAAACCAGGGCCAAGTTATCAGGCCCGGGGGGGCATTCCAAGTCAGTTTCCACCAGTATCATTCCAAAAATGGGGGTGATCAGGGCAAAAAGGATGACTTTCTGACAAATGGCAACACAAGGGCTTTTTAAGTCTGCGCTTGAGTGACTAGTGTGGTGGGATGTTAAATGGTATTGGGTTGAAAGTGGGCATCGTTTTGAAATAGACACATTTAGTTATAGCATAGCAGTGTGTTGCGTTTTGTGAAGCTCTCCTTTAGCAGGTATTATAACAGTACTTAGCTGCGCCTGACAATGACTAGAATCCGCTTTATCACTTGCTAGAAGGCTTTACAGGGAAAAATACATAAATTTGCCAATGATGTCTAACCACTGAAGTCAGACCCAAAAATGTGTGGCTTATGCATGCTTTTGCAGTGCTGGAATCTGGGGCGTGCAAATATTCTGGGTCCATTCAAGTAGGCAGCTAGCACATGGCTCACTGTAGACTCTGGGTTGTGCATGTCATCTGGCTATAATGGAGCCGCTCATATGACTCGGGCATCACCAAAAAGTTGTTAAAACTATCTCCAATGTAGGTCATGAAGCCAGTGCCAAATAATTGATAAGTAGCTCCTATTTCAAGCACTCCAAATTCAGAGGCCTAGTAAGTCACAAAAAAATGGGATCTCATATTGTATTTGTGTCAAGTAGCCCTAACTCAAGACAAAGGAACACCAACAGAAAGTGATGGCACACTAATGTATGAATATGCATCAATGCTCCAGATGTCAAAACACATACACTCTGCAATACAAAGTGGCTTCCAAAATCCTCAAACCCTGGCTACTCCTTGATGCCTCTGTAGCAGCTTTGACAGACTTGTGGGCATATTTAAGAGACCTGACAGCCACCTTAGCTCCACCATAGTGTCATTTTATTTTACTGTAAGGTGTCGCTAAAGTGGCATTTCCCCCGCTCCATATTTACAAAGTGGCGCAATGCATGCATTGTGCCACTTTGTAAACCCGTGCGCCACATTATGCCTGCACCAGGCATAATGTATGCAAAGGGAGTGTTCCCCCGTTAGGGCGGCTGAAAAAATGGTACGAGTGTCATGTAGGCTCTCATTATTCTAATGAGACTACTGGATTTTGAGCGGCAGGGTCGTCTGTGGTACGGGAGACTGAGTCTTACCCATTACAGGTGACACCTGTCGCCCCAATCCGGGTTTTGCTCTGGCTAACTAGCAGTGCCTTATCTCTACCCCAGGGCAGGGGTAGTTGGGCAGCCGAGTACATGACATAATTGATTTCCCAGGGAAACCGTGGTCACTCAGGTCTCATCCGTTTCTCTCAATTACATTAGTGTCAGATACACAATGACAAACAGAGGCAGTATAGGTTTCAATAATGTTTTAATGAAGCGACTGCATCTTAGATAGCAAAGCATGGGCTGCAATACTTAGGAGGATACAGCATGACAAGATTAAAATGGTGACAAGGAGAGTAAAGCATAGAAATAACGCTACCATATTGTCACTAGAGTCAATAGACTAATTCCTACCTAGGCTATAATAGAGCACATTGTGTTAAGCTCTAATTCTGCCCTTCAGGTTCCCCTGGGAAGGCATCATCCCCATACATGAGCACAGACCTGAAGTCTGCATAAGCAGCTTTAGCGCAGCATTTGGCAATCAGCATACAGTTGTGGTTCTCTGGCTGGAATTTCCTCTAACGTGTAAGGGACAGGAAAGTGTTTTTATAATAAAACAACTGATGTTCTGAGAAAATATCCCTATGTAAGGATGTATGTTTTTCGACGAATGTCAGAGACAAAACTTGCACAACGTTCATCAGCAACCTATCTTACTACAGCCCTGAAAGAAACACAGAGTGAGCAAGAATGTCTTGTTTAAGAACGCAGTGCTGGCCTAGGCAAAAACAGCTAGAGTAAAATAAAACAAGACCGCAAAAGTGGCTATTGTAAGAATAATAAAATGAAGCTGAATAAAATATATCTAGGTTAAAGTGCACAGCTGAAGGTCTAGTATGCTAAAATAATGTACATGGAGCTATAACTAAAATGCTACACAGCACAAGGAAATTTAAAAGATTTCCTTGTGCCATTTTTTTCAGCACTTTTAACGCCTGCTTAGAGCAGGCATTAAAAGGGGGCATACTATTATTTATAACTGGCCCCTATGTACTCTGCAGGCGTAGCGCCAATATTTTGGCGCTACTCTTGCAGAGTACATCAGTAGCGTAAAGAAATTAGGCTATTGCCCCTCTACCCTGCGCCATGGTGCGCCATATTTTCAATACAGTATGAGAAAATAGCCTCTTTATAGCATGGTTACCCCAATTTTTGGCCTGTTTGTCAGTGTGTTTTGACTATCCTATGTCCCTGGGATCCTACTAGCCAGGATCCCAGTGCTTATGGTTTGTGGCCTACTTGTCAGTATGTTTCACAGTTGTGCCAGTATACTTGACTGTATCACTGGGATCCTGCTAACTAGGACCCCAGTGCTCATGCTCTCTCTGGTTCCAAATTTCTCCTTACATACTGGTCACCCAGTATTTCACTCCAAATTGTCATACTGGTCCCCCCTTATAAGTCCCTTGTATATGGTACCTAGGTACCCAGGACATTTGGGTTCCGAGGGATCCCTATGGGCTGCAGCATTTCTTGTGCCACCCATAGGGAGCCCATGCAAAGGCTTCTACAGGACTGCCAATGCAGTCAGTGTGAAATAGTGGATGCACTATTTCACAGCCATTTTCACTATACTAGGTCATTTCTAAGTCACCTATATGTCAGGTCTTCCAGCCGTGAAAAAGTACATGTGTGTGAGGGCACCCCTGCACTCGCAGAGGTGCCCCCACATTATCCAGGCCCATTTTCCAAGACTTTGTGAGTGCGGGGACGCCATTTTACACGTGCACTGGACATCGGTCAATACCTATGTCCAGCTTCAAAATGGTAACCCCGAATATGGCCATGTAAGGTGTCTAACAACTGGGAATTGTCTCCCAATACTGACTCCAAAGTGGACCCCCAGTACTGCCATAGCAGCCTTCTGAGGTTTTCCAGGCTACCACCTCACTGACACGTTTCTGCTCTCCTGTTGCTTGAGCATCTCAAGCCCTGGAAGGTAGAACAAAGGATTTCCTTTGGGAGAGGGGTGTTACATCCTCTCCTTTTGGAAATAGGTGTTACAGGCATGGGAGGGGTAGCCTTCCAGAGCCTCTGGAAATGCTTTGAAGGGCACAGATCGTGCCCTACTTGCATAATCCAGTCTACACTGGTTCAAGGACCCCCAGTCCCTGCTCTAGCGTGAAACTGGACAAAGGAAAGGGAAATGACCACTCCCCTTTCCATCACTACCCCAGGGGTGGTGCCCAGAGCCCCTCCAGAGTGTCCCTGGGTTTTGACATCTTGGATTCCAAGGTGGTGGGGTACTCTGGGAGCATCTAAGTGGCCAGTGCCAGAAGGTGACGTCAAAGACCCCTCCTGATAGGTGCTTAACTGGTTAGGTGACAAGTACCCCTTTCAGGGCTATTTAGGGTCTCTCCTCTGAGTTTTTCTTCATTCTATTGCAAGACTCCAGCAGGAATACTCTGCATCCTGTACTTAATCTTTTACCAAATTAACTGCAGCTGAACCTTCCAGGAACTCAAAACACAAAACTGCAACAAAGAAGCAAAGATGACTTCTGCAACATTGTAACTTCAGCTTCTGGAAGCAACTGCAACAGTGGCCAGGTCGTGCATCCTCCGAGGACTGCCTGTCTTCAGCCTGCACCAGAAGAATCAAAGTAATCTCCAGTGGAGTGATAGAGTCACTTCCCTGCTTCAGACTGCACCTCTCTGCAGCAATGACCGGTGGCGTGGGTCCCCTCTCCAAATGACGAGCATGGATCCAGCAACAGGGGTGGTAGACTAAAGTGACTCCAACAGTCCCAATGTCCAACTTTGGTGGAGGTAAAAGCTTGCCTCCCCACGCAAGACAGTAGCCCCATGCACCATGTGACTTGCAGTTGTGAAGGCTTGTGTGCAACCTTCTAAGAAGTTCTTCGTGCACAGCACAGTTAAGGCCCCCAGCACTCCGCCCTGTGACACACATCTACCTGAGCTGTTCTACGGCGGCGTGAGATCCCTTTGTGTTGTGCTGCATAGGCCTCCCTTTGCTCCTTCTTTGTCCCCGTGCTGTGGGATTCCTGTGTATGGTTCCTGGTCTTCTGAGGCTCTCTGAGTTGTTGAAAGCCCTCTCTGTATCCCCCTCATGGGTAGAGGCCACCAGGTCCCTCCTGGTCCCGGGCAGTGCCATTTTCCGCTAATCGCGAGCTTTGCATGTGCCAATGCTTGTTGGCGGACTCCAGCGACACAAACCAGACTGCATTCATCTATCTGGCGTGGCATATCTTCTGCACCAACCAGGAATGCACATCTGTCTTCTTTGGTGCAATACTGACTTTGTCTTATCACCTGTGGTTCTTCTTTTGCACCTTCATCTGGGTTAGCAGGGGCTTCTGTTCTCCCTGTACTCTTCAGTGCTTCTTGGACTTCTTCCACAGGTCTTCAGGTCCAGGATTAAATTGTTGGTGTCTTGCAGTCTCTTCTGGTTCTTGCATAATCTTCTATCATGACCTCTTGTGTGTTTCAGGAAACGTACTGTGATTTACTCTTGTTTTCCTGGGCTCTGGGGTGGGTTCTTGTGAGAAAGTAGCCTCTTTCTAGCATGGATACCCCCAATTTTGGCCTGTTTGTGAGTGTATGTCAGTGTATTTTTACTGTGTCACTGGGATCCTGCTAGCCAGGACCCCAGTGCTCATAGTTTATGGCCTAATGTGTGTGTTGTCAGTAGTGCTTGACTATGGCACTGAGGCTCTACTAACTAGAACCTCAGTGCTTATGCTCTCTTTGCTTTCTAAATTTGTCACTGTAGGCTAGTGACTTAATTTACTAATTTCAACAGGCACACTGGATCCCCTTATAATTCCCTAGTATATGGTACCTAAGTACACAGAGGATTGGGGTTCCAGGAGATCCTTATGGGCTGCAGCATTTATTTTGCCACCCAGAAGGAGCTCAGACAAACCCTTTCACAGGACTGTCACTGAAGCCTGCGTGAAATAACGCACACATTATTTCACAGCCATTTTCACTGCACTTAAGTAACTTATAAGTCACCTATATGTCTAACTTCACTTTCTGAAGGTTAGGTGCTAAGTTACTAAGTGTGAGGACACCCTTGCACTAGCAAAGGTACTGTGAGAAGGTAGCCTCTTTCTAGCCTTGTTACCCCCACTTTTGGCCTGTTTGTGAGTGTATGTCAGGGTGTTTGTCACTGTTTTCACTGTCTCACTGGGATCCTGATAGCCAGGCCTCAGTGCTCATAGTGAAAACACCATGTTTTCAGTATGGTTGTTATGTGTCACTGGGATCCTGCTAGTCAGGACCCCAGTGCTCATAGGTTTGTGGCCTATATGTATGTGTCACTGGGACCCTGTCACACAGGGCCCCAGTGCTCATAGGTGTGCATGTATATGTTCCCTGTGTGGTGCCTAACTGTCTCACTGAGGCTCTGCTAACCAGAACCTCAGTGGTTATGCTCTCTCATTACTTTCAAATTGTCACTAACAGGCTAGTGACCATTTTTACCAATTAACATTGGCTTACTGGAACACCCTTATAATTCCCTAGTATATGGTACTGAGGTACCCGGGGTATTGGGGTTCCAGGAGATCCCTATGGGCTGCAGCATTTCTTTTGCCACCCATAGGGAGCTCTGACAATTCTTACACAGGCCTGCCACTGCAGCCTGAGTGAAATAACGTCCACGTTATTTCACAGCCATTTTACACTGCACTTAAGTAACTTATAAGTCACCTATATGTCTAACCTTTACCTGGTAAAGGTTAGGTGCAAAGTTACTTAGTGTGAGGGCACCCTGGCACTAGCCAAGGGGCCCCCACATTGTTCAGAGCCAATTCACTGAACTTTGTGAGTGCGGGGACACCATTACACGCGTGCACTACATATAGGTCACTACCTATATGTAGCTTCACCATGGTAACTCCGAATATGGCCATGTAACATGTCTATGATCATGGAATTGCCCCCTCTATGCCATCCTGGCATTGTTGGTACAATTCCATGATCCCAGTGGTCTGTAGCACAGACCCTGGTACTGCCAGACTGCCCTTCCTGGGGTTTCTCTGCAGCTGCTGCTGCTGCCAACCCCTCAGACAGGCATCTGCCCTCCTGGGGTCCAGCCAGGCCTGGCCCAGGATGGCAGAACAAAGAACTTCCTCTGAGAGAGGGTGTGACACCCTCTCCCTTTGGAAAATGGTGTGAAGGCAGGGGAGGAGTAGCCTCCCCCAGCCTCTGGAAATGCTTTGTTGGGCACAGATGTGCCCAATTCTGCATAAGCCAGTCTACACCGGTTCAGGGACCCCTTAGCCCCTGCTCTGGCGTGAAACTGGACAAAGGAAAGGGGAGTGACCACTCCCCTGACCTGCACCTCCCCTGGGAGGTGTCCAGAGCTCCTCCAGTGTGCTCCAGACCTCTGCCATCTTGGAAACAGAGGTGCTGCTGGCACACTGGACTGCTCTGAGTGGCCAGTGCCACCAGGTGACGTCAGAGACTCCTTGTGATAGGCTCCTTCAGGTGTTAGTAGCCTTTCCTCTCTCCTAGGTAGCCAAACCCTCTTTTCTGGCTATTTAGGGTCTCTGTCTCTGGGGAAACTTTAGATAACGAATGCATGAGCTCAGCCGAGTTCCTCTGCATCTCCCTCTTCACCTTCTGATAAGGAATCGACCGCTGACCGCGCTGGAAGCCTGCAAACCTGCAACATAGTAGCAAAGACGACTACTGCAACTCTGTAACGCTGATCCTGCCGCCTTCTCGACTGTTTTCCTGCTTGTGCATGCTGTGGGGGTAGTCTGCCTCCTCTCTGCACCAGAAGCTCCGAAGAAATCTCCCGTGGGTCGACGGAATCTTCCCCCTGCAACCGCAGGCACCAAAAAGCTGCATCTCCGGTCCCTTGGGTCTCCTCTCAGCACGACGAGCGAGGTCCCTCGAATCCAGCGACACCGTCCAAGTGACCCCCACAGTCCAGTGACTCTTCAGCCCAAGTTTGGTGGAGGTAAGTCCTTGCCTCACCTCGCTGGGCTGCATTGCTGGGAACCGCGACTTTGCAAGCTTCTCCGGCCCCTGTGCACTTCCGGCGGAAATCCTTCGTGCACAGCCAAGCCTGGGTCCACGGCACTCTAACCTGCATTGCACGACTTTCTAAGTTGGTCTCCGGCGACGTGGGACTCCTTTGTGCAACTTCGGCGAGCACCGTTTCACGCATCCTCGTAGTGCCTGTTTCTGGCACTTCTCCGGGTGCTACCTGCTTCAGTGAGGGCTCCTTGTCTTGCTCGACGTCCCCTCTCTCTGCAGGTCCAATTTGCGACCTCCTGGTCCCTCCTGGGCCCCAGCAGCGTCCAAAAACGCCAAACGCACGATTTGCGTGTAGCAAGGCTTGTTGGCGTCCATCCGGCGGGAAAACACTTCTGCACGACTCTCCAAGGCGTGGGGGATCCATCCTCCAAAGGGGAAGTCTCTAGCCCTTGTCGTTCCTGCAGTATTCACAGTTCTTCAGCCTAGTAAGAGCTTCTTTGCACCAACCGCTGGCATTTCTTGGGCATCTGCCCATCTCCGAGCTGCTTGTGACTTTTGGACTTGGTCCCCTTGTTCCACAGGTACCTTCAGACAGGAATCCATCGTTGTTGCATTGCTGATTTGTGTTTTCCTTGCATTCTCCCTCTAACACGACTATTTTGTCCTTAGGGGAACTTTGGTGCACTTTGCACTCACTTTTCAGGGTCTTGGGGAGGGTTATTTTTCTAACTCTCACTATTTTCTAATAGTCCCAGCGACCCTCTACAAGGTCACATAGGTTTGGGGTCCATTCGTGGTTCACATTCCACTTTTGGAGTATATGGTTTGTGTTGCCCCTATCCCTATGTTTCCCCATTGCATCCTATTGTAATTATACATTGTTTGCACTGTTTTCTAAGACTATACTGCATATTTTTGCTATTGTGTATATATATCTTGTGTATATTTCCTATCCTCTTACTGAGGGTACACTCTAAGATACTTTGGCATATTGTCATAAAAATAAAGTACCTTTATTTTTAGTATAACTGTGTATTGTGTTTTCTTATGATATTGTGCATATGACACTAAGTGGTACTGTAGTAGCTTCACACGTCTCCTAGTTCAGCCTAAGCTGCTCTGCTAAGCTACCATTATCTATCAGCCTAAGCTGCTAGACACCCTATACACTAATAAGGGATAACTGGGCCTGGTACAAGGTGCAAGTACCCCTTGGTACTCACTACAAGCCAGTCCAGCCTCCTACAGGTACCCCCACATAGCTCAGTGCCATTTCCCGGGACTTTGTGAGTGCCAGGAGGCCATTACACGTGTGCACTACATAAGGGTTAATATCTATATGTAGCTTCACAATGGTAACTCCGAATATGGCCATGTAAGGTGTCTAAGATCATGGAATTGTCCCCCCATTCCAATATGGTATTGGGGAGAAAATTCCATGCATCCTGGGGGCTCCACTATGGCCCCCCTGTACTGCCAAACCAGCTCTCTGAAGCTTGCACTGCAGCTACAGCTGCTGCCACCTCACAGATGGGGTTCTGCCTTCCTGGGGTCTGAGCAGCTCAGTCTCAGGAAGGCAGAACAAAGCATTTCCTCTGAGAACAGGGTGTTACACCCTCTCCCTTTGGAAATAGGTGTTACAGGCTGGGGAGGGGTAGGCTCCCCCAGCCTCTGGAAATGCTTTGAAGGGCACAGATGGTGCTCTCCTTGCATAAGTCAGGCTACACCTGTACAGGGACCCCTTGTCCCCTGCTCTGGCGTGAAACTGGGCAAAGGAAAGGGGAGTGACCACTCCCCTGTCCATCACCACCATAGGGGTGGTGCCCAAAGCTCCTCCAGTGTCTCCCAGACTTCAACCATCTTGCTTTGCAAGATGTGGGGGCACTCTGGAGGGCTCTGAGTGGCCAGTGCCCCCTCCTGATAGATCCTTAACTGATAAGGTAGCCAATCCCCCTCTCAGGGATATTTAGAGTCTCTCCTGTGGGTTCTCTTTAGATTCTGCTTGCAAGATTCCTTTAGGAATCCTCTGCAACTACTACTTCATCCTCTGAGCTCGGATCAACTGCAGTCTGCTCCAAGAACCACTGTAACAGCAACAAAGTATCCACTAGGGATATTTTTCTTCTGCAACTTCAGCTCCAGCCAGCAACTACAACAGTTTACACGGTGTGAACGCTCTGGGTACTCCTTGTCTTCATCCTGCACCAGAAGGACTGAAGAAATCTCCCAGGGGTGACAGAGTCACTCCCCTGCTCACGCAGGCACCTTCCAAGACGACGACCGGTACCCTTGGACTCCTCTCACAGCAACAAGCGTGCTCCTATGGACACAGAGGGTGGACCCCATCAACATAGACTGTCCTGAGGACTTGCTGACGCAATATGGAGGAGGTAATACCTTGCCTTTCCTGAGAGCGACGGTTTCCCTCTGTACTGCATCTTCTTCACCTCCTGAGGCCTCTGTGCACTATTTGCAAAATTCCTTCTTGCACAGCATGGTCCAGGTCACCAGCACACCATCCTGCGACGCTCAACTCGCTGACTTGCTCTCCGTCGGCGTGGGACCTTCCTTTCCTCTGCTGCACCAACCACGTTTTGCACCTCCTTTGTCCCCATGTCCTGGGACTTCCGTGGGTGCTGTCTAGCATCCAAAGGGTTCTCTAAAATGCTGAGAGCCCCCTCTTCCTCCTCACACAGAGTTGAGGGCCCGAGATATTTTGGTACTGTGTCACCCAAACAAATAACTTTATTTTTGGTAACACTGAGTATTGCCTTTACTTGTGTATAAGTACTGTGTAACTCTAAGTGGTATTGCATGAACTTTGCATGTCTCCTACTTCAGCCTAAGCTGCTCTGCTATAGCTACCTCTATCAGCCTAAGCTGCTAGAACACCATTACTTCTCTAATAAGGGATAACTGGACCTGGTATAAGGTGTAAGTACCCAAGGTACCCAAGGTACCCACTACAAACCAGGCCAGCCTCCAACATTGGAGGTGCAGCGGTGGGATAAGTCCTTGCAATTGCTTTACCACTTTTGTTACTTGTGCTTTTCACAAGAAAAGCTTGTTCCAGTACTTAGACCATACATAGTATATACCTAGAAGTAATTTTCTAACTTTCTAGATGTTCTTTAAACTTTGCAAAAATTATACAAAGTCTTGAAAAGTTTTCTCTTTTTTCTAAAAAGTTAGCTCTGTTATTCTACTAACTTTTTACTCACTTTCTCAAACATTTATTTCTCTTTCAATATGTCTTCTGTAGAAGCTACTCCTAGAGTTGTGAAAACAACATATGAAAGTCTTAACTTGAAAAGTTTTAGGGGTCTCTGTATTGAAAGAAGTTTAGGGATTGGGAAGAACCCCAATATGTAGTTCCTCTTAAATCTTCTCCTCCCAGATGACCAGGGACTCAGCACTGGTGCAGATCAGACAGGGAAGAGGTACAGGATGATTCCAACCAGGAAGTCTCAGAGGAGTAAACCTGTCAGTCTTGTGGAGGGTACTTCCACAGATTTATATGTTAACAAGCCACTTAGTACAACTGGTAGTGGGAAGGGTTCACACAAAAGTATGGCTCCCTTCACCCCAGCAGCCAGGTCACTAGAGTGGACCCTGTTAGAGATAGATCTAACTCTGCACATTCCCATGTTACCTCTGTTTCAGAGGCATCACACAATTCTAACCCTGAGGAACAGTCCCTAAATAGGGAACTCAGAAAGCTGAGGTTAGAGGAGGCCAGACTGAGGCTAATGTAGGAACAGCTGGACTTAGGCAAGGAATCCCTGACTGTGGAAAAGGAAAGGCAGGGTTTGGGGTTAGGGTTGGCAGCAGCAGTTTTAGAAATTCAGATGTTAGGGAACCTTCATTTGATTTTAGGAATCTGCAAAAAGTTGTCCCTCCTTTCAAGGATGGTGATGACATCTACAAGTGGTTTGCTGCACTTGAGAGTGCCTCTAAAGTTCAGAGGGTCCCTCATGTACAATGCGCTGCTATTCTTTGGTTATCCTTCTCTGGTAAGGGGAGAGACAGACTCCTTATTGCCAGAGAGGATGATGCAGAGAACTATCTGTAGGAAAGTACTGTCTTGCCTGGCATGTTACCCCCATATTTCACTGTATATATGTTGTTTTAGTACATGTGTCACTGGGACCCTGCCAGCCAGTGCCCAAGTGCTCATAAGTGTGCCCTGTATGTGTTCCCTGTGTGATGACTAACTGTCTCACTGAGGCTCTGCTAACCAGAACCTCAGTGGTTATGCTCTCTCTGCTTTCTAAATTGTCACTAACAGGCTAGTGACCAATTTCACCAATTCACATTGGCATACTGGAACACCCTTATAATTCCCTAGTATATGGCACTGAGGTACCCAGGGTATTGGGGTTCCAGGAGATCCCTATGGGCTGCAGCATTTCTTTTGCCACCCATAGGGAGCTCTGACAATTCTTACACAGGCCTGCCACTGCAGCCTGAGTGAAATAACGTCCACGTTATTTCACAGCCATTTACCACTGCACTTAAGTACCTTATAAGTCACCTATATGTCTAACCTTCACCTGGTGAAGGTTGGGTGCAAAGTTACTTAGTGTGTGGGCACCCTGGAACTAGTCAAGGTGCCCCCACATCGTTCAGGGCAAATTCCCCGGACTTTGTGAGTGCGGGGACACCATTTCACACGTGCACTATTCATAGGTCACCACCTATGTATAGCGTCACAATGGTAACTCCGAACATGGCCATGTAACATGTCTAAGATCATGGAATTGTCACCCCAATGCCATTCTGGCATTGGGGAGACAATTCCATGATCCCCGAGTCTCTAGCACAGACCCGGGTACTGCCAAACTACCTTTCCCGTGGTTTCACTGCAGCTGCTGCTGCTGCCAACCCCTGAGACAGGTTTCTTCCCTCCTGGGGTCCAGCCAGGCCTGGCCCAGGAAGGCAGAACAAAGGACTTCCTCAGAGAGAGGGTGTTACACCCTCTCCCTATGGAAAAAGGTGTCAGGGCTGGGGAGGAGTAGCCTCCCCCAGCCTCTGGAAATGCTTTGATGGGCACAGATGGTGCCGATCTCTGCATAAGCCAGTCTACACCGGTTCAGGGATCCCCCAGCCCTACTCTGGCGCGAAACTGGACAAAGGAAAGGGAACTGACCACTCCCCTAACCTGCACCTCCCAGGGGAATTGCCCAGAGCTCCTCTAGCGTGCCCCAGACCTCTGCTATCTTGGATTCAGAGGTGTGCTGGCACACTGGGCTGCTCTGAGGGGCCAGGGCCAGCAGGTGACGTCAGAGACTCCTTTTGATAAGCTCTTACCTGTGTTACTACCCTATCCTCCTTTCTAGGTAGCCAAACCTCCTTTTCTGACTATTTAAGGTCACTGCTTTGGGGAATTCTTCAGATATCGAATGCACGAGCTCACCAGAGTTCCTCTCCACTTCTCTCTTCACCTTCTGCCAAAGGATCGACCGCTGACTGCTCAGGACGCCTGCAAAACCGCAACAAAGTAGCCAAGACGACTACTGCAACCTTGTATCGCTTCATCCTGCCGGCTTTATCGCCTGTTTCCTGGTGGTGCATGACCTGGGGGTAGCCTGCCTCCTTCTTGCACCAGGAGCTCTGAAGAAATCTCCCGTGGGTCGACGGAATCTTCCCCCTGCAACGGCAGGCAACAAAAGACTGCATCTCCGGTCCTCTGGGTCCCCTCTCAGCACGACAAACGTGGTCCCTGGAACTCAGCAAATCTGTCCAAGTGACTCCCACAGTCCAGTGACTCTTCAGTCCAAGTTTGGTGGGGGTAAGTCCTTGCCTCCCCACGCTAGACTGCATTGCTGGGTACTGCGTGATTTGCAGCTGCTCCGGCTCCTGTGCACTCTTCCAGGATTTCCTTCATGCACAGCCAAGCCTGGGTCCCCGACACTCTAACCTGCAGTGTACAACCTTCTGAGTTGTCCTTCGGCGTCGTGGGACTCCCTTTTCTGACTTCGGGTGGACTCCGGTTCACTCCTCTTCCAAGTGCCTGTTCCGGTACTTCTGCGGGTGCTGCCTGCTTCTGTGAGGGCTCCCTGACTTGCTGGGCACCCCCTCTGTCTCCTCATCCAAGTGGCGACATCCTGGTCCCTCCTGGGCCACAGCCGCATCCAAAAACCCTAACCATGACCCTTGAAGCTAGCAAGGCTTGTTTGTGGTCTTCCTGCATGGGAACACATCTGCAAGCTTCTTCACGACGTGGGACATCCATCCTCCAAAGGGGAAGTTCCTAGTCCTCTTCGCTCTTGCAGAATCCACAGCTTCTACCATCCGGTGGCAGCTTCTTTGCACCCTCAGCTGGCTTTTCCTGGGCATCTGCCCTCTCTCAACATTGTCGCGACTCTTGGACTTGGTCCTCTTGTTTAACAGGTACTCAGGTCCAGAAATCCACTTTGGTTGCATTGCTGGTGTTGGTCTTCTTTGCAGAATTCCCCTATCACGACTTCTGTGCTCTCTGGGGAATATAGGTGCACTTTAGACCTACTTTTCAGGGTTTTGGGGTGGGCTATTTTTCTAACCCTCACTGTTTTCTTACAGTCCCAGTGACCCTCTACAAGCTCACATAGGTTTGGGGTCCATTCGTGGTTCGCATTCCACTTTTGGAGTATATGGTTTGTGTTGCCTCTATACCTATGTGCTCCTATTGCAATCTATTGGAACTTTACACTGCTTGCATTACTTCCTTTTGCTATTACTGCATATTTTTGGTATTGTGTACATATATCTTGTGTATATTTGGCATCCTCATACTGAGGGTACTCACTGAGATACTTTTGGCATATTGTCATAAAAATAAAGTACCTTTATTTTTAGTATATCTGTGTATTGTGTTTTCTTATGATATTGTGCATATGACACCAGTGGTATAGTAGGAGCTTTGCATGTCTCCTAGTTCAGCCTAAGCTGTTCTGCTATAGCTACCTTCTATCAGCCTAAGCTGCTAGAAACACCTCTTCTACACTAATAAGGGATAACTGGACCTGGCACAGAGTGTAAGTACCCCTTGGTACCCACTACAAGCCAGGCCAGCCTCCTACACTATCAAATTCTGAAAAATGTACTCCTAGATGGTCTGGGCTTAACCACTGAACAGTACAGACTTAAGTTCAGAGAGACTAGAAAGGAGTCATCACAGGACAGACTTTGTAGTCTGTTCTGAAGGCCCTAGAAGGTTGGCTAAATGGCAGTAAGGTGACTGAATATGAAAGCCTATAAAACTTTATTCTGTGAGAGCATATTTTAAATTACTGTGTGTCTGACTTGTTTCATCAGTATCTTGAGGACTCAGATTTGACCTCTTGTAGGAGGCTGGCCTGATTTGTAGTGGGTACCTTGGGTACTTACACCTTATACCAGCTCCAGTTATCCCTTATTATTGAAATGTACTAGTGTTCTAGCAGCTTAGGCTGATAGAGGTAGCTATAGCAGAGCAGCTTAGGCTGAACTGGGAGACATGCAAAGCTCCTGCAATACCACTATAGTTACACAGTACTTATACACAATAAAAGACAATACTCAGTTTTACCAAAAATAAAGGTACTTATTTGGGTGACACAGTACCAAACTGTAGGAGGCTGGCCTGATTTATAGTGGATACCTTGTGGTACTTACACCTTGTGCCAGGTCCAGTTATCCCTTATTAGTAGATTAGAGGTGTTCTAGCAGCTTAGGCTGATAGATGTAGCTATAGCAAAGCAGTTTAGGATGAACTAGGAGACATGCAAAGCTCCTACTATACCACTTATATCAAATAGCACTATATCACAAGCAAACACAATACTCAGAGTTACAAAAAATAAAGGTACTTTATTTTAGTGACAATATGCCAAAAGTATCTCAGAGGATATACTCCCTTAGGAGGTAAGTGATATATACAAAATATACACACAAACCAAAATCAGGTAAGTAAAACACTTAGAAAAGTAGTGCAAATACTGTAGAACACAATAGAATGCAATAGGAGACAATAGGCCTAGGGGCAACACAAACATATACTCCAAAAGTGGAATGCGAACCACGAATGGACCCCAGACCTAGTTTAGTGTGTAGAGAGTCGCTGGAGTGTAAGAAAACACTATGGGTGTCCAAGATACCTCACCCCAAGACCCTGAAAAGTAGGAGTAAAGTTACTCTACTACCCCAGAAAGTCAGTAAAGTCGAGATAGGGGATTCTGCAAAGACAACAACTGACTGCAAAGCACTGAAGACGGATTCCTGGACCTGAGGACCTGCAAAGGAAGGGGACCAAGTCCAAGTGTCACGCAAGTGTCCGGGGGGGGAAGGAGCCCCTTAAACCCCAGATGAAGGTGCAAAAGAGCTGCCTCCGTGTGGAAGAAGCCGAAGATTCTCAAACAACGAAAGGTGCCAGGAACTTCTCCTTTGGTCAAAAGATGTCCCACGACGTGGTGGAGGAAGCAGAGTTGTTTCCATGCAGAAAGACCTCAAACAAGTCTTGCTAGCTGCAAGAGTAGCAGTTGAAGGTTTTGGGTGCTGCCAGGGCCCAGGAAGGACCAGGAGGTCATTACTTGGAGGAGGAGACAGAGGGGACACTCAGCAACACAGAAGCAGGCAGCAGAAGCAGGCAGCACCCGCAGAAGCAACTGAACAGGAGTTCAGAAGATCTGAGCATGGTGGTCGTCTCAGCACAACAAAAGAGGGTCCTATGAAGTCGGAGTCCAATTCAGCGAGTTGGCCAATGCAGGACGGAGTGCTGGGGACCTGGGCTGTGCTGTGCACAAAGGAAGTCTTGTAAAAGTGCACAGAAGCCCTAGCAGCTGCAAATCACGCAGTATGCAGGATTACTGTCTGGCGTGGGGAGGCAAGGACTTACCTCCACCAAATTTGGACAGAAGGGCCATTGGACTGTTGGGGACACTTGGATCCAGCTCCTGTGTTCCAGGGACCATGCACGTCAAGATCACAGACGACCCAGAGGACCGGTGATGCAGAAGTTTTGTGCCTGCATTAGCAGGGGGAAGATTCCGTCGACCCACAGGAGATTTCTTCTTGGCTTCCAGTGCAGGGTGAAGGCAGACAGCCCTCAGAGCATGCACCACCAGGAAACAGTCGAGAAAGCCGGCAGGATGAGGCGCTACAATATTGCTGGTAGTCTTCTTGCTACTTTGTTGTGGTTTTGCAGGCATCTTGGAGCAGTCAGCGGTTGATCCTTGGCAGAAGTCGAAGAGGGAAGTGCAGAGGTACTCTGGTGAGCTCTTGCATTCATTATCTGATGAGAAACCCACAGGAGAGACCCTAAATAGCCCTCAGAGGAGGATTGGCAACAGAGAGAGGTAAGCACCTATCAGGAGGGGTCTCTGATGTCACCTGCTGGCACTGGCCACTCAGAGGTCTTCAATGTGCCCTCACACCTCTGTATTCAAGATGGCAGAGGTCTGGGACACACTGGAGGAGCTCTGGGCACCTCCCCTGGGGAGGTGCTGGTCAGGGGAGTAGTCACTCCCCTTTCCTTCATCCAGTTTCACACCAGAGCAGGGCTGGGAGGAATCCCTGAACCGGTGTAGACTGGCTTATGCAAGGAGGGCACCATCTGGGCCCTTCAAAGCATTTCCAGAGGCCAGGAGAGGCTACTCCTCTCAGGCCCTTAACACCTATTTCCAAAGGGAGAGGGTGTAACAAGTCCAAGTGTCACGCAAGTGTCCGGGGGGGGAAGGAGCCCCTTAAACCCCAGATGAAGGTGCAAAAGGGCTGCCTCCGTGTGGAAGAAGCCAATGATTCTCAAACAACGAAAGGTGCCAGGAACTTCTCCTTTGGTCAAAAGATGTCCCACGACGTGGTGGAGGAAGCAGAGTTGTTTCCATGCAGAAAGACCTCAAACAAGTCTTGCTAGCTGCAAGAGTAGCAGTTGAAGGTTTTGGGTGCTGCCAGGGCCCAGGAAGGACCAGGAGGTCATTACTTGGAGGTGGAGACAGAGGGGACACTCAGCAACACAGAAGCAGGCAGCAGAAGCAGGCAGCACCCGCAGAAGCAACTGAACAGGAGTTCAGAAGATCTGAGCATGGTGGTCGTCTCAGCACAACAAAAGAGGGTCCTATGAAGTCGGAGTCCAATTCAGTGAGTTGGCCAATGCAAGACGGAGTGCTGGGGACCTGGGCTGTGCTGTGCACAAAGGAAGTCTTGTAAAAGTGCACAGAAGCCCTAGCAGCTGCAAATCACGCAGTATGCAGGATTACTGTCTGGTGTGGGGAGGCAAGGACTTACCTCCACCAAATTTGGACAGAAGGGCCATTGGACTGTTGGGGACACTTGGATCCAGCTCCTGTGTTCCAGGGACCATGCACGTCAAGATCACAGACGACCCAGAGGACCGGTGATGCAGAAGTTTTGTGCCTGCATTAGCAGGGGGAAGATTCCGTCGACCCACAGGAGATTTCTTCTTGGCTTCCAGTGCAGGGTGAAGGCAGACAGCCCTCAGAGCATGCACCACCAGGAAACAGTCGAGAAAGCCGGCAGGATGAGGCGCTACAATATTGCTGGTAGTCTTCTTGCTACTTTGTTGTGGTTTTGCAGGCATCTTGGAGCAGTCAGCGGTTGATCCTTGGCAGAAGTCGAAGAGGGAAGTGCAGAGGTACTCTGGTGAGCTCTTGCATTCATTATCTGATGAGAAACCCACAGGAGAGATCCTAAATAGCCCTCAGAGGAGGATTGGCAACAGAGAGAGGTAAGCACCTATCAGGAGGGGTCTCTGATGTCACCTGCTGGCACTGGCCACTCAGAGGTCTTCAATGTGCCCTCACACCTCTGTATTCAAGATGGCAGAGGTCTGGGACACACTGGAGGAGCTCTGGGCACCTCCCCTGGGGAGGTGCTGGTCAGGGGAGTAGTCACTCCCCTTTCCTTCGTCCAGTTTCACACCAGAGCAGGGCTGGGAGGAATCCCTGAACCGGTGTAGACTGGCTTATGCAAGGAGGGCACCATCTGGGCCCTTCAAAGCATTTCCAGAGGCCAGGAGAGGCTACTCCTCTCAGGCCCTTAACACCTATTTCCAAAGGGAGAGGGTGTAACACCCTCTCTCAGAGGAAATCCTTTGTTCTGCCTTCCTGGGACTGGGCTGCCCAGGCCCCAGGGGGGGCAGAAACCTGTCAGAGGCTTGGCAGCAGCGGTAGCTGCAGAGAAAACCCCAGAGAGTTAGTTTGGCAGTACCCGGGCTCTATGTTGGAGCCCCGGGGATGCATGGAATTATCCTCCCAATACCAGAATGGTATTGGGGTGACAATTCCATGAGCCTAGACATGTTACATGGCCATGTTCAGAGTTACCATGGTGACGCTTGTAGGAGGCTGGACTGGCTTGTAGTGAGTACCTAGGGGTACTTGCACCTTGCACCAGGCCCAGTTATCCCTTATTAGTGTATAGGGTGTCTAGCAGCATAGGCTGATAGATAATGGTAGCTTAGCAGAGCAGCTTAGCCTGAACTAGGAGACGAGTGAAGCTCCTACAGTACCACTTAGTGTCATATGCACAATATCATAAGAAAACACAATACACAGTTATACTAAAAATAAAGGTACTTTATTTTTATGACAATATGCCAAAGTATCTCAGAGTGTACCCTCAGTGAGAGGATAGGAAATATACACAAGATATATGTACACAATAACAAAAATATGCAGTATAGTCTTAGAAAACAGTGCAAACAATGTATAGTTACAATAGGATGCAATGGGGACACATAGGGATAGGGGCAACACAAACCATATACTCCAAAAGTGGAATGCGAACCACGAATGGACCCCAAACCTATGTGACCTTGTAGAGGGTCGCTGGGACTATTAGAAAATAGTGAGGGTTAGAAAAATAGCCCACCCCAAGACCCTGAAAAGTGAGTGCAAAGTGCACTAAAGTTCCCCCAAGGACATAGAAGTCGTGATAGAGGAATAATGCAGGAAAGACACAAACCAGCAATGCAACAACAATGGATTTCCAGTCGAGGGTACCTGTGGAACAAGGGGACCAAGTCCAAAAGTCACAAGCAAGTCGGAGATGGGCAGATGCCCAGGAAATGCCAGCTGTGGGTGCGAAGAAGCTTTTACTGGACAGAAAAAGCTCAGGTTTCTGCAGGAACGAAAAGGGCTAGAGACTTCCCCTTTGGTGGACGGATCCGGCTCGCCATGGAGAGTTGTGCAGAAGTGTTTTCCCGCCAAAAGAACGCCAACAAGCCTTGCTAGCTGCAAATTGTGCAGTTAGCGTTTTTGGATGCTGCTGTGGCCCAGGAGGGATAAGGAGGTCGCAAATTGGACCAGGAAGTAGAGGGGACGTCGAGCAAGACAAGGAGCCCTCTTAGCAGCAGGTAGTACCTGGACAAGTGCAAGAAACAGGCACAACAAGGATGCATGAAATGGTGCTCACCCGAAGTTACACACAGGAGTCCCACGTCGCCGGAGACCAACTTAGAAAGTCGTGCAATGCAGGTTAGAGTGCCGTGGACCCAGGCTTGGCTGTGCACAAAGGATTTCCGCCGGAAGTGCACAGGGGCCAGAGTAGCTGCAAATGTCGCGGTTCCCAGCAATGCAGTCTGGGGTGGGGAGGCAAGGACTTACCTCCACCAAACTTGGACTAAAGAGTCACTGGACTGTGAGTGTCATTTGGACACAGTTGCTGGATTCGAGGGACCTCGCTCGTTGTGCTGAGAGGAGACCCAAGGGACCGGTAATGCAGCTTTTTGGTGCCTGCGGTTGCAGGGGGAAGATTCCGTCGACCCACGGGAGATTTCTTCGGAGCTTCTGGTGCAGAGAGGAGGCAGACTACCCCCACAGCATGCACAAGCAGGAAAACAGTCGAGAAGGCGGCAGGATCAGCGTTACAGAGTTGCAGTAGTCGTCTTTGCTACTATGTTGCAGGTTTGCAGGCTTCCAGCGCGGTCAGCAGTCGATTCCTTATCAGAAGGTGAAGAGAGAGATGCAGAGGAACTCGGATGAGCTCTTGCATTCGTTATCTAAAGTTTCCCCATAGACAGAGACCCTAAATAGCCAGAAAAGAGGGTTTGGCTACCTAGGAGAGAGGATAGGCTAGCAACACCTGAAGGAGCATATCACAAGGAGTCTCTGACGTCACCTGGTGGCACTGGCCACTCAGAGCAGTCCAGTGTGCCAGCAGCACCTCTGTTTCCAAGATGGCAGAGGTCTGGAGCACACTGGAGGAGCTCTGGACACCTCCCAGGGGAGGTGGAGGTCAGGGGAGTGGTCACTCCCCTTTCCTTTGTCCAGTTTCGCGCCAGAGCAGGGCTAAGGGGTCCCCTGAACCGGTGTAGACTGGCTTATGCAGAATTGGGCACCTCTGTGCCCAACAAAGCATTTCCAGAGGCTGGGGGAGGCTACTCCTCCCCTGCCTTCACACCATTTTCCAAAGGGAGAGGGTGTCACACCCTCTCTCAGAGGAAGTTCTTTGTTCTGCCATCCTGGGCCAGGCCTGGCTGGACCCCAGGAGGGCAGATGCCTGTCTGAGGGGTTGGCAGCAGCAGCAGTGAAACCCCAGGAAGGGCAGTTTGGCAGTACCAGGGTCTGTGCTACAGACCACTGGGATCATGGGATTGTGCCAACTATGCCAGGATGGCATAGAGGGGGCAATTCCATGATCATAGACATGTTACATGGCCTTATTCGGAGTTACCATTGTGAAGCTACATATAGGTAGTGACCAATATGTAGTGCACGCGTGTAATGGTGTCCCCGCACTCACAAAGTTCAGGGAATTGGCTCTGAACAATGTGGGGGCACCTTGGCTAGTGCCAGGGTGCCCTCACACTAAGTAACTTTGCACCTAACCTTTACCAGGTAAAGGTTAGACATATAGGTGACTTATAAGTTACTTAAGTGCAGTGTAAAATGGCTGTGAAATAACGTGGACATTAATTCACTCAGGCTGCAGTGGCAGGCCTGTGTAAGAATTGTCAGAGCTCCCTATGGGTGGCAAAAGAAATGCTGCAGCCCATAGGGATCTCCTGGAACCCCAATACCCTGGGTACCTCAGTACCATATACTAGGGAATTATAAGGGTGTTCCAGTAAGCCAATGTAAATTGGTAAAAATGGTCACTAGCCTGTTAGTGACAATTTGGAAAGAAATGAGAGAGCATAACCACTGAGGTTCTGATTAGCAGAGCCTCAGTGAGACAGTTAGTCACTACACAGGTAACACATTCAGGCACACTTATGAGCACTGGGGCCCTGGGTTACCAGGGTCCCAGTGACACATACAACTAAAACAACATATCTACAGTGAAAAATGGGGGTAACATGCCAGGCAAGATGGTACTTTCCTACAAATGGTCTTTCTGCTCAGCAGTAAGACAATCAGCCAAAACTACACCTTCCACAAGAGCATCTTGTTCTGTGGAAGAGAAGAGATCAGGTGGAGGATCACTGTCTTCTTCCTGTCCCTCATCAGCTGCCATGAGCAGGGTGAGATCAGCCCTGTCATAGTACGGTTTCAGGCGGTTGACATGGAGCACCCTAAGTGGACTCCTGGCAGTGCCTAAATCAACTAAATAGGTGTCTTCACCCTTTTTCTCAACAATTGTGTGGGGTCCACTCCATTTATCTTGGAGTGCTCTTGGGGCCACAGGCTCCAAGACCCACACTTTCTGCCCTGGTTTGTACTGAACCAAAACAGCCTTCTGATCATGCCATTGCTTCTGGAGCTCTTGGCTGGCCTGAAGGTTTTTACTGCCCTTTCTCATTTACTCAGCCATCCTTGATCTGAGGCCAAGTACATAATCCACAATATCTTGTTTTGGAGCTTTTAAAGGTTGTTCCCAACCCTCCTTGACAAGTGTTAGTGGACCCCTAACAGGGTGACCAAAGAGGAGTTCAAAGGGGCTGAAGCCCACTCCTTTCTGGGGTACCTCCATGTAGGCAAAAAGGAGGCATGGTGTAGGAGGCTGGACTGGCTTGTAGTGAGTACCAAGGGGTACTTGCACCTTGCACCAGGCCCAGTTATCCCTTATTAGTGTATAGGGTGTCTAGCAGCTTAGGCTGATAGATAGTGGTAGCTTAGCAGAGCAGCTTAGGCTGAACTAGGAGACGTGTGAAGCTACTACAGTACCACCTAGTGTCATATGCACAATATCATAAGAAAACACAATACACAGTTATACTAAAAATAAAGGTACTTTATTTTTATGACAATATGCCAAAGTATCTTAGAGTGTACCCTCAGTGAGAGGATAGGAAATATACACAAGATATATGTACACAATACCAAAAATATGCAGTATAGTCTTAGAAAACAGTGCAAACAATGTATAGTTACAATAGGATGCAATGGGGAAACATAGGGATAGGGGCAACACAAACCATATACTCCAAAAGTGGAATGCGAACCACGAATGGACCCCAAACCTATGTGACCTTGTAGAGGGTCGCTGGGACTATTAGAAAATAGTGAGAGTTAGAAAAATAACCCTCCCCAAGACCCTGAAAAGTGAGTGCAAAGTGCACTAAAGTTCCCCTAAGGATAAAGAAGTCGTGTTAGAGGAATAATGCAGGAAAGACACAAACCAACAATGCAACAACTGTGGATTTCCAATCTCGGGTACCTGTGGAACAAGGGGACCAAGTCCAAAAGTCACAAGCAAGTCGGAGATGGGCAGATGCCCAGGAAATGCCAGCTGTGGGTGCAAAGAAGCTTCTACTGGACAGAAGAAGCTGCGGTTTCTGCAGAAACGCAAAGGTTTAGAGACTTCCCCTTTGGAGGACGGATCCCACTCGCCTTGTAGAGTCGTGAAGAAGTGTTTTCCCGCCGAAAGAATGCCAACAAGCCTTGCTAGCTGCAAATCGTGCGGTTAGTGTTTTTGGATGCTGCTGTGGCCCAGGAGGGACCAGGGGGTCACACATTGCACCAGGAGAGAGAGGGGACGTCGAGAAAGACAAGGAGCCCTCTCAGCAGCAGGTAGCACCCGGAGAAGTGCCAGAAACAGGCACTACAAGGATGCGTGAAACGGTTCTCACCCGAAGTTACACAAAGGAGTCCCACGTCGCCGGAGACCAACTTAGAAAGTCGTGCAATGCAGGTTAGAGTGCCGAGGACCCAGGCTTGGCTGTGCACAAAGGATTTCCGCCGGAAGTGCACAGGGGCCGGAGTAGGTGCAAAAGTCGCGGTTCCCAGCAATGCAGTCTAGCGAGGTGAGGCAAGGACTTACCTCCACCAAACTTGGACTGAAGAGTCACTGGACTGTGGGGGTTACTTGGACAGAGTTGCTGGATTCGAGGGACCTCGCTCGTCGTGCTGAGAGGAGACCCAAGGGACCGGTAATGCAGCTTTTTGGTGCCTGCGGTTGCAGGGGGAAGATTCTGTCGACCCACTGGAGATTTCTTCGGAGCTTCTAGTGCAGAGAGGAGGCAGACTACCCCCACAGCATGCACCACCAGGAAAACAGTTGAGAAGGCGGCAGGATCAGCGTTACAGAGTTGCAGTAGTCGTCTTTGCTACTATGTTGCAGGTTTGCAGGCTTCCAGCGCGGTCAGCAGTCGATTCCTTGGCAGAAGGTGAAGAGAGAGATGCAGAGGAACTCGGATGAGCTCTTGCATTCGTTATCTAAAGTTTCCCCAGAGACAGAGACCCTAAATAGCCAGAAAAGAGGGTTTGGCTACCTAGGAGAGAGGATAGGCCACTAACACCTGAAGGAGCCTATCAGAAGGAGTCTCTGACGTCACCTGGTGGCACTGGCCACTCAGAGCAGTCCAGTGTGCCAGCAGCACCTCTGTTTCCAAGATGGCAGAGGTCTGGAGCAAACTGGAGGAGCTCTGGACATCTCCCAGGGGAGGTGCAGGTAGGGGAGTGGTCACTCCCCTTTCCTTTGTTCAGTTTCGCGCCAGAGCAGGGCTAAGGGGTCCCCTGAACCGGTGTAGATTGGCTTATGCAGAATTGGGCACATCTGTGCCCAAGAAAGCATTTCCAGAGGCTGGGGGAGGCTACTCCTCCCCTGCCTTCACACCATTTTCCAAAGGGAGAGGGTGTAACACCCTCTCTCAGAGGAAGTCCTTTGTTCTGCCATCCTGGGCCAGGCCTGGCTGGACCCCAGGAGGGCAGATGCCTGTCTGAGGGGTTGGCAGCAGCAGCAGCTGCAGCTGCAGTGAAACCCCAGGAAGGGCAGTTTGGCAGTACCAGGGTCTGTGCTACAGACCACTGGGATCATGGGATTGTGCCAACTATGCCAGGATGGCATAGAGGGGGCAATTCCATGATCATAGACATGTTACATGGCCATATTCGGAGTTACCATTGTGAAGCTACATATAGGTAGTGACCTATATGTAGTGCACGCGTGTAATGGTGTCCCCGCACTCACAAAGTCCGGGGAATTGGCCCTGAACAATGTGGGGGCACCTTGGCTAGTGCCAGGGTGCCCTCACACTAAGTAACTTTGCACCTAACCTTTACCAGGTAAAGGTTAGACATGTAGGTAACTTATAAGTTACTTAAGTGCAGTGTAAAATGGCTCTGAAATAACGTGTACACACACTGAACTTGTTTTGTATATTTTTCTCTTATGAAAAGTAAAATGACAAGAGTGGTAAGTAGTCTCAAAGCACTTATCCCACCGCTGCACAACCAATGTAGGAGGCTGGACTGGCTTGTAGTGAGTACCTAGGGGTACTTGCACCTTGCACCAGGCCCAGTTATCCCTTATTAGTGTATAGGGTGTCTAGCAGCATAGGCTGGTAGATAATGGTAGCTTAGCAGAGCAGCTTAGGCTGAACTAGGATACGAGTGAAGCTCCTACAGTACCACTTAGTGTCATATGCACAATATCATAAGAAAACACAATTCACAGTTATACTAAAAATAAAGGTACTTTATTTTTATGACAATATGCCAAAGTATCTCAGAGTGTACCCTCAGTGAGAGGATAGGAAATATACACAAGATATATGTACACAATACCAAAAATATGCAGTATAGTCTTAGAAAACAGTGCAAACAATGTATAGTTACAATTGGATGCAATGGGGACACATAGGGATAGGGGCAATACAAACCGTATACTCCAAAAGTGGAATGCGAACCACGAATGGACCCCAAACCTATGTGACCTTGTAGAGGGTCGCTGGGACTATTAGAAAATAGTGAGGGTTAGAAAAATAGCCCACCCCAAGACCCTGAAAAGTGAGTGCAAAGTGCACTAAAGTTCCCCAAAGGACATAGAAGTCGTGATAGAGGAATAATGCAGGAAAGACACAAACCAGCAATGCAACAACAATGGATTTCCAGTCGAGGGTACCTGTGGAACAAGGGGACGAAGTCCAAAAGTCACAAGCAAGTCGAAGATGGGCAGATGCCCAGGAAATGCCAGCTGTGGGTGCAAAGAAGCTTCTACTGGACAGAAGAAGCTGAGGTTTCTGCAGGAACGAAAAGGGCTAGAGACTTCCCCTTTGGTGGACGGATCCCCCTCACCATGGAGAGTCGTGTAGAAGTGTTTTCCTGCCGAAAGATCGCCAACAAACCTTGCTAGCTGCAAATCATGCGGTTAGAGTTTTTGGATGCTGCTGTGGCCCAGGAGGGACCAGGAGGTTGCAAATTGGACCAGGAGGTAGAGGGGACGTCGAGCAAGACAAGAAGCCCTCTTAGCAGCAGGTAGCACCCGGAAAAGTGCCAGAAACAGGCACTACGAGGATGCGTGAAACGGTGCTCACCCAAAGTTACACAAAGGAGTCCCACGTCGCCGGAGACCAACTTAGAAAGTCGTGCAATGCAGGTTAGAGTGCCGTGGACCCAGGCTTGGCTGTGCACAAAGGATTTCTGCCGGAAGTGCACAGGGGCTGGAGTAGCTGCAAAAGTCGCTGTTCCCAGCAATACAGTCTGGCGTGGGGAGGCAAGGACTTACCTCCACCAAACTTGGACTGAAGAGTCACTGGACTGTGAGGGTGACTTGGACACAGTTGCTGGATTCGAGGGACCTCGCTCGTCGTGCTGAGAGGAGACCCAAGGGACCGGTGATGCAGTTCTTTGGTGCCTGCGGTTGCAGGGGGACGATTCCATCGACCCACAGGAGATTTCTTCGGAGCTTCTAGTGCAGAGAGGAGGCAGACTACCCCCACAGCATGCACCACCAGGAAAACAGTTGAGAAGGCGGCAGGATCAGCGTTACAGAGTTGCAGTAGTCATCTTTGCTACTATGTTGCAGTTTTGCAGGCTTCCAGCGCGGTAAGCAGTCGATTCCTTGGCAGAAGGTGAAGAGAGAGATGCAGAGGAACTCGGATGAGCTCTTGCATTCGTTATCTAAAGTTTCCCCAGAGGCAGAGGCCCTAAATAGCCAGAAAAGAGGGTTTGGCTACCTAGGAGAGAGGATAGGCTAGCAACACCTGAAGGAGCCTATCAGAAGGAGTCTCTGACGTCACCTGGTGGCACTGGCCACTCAGAGCAGTCCAGTGTGCCAGCAGCACCTCTGTTTCCAAGATGTCAGAGGTCTGGAGCACACTGGAGGAGCTCTGGACACCTCCCAGGGGAGGTGCAGGTCAGGGGAGTGGTCACTCCCCTTTCCTTTGTCCAGTTTCGCGCCAGAGCAGGGCTAAGGGGTCCCCTGAACCGGTGTAGACTGGCATATGCAGAATTGGGCACATCTGTGCCCAAGAAAGCATTTCCAGAGGCTGGGGGAGGCTACTCCTCCCCTGCCTTCACACCATTTTCCAAAGGGAGAGGGTGTAACACCCTCTCTCAGAGGAAGTCCTTTGTTCTGCCAACCTGGGCCAGGCCTGGCTGGACCCCAGGAGGGCAGATGCCTGTCTGAGGGGTTGGCAGCAGCAGCAGCTGCAGTGAAACCCCTGAAAAGGCAGTTTGGCAGTACCAGGGTCTGTGCTACAGACCACTGGGATCATGGGATTGTGCCAACTATGCCAGGATGGTATAGAGGGGGCAATTACATGATCATAGACATGTTACATGGCCATATTCGGAGTTACCATTGTGAAGCTACATATAGGTAGTGACCTATATGTAGTGCACTCGTGTAATGGTGTCCCCGCACTCACAAAGTCCGGGGAATTGGCCCTGAACAATGTGGGGGCACCTTGGCTAGTGCCAGGGTGCCCTCACACTAAGTAACTTTGCACCTAACCTTTACCAGGTAAAGGTTAGACATATAGGTGACTTATAAGTTACTGAAGTGCAGTGTAAAATGGCTGTGAAATAACGTGGACGTTATTTCACTCAGGCTGCAGTGGCAGGCCTGTGTAAGAATTGTCAGAGCTCCCTATGGGTGGCAAAAGAAATGCTGCAGCCCATAGGGATCTCCTGGAACCCCAATACCCTGGGTACCTCAGTACCATATACTAGGGAATTATAAGGGTGTTCCAGTAAGCCAATGTAAATTGGTAAAATTGGTCACTAGCCTGTTAGTGACAATTTGAAAGAAATGAGAGAGCATAACCACTGAGGTTCTGATTAGCAGAGCCTCAGTGAGACAGTTAGTCACTACACAGGTAACACATTCAGGCACACTTATGAGCACTGGGGCCCTGGGATACCAGGGTCCCAGTGACACATACAACTAAAACAACATATATACAGTGAAAAATGGGGGTAACATGCCAGGCAAGATGGTACTTTCCTACAACGCTACATATAGGTACAGACCTATATGTAGTGCACGCGTGTAATGGTGTCCCCGCACAAACAAAGTCCAGGGAAATTGTCCTTCACAATGTGGAGGCACCTTGGCTAGTGCCAGGGTGCCCTCACACTAAGTAACTTTGCACCTAACCTTCACTAAGTGAGGGTTAGACATAAAGGTGACTTATAAGTTACTTAAGTGCAGTGTCAAATGGCTGCAAAATAACGTGGACGTTATTTCACTCAGGCTGCAGTGGCAGTCCTGTGTAAGAATTGTCTGAGCTCCCTATGGGTGGCAAAAAAAATGCTGCAGCTTATAGGGATCTCCTGGAACCTCAATACCCTGGGCACCTAGGTACCATATACTAGGGAATTATGAGGGTGTTCCAGTGTGCCAAACAGTATTTGTAAAATTTGTCACTAGCCTGCAGTGACAATTTAAAAGCAGAGAGAGCATAAACACTGAGGGTCTGGTTAGGAGAACCTCAGTGATACAGTTAGGCACCACACAGGGAACACATATCGGCTACAAACCTACAAGCACTGGGGTCCTGGCTAGCAGGATCCCAGTGACACATAACAAACACACTGACAACATAGGATTTCCACTATGAGCACTGGGGCCCTGGCTAGCACGATCCCAGTGAGACAGTAAAAACACCCTGACATATACTCACAAACAGGCCAAAAGTGGAGGAAACAAGGCTAGAAAGAGGCTACCTTCCTACACAAACATATCTTAGAGGCAATACTCCTTCTGGAGGTACGTATTATACACAATATATACACTAGACACCAAAATTAGACAAGTAAATAGTCATAGAACAATGCAAACATTAGGAAATGCTATAGATTGCAAAGGGAGAAAATAGGTCTAGGGACAACACAAACCATATACTAAGAAAGTGGAATGCGAATCACGAATTTCCTCCTAGACAAGTGTAATGTGTGCAGAATCGTGGGGAGAGTAAGAATATTGTAAAGGTAAGTAAATTATCCCTCCCCAGAGCCCAGAAAGCAGGATTAAAGTACTGCAAGTCTCATTAGGACACACTAAATCTTGTGATTGGGATTTTGCAGCAGCCAACCAAGTCTATAAAGAACAACTGCTGGATTCCTGGACCTGAAAACCTGCAAAGGAAGGGGACCAAGTTTAGAAGTCGAAAGAAGTTCCAGGAAGGACAGAAGCCCCTGCTAACCCAAAAGAGGGTGCAAAAGAAGAGTCCACAGTTAGTCGAAGACTGCAGAAATGCACCCTAGGAAGATGCCAGCGGGTTCCTGCATAATACAAAAGATGTCCCACACCGTAAAGATTGTTGCAGATGAGATTTTGTGTTGGAAGGCTCCAACAAGCCTTGGCTATGACAAAGGTGCATTGTTCGTCAAAATGGCACTGGATGGACCCAGGATGGACCTGGGGGCCTCCACTCTGTGTGAGGAGGAAGAGTGGGCTCTCAGCACTTTACAGAGCCCTCAGAATGCCAGTCAGCACCCCTAGAAGCTGTAGGATCTGTGTTCAAAGGAGGTGCAAAACACAGTTGATGCAGCACAACAAAAGAAGGTCCCATGCCACCGGAGATCAACTCAGTGATTTGTGTGTTACAGGATGGAGTGCTGGGCAACTGGGCCAGGCTGTGTATGAAGGAATTTTGCAAAGAGTGCACAGCGGCCTCAGGAGGTGAAGAAGACACAGTACACAGGGTTACCATCGTTCTCAGGGAAGGCAAGGTCTTACCTCCTCCAAATTGCATCAGCCGGACCTCAGGACAGTCTATTTTGATGATGTCCACCCTATGTGTCCTTAGGAGCAGGCTCGTCATTGTGAGAGGAGTCCCAGGGTTCTGGTCGTCATCTTGGAAGGTGCCTGCTTGGAGCAGGGGAGTGAGTCTGTCACTGCACGGGAGATTTCTTCGGTTCTTCTGGTGCTGGATGAAGACGTGGAGTCCCCAGAGCATGCACAGCATGGAAACTGTTGCAGTGCTGACTGCAGGAAAGTACCATCTTGCCTGGCATGTTACCCCCATATCTCACTGTATATATGTTGTTTTAGTGTATGTGTCACTGGGACCCTGCCAGCCAGGGCCCCAGTGCTCATAAGTGTGCCCTGTATGTGTTACCTGTGTTATGACTAACTGTCTCACTGAGGCTCTGCTATCCAGAACCTCAGTGGTTATGCTCTCTCATTTTCTTTCCAAATTGTCACTAACAGGCTAGTGACCAATTTCACCAATTTACATTGGCATACTGGAACATCCTTATAATTCCCTAGTATATGGTACTGAGGTACCCAGGTTATTGGGGTTCCAGGAGATCCCTATGGGCTGCAGCATTTCTTTTGCCACCCATAGGGAGATCTGACAATTCTTACACAGGCCTGCCATTGCAGCCTGAGTGAAATAACATCAACGTTATTTCACAGCCATTTACCACTGCACTTAAATAACTTATAAGTCACCTATATGTCTAACCTTTACCTGGTAGAGGTTGGGTGCTAAGTTACTTAGTGTGTGGGCACCCTGGCACTAGCAAAGGTGCTCCCACATTGTTCAGGGCAAATTCCCCGGACTTTGTGAGTGGGGGGACACCATTACACGTGTGCACTATATATATGTCTCTCCCACATTGTTCAGGGCAAATTCCCCGGACTTTCTGAGTGCGGGGACACCATTACACACGTGCACTATACATATGTCACGACATATGTATAGCGTCACAATGGTAACTCCGAACATGGCCATGTAACATGTCTAGGATCATGGAATTGTCACCCCAATGCCATTCTGGCATTGGGGAGACAATTCCATGATCCCCCGAGTCTCTAGCTCAGACCCGGGTACTGCCAAACTACCTTTCCCGGGGTTTCACTGCAGCTGCTGCCAACCCCTCAGACAGGTTTCTGCCCTCCTGGGGTCCAGCCAGGCCTAGCCCAGGAAGGCAGAACAAAGGACTTCCTCAGAGAGAGGGTGTTACACCCTCTCCCTTTGGAAAAAGGTGTCAGGGCTGGGGAGGAGTAGCCTCCCCCAGCCTCTGGAAATGCTTTGATGGGCACAAATGGTGCCCATCTCTGCATAAGCCAGTCTGCACCGGTTCAGGGATCCCTCAGCCCTGCTCTGGCGCGAAACTGGACAAAGGAAAGGGGAGTGACCACTCCCCTTACCTGCACCTCCCCTGGGAGGTGCCCAGAGCTCCTCCAGTGTGCTCCAGACCTCTGCCATCTTGGAAACAGAGGTGCTGCTGGCACACTGGACTGCTCTGAGTGGCCAGTGCCAGCAGGTGATGTCAGAGACTCCTTCTGATAGGCTCCTTCAGGTGTTGCTAGCCTATCCTCTCTCCTAGGTAGCCAAACCTCCTTTTCTGGCTATTTAGGGTCTCTGCTTTGGGAAATTCCTTAGATAACGAATGCAAGAGCTCATCAGAGTTCCTCTGCATCTCTCTCTTCACCTTCTGCCAAGGAATCGACTGCTGACCACGCTGGAAGCCTGCAAAACTGCAACAAAGTAGCAAAGATGACTACTGCGACCTTGTAACGCTGATCCTGCCGCCTTCTCGACTGTTTTCCTGGTGGTGCATGCTGTGGGGGTAATCTGCCTCCTCGCTGCACTAGAAGCTCAGAAGAAATCTCCTGTGGGTCGACGGAATCTTCCCCCTGCAACCGCAGGCACCAAAGAACTGCATCACCGGTCCTCTGGGTCTCCTCTCAGCACGACGAGCGAGGTCCCTTGAACTCAGCAACTCTGTCCAAGTGACTCCCACAGTCCAGTGACTCTTCAGTCCAAGTTTGGTGGAGGTAAGTCCTTGCCTCCTCACGCTAGACTGCATTGCTGGGAACTGCATGTTTTGCAGCTACTCCGGCTCCTGTGCACTCTTCCAGGATTTCCTTGGTGCACAGCCAAGCCTGGGTCCCCGGCACTCTAACCTGCAGTGCACGACCTCCTCAGTTGTCCTCCGGCATCGTGGGACCCTCTTTTGTGACATCGGGTGAGCTCCGGTTCACTCCACTTTGTAGTGCCTGTTCTGGCACTTCTGTGGGTGCTGCTTGCTTCTGAGAGGGCTCCTTGTCTTGCTGGGCACCTCCTCTGTCCCCTCACGCAATTGGCGAGATCCTGATCCCTCCTGGGCCACAGCAGCATCCAAAAACCCTAACCGCGACCCTTGCAGCTAGCAAGGCTTGTTTGCGGTCTTTCTACACGGAAAAACATCTGCACGACTCTTCACGACGTGGGACATCCATCCTCCAAAGGGGAAGTTTCTAGCCCTTGTCGTTCTTGCAGAATCCACAGCTTCTACCATCTGGTGGCAGCTTCTTTGCACCCAGAGCTGGCATTTCCTGGACATATACCCACTCCCGACTTGATAGTGACTCTTGGACTTGGTCCCCTTGTTCCACAGGTACTCTCTTCAGGAAATCCATTGTTGTTGCATTGCTGGTATTGGTCTTCCTTGCAGAATTCCCCTATCACTACTTCTTTGCTCTTTGGGGAACTTAGGTGCACTCTGCACCCACTTTTCAGGGTCTTGGGGTGGGCTATTTTTCTAACCCTCACTGTTTCCTTACAGTCCCAGCGACCCTCTACAAGGTCACATATGTTTGGGTTCCATTCATGGTTCGCATTCCACTTCTAGAGTATATGGGTTGTGTTGCCCCTATCCCTATGTGCCCCCATTGCATTCTATTGTGACTATACATTGTTTGCACTGTTTTCTATTGCTATTACTGCATATTTTGGTATTGTGTACATATATCTTGTGTATATTTGCTATCCTCATACTGAGGGTACCCACTGAGATACTTTGGCATATTGTCATAAAAATAAAGTACCTTTATTTTTAGTATATCTGTGTATTGTGTTTTCTTATTATATTGTGCAAGTGACACTAGTGGTACTGTAGGAGCTTCACTCGTCTCCTAGTTCAGCCTAAGCTGCTCTGCTAAGCTACCTTTTCTATCAGCCTAAGCTGCTAGACACCACTCTACACTAATAAGGGATACCTGGGCCTGGTGCAAGGTGTAAGTACCTCTTGGTACCCATTACAAGCCAGTCCTGCCTCCTACATTGACTTGGAGCTGAGGTTGCTGAAGAAAAGTGTCTCTTGTAGACACTTTGTTGCAGTTACAGCATTTCTTGGATCAGGCTGCGGTTGATCCGAGGTCAGAAGAGTCTTAAGTTGTTGCAGAGGATTCCTGAAGGAAACTTGCAAGCAGAATCTGAAGCGAACCCACAGGAGAGACCCTAAATAGCCTTGCGAGGGGGATTGGCTATCTTATCAGGTATGGACTTATCAGGAGGGGTCTCTGACGTCACCTGCTGGCACTGGCCACTCAGAGCCCTCCAGAGTGCCCCCACACGTTGCAAAGCAAGATGGTTGAAGTCTGGGACACACTGGAGGAGCTCTGGGCATCACCCCTGGGGTAGTGATAGACAGGGGAGTGGTCACTTCCCTTTCCTTTGTCCAGTTTCCCACCAGAGCAGGGGAGAAGTGGTTCCTGAACCAGAGTAGACTGGTTTATGCAATGAGGGCACCACCTATGCCCTTTAAAGCATTTCCAGAGGCTGGGGAAGCTACCCCTCCCCAGCCTGTAACACCTACTTCCAAAGGGAGAGGGTGTAACACCCTGCTCCAAGAGGAAATGCTTTGTTCTGCCTTCCTGGGACTGGGCTGCCCAGACCCCAGGAGGGCAGAACCCTTCTCTGAGGTGGCAGCAGCTGTAGGTGCAGTGCAAGCCTCAGAGAGCTGGTTTGGAAGTACTGGGGGTCCATGGTGGAGCCCCCAGGATGCATGGAATTGGCTCCCCAATACCAAATTCGGAATGGGGGACAATTCCATGATCTTAGACATGTTACATGCTCATATTTGGAGTTACCATTGTGAAGCTACATGTAGTGCACATGTGTAATGGCATCCCCGCACTCACAAATTCCGGGGAAATGGCCCTGAACTATGTGGGAGCACCTTTGCTAGTGCAAGGGTGCCCTCACACTTAGTAACTTTGCACCTAACCTTCAGCAAGTGAAGGTTAGACATATAGGTGACTTATAAGTTACATAAGTGCAGTGAAAATGGCTGTGAAATAACATGTGCGTTAATTCACGCAGGCTGCAATGGCAGGCCTGTGCAAGGGTTTGTCTGAGCTTCCTATGGGTGGCAAAATAAATGCTTCAGCCCATATGGATATGCTGGAACCCCAATGCCCTGGGTACCTGGGTACCATATACTAGGGACTTATAAGAGGGGTCCTATATGCCAATTGAAATTGGTAAATGAAGTCACAGGCCTACAGGGACAAATTTAAAAGCAGAGAGAGCATAGGCACTGAGTTTCTGCTCAGCAGAGCCTCAGTGACACAGGCACTGCACAGGCATACACATTAAGCCACAAAGTATGAGCACTGGGATCCTCGTTAGCAGGATCCCAGTGAGATAGGCAAAACACACTGACATATAGGTTTTTATCTATGAGCACTGGGGTCCTGGCTAGCAGGTTCCCAGTGATACAGTAAAAACACACTGACACACACTCACAAACAGGCCAAAAGTGGGGGTAACCGTACTTGAAAGAGGCTACTTTCCTACACCTGGGCTCTTCAGTTTTAGGTCCTGAAGTGCCCAGGGACGAGTGCCAATCAGTGACGTCTCATCACAGAGTGGGGTAGGGTCAGTAGTCTCAATGACCCCATCCCACTCTGTGATGAGTGAGAGAATGCTGCCTTTCCTCATTGGCTGACCTTAGATCAGCCAATGAGGGAAGGCAGATGTCCCAACCCTCCTGGGTTGTCCAAGGCTTCCTTTCCAGAGAGCTGCAGTGTGAGAAAGTAGCCTCTTTCTAGCCTTGTTACCCCCAATTTTGGCCTGTTTGTGAGTGTGTGTCAGGGTGTTTTCACTGTCTAACTGGGATCCTGCTAGCCAGGGCCCAGTGCTCATAGTGAAAACCCTATGTTTTCAGTATGTTTGTTATGTGTCACTGGGACCCTGCTAGTCAGGACCCCAGTGCTCATAAGTTTGTGGCCTATATGTATGTGTTCCCTGTGTGGTGCCTAACTGTCTCACTGAGGCTCTGCTAACCAGAACCTCAGTGGTTATGCTCTCTCTGTACAAATTGTCACTAACAGGCTAGTGACCAATTTCACCAACTTACATTGGCATACTGGAACACCCTTATAATTCCCTAGTATATGGTACTGAGGTACCCAGGGTATTGGGGTTCCAGGAGATCCCTATGGGCTGCAGCATTTCTTTTGCCACCCATAGGGAGCTCTGACAATTCTTACACAGGCCTGCCACTGCAGCCTGAGTGAAATAACGTCCACGTTATTTCACAGCCATTTTACACTGCACTTAAGTAACTTATAAGTCACCTATATGTCTAACCTTTACCTGGTAAAGGTTGGGTGCAAAGTTACTTAGTGTGAGGGCACCCTGGCACTAGCCAAGGTGCCCCCACATTGTTCAGGGCCAATTCCCCGGACTTTGTGAGTGCGGGGACACCATTACACGCGTGCACTACATATAGGTCACTACCTATATGTAGCTTCACAATGGTAACTCAGAATATGGCCATGTAACATGTCTATGATCATGGAATTGCCCCCTCTATACCATCCTGGCATAGTTGGCACAATCCCATGATCCCAGTGGTCTGTAGTACAGACCCTGGTACTGCCAAACTGCCTTTTCAGGGGTTTCACTGCAGCTGCTGCTGCTGCCAACCCCTCAGACAGGCTTCTGCCCTCCTGGGGTCCAGCCAGGCCTGGCCCAGGATGGCAGAACAAAGGACTTCCTCTGAGAGAGGGTGTTACACCCTCTCCCTTTGGAAAATGGTGTGAAGGCAGGGGAGGAGTAGCCTCCCCCAGCCTCTGGAAATGCTTTCATGGGCACATTTGGTGCCCATTTCTGCATAAGCCAGTCTACACCGGTTCAGGGACCCCTTAGCCCTGCTCTGGCGCAAAACTGGACAAAGGAAAGGGAAGTGACCACTCCCCTGACCTGCACCTCCCCTGATAGGCTCCTTCAGGTGTTGCTAGCCTATACTCTCTCCTAGGTAGCCAAACCCTCTTATCTGGCAATTTAGGGTCTCTGTCTCTGGGGAAACTTTAGATAACGAATGCAAGAGCTCATCCGAGTTCCTCTGCATCTCTCTCTTCACCTTCTGCCAAGGAATCGACTGCTGACCGTGCTGGAAGCCTGCAAAACTGCAACATAGTAGCAAAGACGACTACTGCAACTCTGTAACGCTGATCCTGCCGCCTTCTCGACTGTTTTCCTGGTGGTGCATGCTGTGGGGGTAGTCTGCCTCCTCTCTGCACTAGAAGCTCCAAAGAAATCTCCAGTGGGTCGACGGAATCTTCCCCCTGCAACCGCAGGCACCAAAGAACTGCATCACCGGTACCTTGGGTCTCCTCTCAGCATGACGAGCGAGGTCCCTTGAATCCAGCAACTCAGTCCAAGTTACTCCCACAGTCCAGTGACTCTTCAGTCCAAGTTTGGTGGAGGTAAGTCCTTGCCTCCCCACGCCAGACTGCATTGCTTGGAACCACAACTTTTGCAGCTACTCCGGCCTCCGTGCACTTCCGGCGGAAATCCTTTGTGCACAGTCCAGCCTGGGTCCACGGCACTCTAACCTGCATTGCACGACCTCCTAAGTTGTTCTCCGGCGACGTGGGACTCCTTTGTGCGACTTCGGGTGAGCACCATTTCACGCATCCTTGTAGTGCCTGTTTCTGGCACTTCTCATGGGTGCTACCTGCTGCTGAGAGAGCTCCTTGTCTTTTTCGACGTCCCCTCTGTCTCCTGACAAAATTTGCGACATCCTGGTCCCTCCTGAGCCACAGCAGCATCCAAAAACGCTTACCGCATGATTTGCAGCTAGCAAGGCTTGTTGGCGGTCTTTCGGCGGGAATACACTTCTGCACGACTCTACACGGCGTGATGGATCCGTCCTCCAAAGGGGAAGTCTCTAGCCCTTGTCGTTCATGCAGAAACCTAAGCTTCTTCTGTCCAGTAGAAGCTTCTTTGCACCCACAGCTGGCATTTCCTGGGCATCTGCCCATCTCCGACTTGCTTGTGACTTTTGGACTTGGTCCCCTTGTTCCACAGGTACCCTCGACTGGAAATCCATCATTGTTGCATTGCTGGTTTGTGTCTTTCCTGCAGTATTCCCCTATCACGACTTCTTTGTCCTTTGGCGAACTTTAGTGCACTTTGCACTCACTTTTCAGGGTCTTGGGGTGGGCTATTTTTCTAACCCTCACTATTTTCTAATAGTCCCAGCGACCCTCTACAAGGTCACATTCGTGGTTCGCATTCCACTTTTGGAGTATATGGTTTATGTTGCCCCTATCCCTATGTGTCCCCATTGCATCCTATTGTAACTATACATTGTTTGCACTGTTTTCTAAGACTATACTGCATATTTTTGGTATTGTGTACATATATCTTGTGTATATTTCCTATCCTCTCACTGAGGGTACACTCTGAGATACTTTGGCATATTGTCATAAAAATAAAGTACCTTTATTTTTAGTATAACTGTGTATTGTATTTTCTTATGATATTGTGCATATGACACTAAGTGGTACTGTAGGAGCTTCACTCGTCTCCTAGTTCAGCCTAAGCTGCTCTGCTAAGCTACCATTATCTATCAGCCTATGCTGCTAGACACCCTATACACTAATAAGGGATAACTGGGCCTGGTGCAAGGTGTAAGTACCCCTTGGTACTCACTACAAGCCAGTCCAGCCTCCTACATGCAGTGAAAGTAATATTGTTTAATTGATGTTAGCTGTATGTATGTATTTATGTATGTGTATTTGAGATAGTGAGTGTTGTGAATATGTGAGTGTGGGCGCATGTGTGAACGCATGGGTGTCAGACCAGGAGGCTGGCCTGGTTTGTAGTGGGTACCTATGTTACTTACACCTTATACCAGATCCAGGCATTCCTTATTACTGAAATGTAGGCAGTGTCTATAAGCCAGGCTTTCTAAAGGTAGCTGTAGCTGAGCAGCCAAGACTTATCTAGGAGACATGCAAAGCTCATACAGTACCACTGTAGTCACACAGTACTCACAGATATGAAAGACAATACTCAGTGTTACAAAAAACAAGGCACTTTATTTTGGTGACACAAATGTGAAAAATACCATAGAGACTATACTCCCTTAGGAGGTAAATAATACACAAATTATATACACTAAAAAAAGTTATAAAAGCACTTAGAAAACTGCAAATAATGAAAATCACAATAGCTAGAAATGGGCCTGGGGGAACACAAACCGTATACTAAGAAAGTGAAATGCGAATGTTGGTTTCCCACATAGGCAAGCATAGCTTGTAGAGGGTCACTGGGAGTACTGGAAAACACCAAAGGTAAGTACTAGAACCCACCCAGAGCCCAGGAAAGTAGGAGTAAATTACAGAAACTTTCAAAGAACACATAGAAACACGAGAAAGAAGATTATGTAAGCACCAGAAGAGACTGATGACAATGATGGATTCCTGGACCTGAAGACCTGTGGAAGAAGAAACCAAGTCCAAGAAGCACAGAAGAGTCCAGAGAGAGCAGGAGCCCTGCTAACCCAGATGAAGGTGTAAAGGAAGAACCACTGGTGAAAAACAACAGTCAGTACTGCACCTAAGAAGATGGATGCCGGTTCCTGGTTGGTGCAGATGATGTCCCACGTCGGATGCAGGATTGTAGTCTGGTTTGAGTTGCTCTAGTCTGCCAAAAACCCTTGGCACATGCAAAGATCACGGTTAGCGGAAAATGGCGCTGTCTGGGACCAGAAAGGACCAGGTGGACTCTACCCAGGAGGAAGTAAGAGTGGGATCTCAGCAACTCAGAGAGGCCACAGAAGACCAGGCAGCGCACAGGACTCCCACGGCATGGGGATAATGGAGGTTCAAAAGAGGAGGCCCACGTAGCACTACGACAAAGGCTCCCATGCTGCCAGAAACCACTCAGGAAAATGTGCGTCACAGGATAAAATGCTGGGGGCTGGAGCTGCACGTTGCACGAAGAACTTCATGGCAGGATACCAACAAGCCTTGGCAACTGCAAAACACGTCTTGCATGAGGGTACTGTCTTGCGTGGGGAAGCAAGCTCTTACCTCCACCAAAGTTAGACAGTAGGACATCAGGACCATCGGGACCACTTCAGTCCACCACCTGTGATGCAGGATCCATGTAGCTCATCAGAAGAGGGGATCCACGCAGCCGGTCGTCAATGCAGTGAGGTGCCTGCAGAAGCAGGGGAGCGACTCTTTCATTCCAGGGGAGATTTATTCACTCTTTTGGTGCAGGCTGAAGACAGGCTGCCCTCTAAGGATGCACAACCAGGAAACAGTTGCAGTTGCTGGCAGGGGCTGAAGATACAATGTTGCAGAAGTCGTCTTTGCTTCTTTGTTGCAGTTTGTAGAGTTCCTGGAGGGACCAGATGCAGTTTGTTCAGTGAGAAGGTGAAGTAGAGGATGCAGAGGATTCATGCTGGAGTCTTGCAATCCGAATCTGAAGAACCACCCAAAGGAGAGACCCTAACTAGCCCTGAAAGCGGGATTGGTCACCTACATAGGTAAGCACCTATCAGGGGAGGGCTCTGACATCACTTGCTGGCACTGGCCACTCAAATGCTCCCAGAGTTCACTGCCAACTTGGAAGCCAAGAAGGCAAAACCCAGGGACCCTCTGGAGGAGCTCTTAGCACCACCCCTGGGGTGGGGATGGACAGGGGAGTGTCACTCCCCATTCCTTTGTCAAGTTGCATACAAGAGCAGGGACTGGGGGTTCCTGAACCGGTGTAGACTGGATTATGCAAGGAGGGCACCAAATGTGCCCTTCAAAGCATTTCTAGTGGCCTGGGGAGGCTACCCCTCCTAAACCTGTAACACCTATTTCCAAAGGGAGAGGGTGTAACACCCCTCTCCCAAAGGAAATCCTTTGTTCTTCCTTTCTGGACTTGCACTGCTCAAGCAACAGGAGGGCAGAAAACTGTCTGAGAGGTGGTAAGAGCTGGGGCGGCCTAGAAAACCTCAGAAGGCTTGAATGGCAATACTGGGGGTCCTCTAAGGAGTTCCCAGAGTGCATGAAATCATACAATCAATGCTTGCAAAAGCCTTGGGGTATGATTCCAACATGTTTGATACCAAACATGCCTATGTTCGGAGTTACCATTATGTAGCTGGAGATAGGTAGTGACCTATGTCCAGTACACATGTAAAATGGTGTCCTCGCACTCACAAAGTCCGGGAAAATGGTCCTGGAGGTTGCAGGGGCATCTCTGCTAGTGCAGGGGTGCCCTCACACACAGGTACTGTGCACCCTGCCTTCAGGGCTGGAGGGCCTGCTATAGGGGTGATTTATAAGCGACCTGGTGCAGTGTAAATGGCAGTGAAAGGGTGCATGCACCTTTTCACGTAGGCTTCAATGGCAGTCCCGCAGAAGCCTTTGCATGGGCTCCCTATGGGTGGCAAAAGATATGCTGCAGCCCACAGGGATCCCCTGGAGCCCCAATGCCCTGAGTACCTAGGTAACATATACTAGAGACTTATATGGGGGCACCAGTATGCCAATTGTGTATGAAATACTGGGTTACAGGTATGCAACAACAACATTTAGAGGAGAGAGAGCATAATCACTGGGGTCCTGGTTTGCAGGATCCCAGTGAACACAGTCAAGCACACTGACAACAGGCAGAAAATGGGGGTAACCGTGGCAAACAAGGGTACTTTCCTACAGTAAGTGAGTGTGCATGCGCGCGGATGTTGCCCCGCACACTCCCTTCTAAAAGTATCACCACCACAGATCATTCAAAGCTTTAAATAATAAGTAGATGAACAGACACAAAATAAAAGCTATGCTTGCAGAGGCACCTTGGTGAATTTTACATATGATAATAAAGCCTTACATGTTAGCTCATGGGGCTATTGTATCCTCTTTGGGATACTACCACTTCTTTTCTTAAGGTTTATTTGTTCAGGCTTTCTGTGACAAGACAACACAGAAGATGATAACAGGGTGAGGTCAATTAAATGACAGAAACTACTGCTTCTCTCATGAACCCTTCACAACCTCTCTTGAGTAAGTTTTGTCAATACTGTTCAACAAATATAATAATGGGAAGAAAGAAATAGAAAACTTAGCAGTTTTCTTTTACAGTCCATCCCAGGCACAGCTTCCACGTGAGTGGAAGCCACCTGCTCTTTTTTTAACGTATGCATCAAATTGATTATGAGCCAACCATAAATTGCTAAAAGCTTTTTGGGGTTTATCAATATAATAAGTATATCTCATAACCATCTTATCATTTATAATTCATATAATATTTAGGATTCTGTTCCAGTATAAAGGGAAGTCACTAGTTTATTTTTATTTGGTGACTTGTGATGCACCAAGTCGCAGATTAGAAAAGACACCAAACCACGACTATTGTAAGGGTATTACAGTTGAGTTATCACGTCACAATGCCTGCTGTCAGATCCAGCAGCAGAGGTGAAAGGCAGGTCAGGTCACAGAGCATAAATGGAGCAGCTGTTTAAAGCATCAAAAATTGTAGTTGCTTTCCTTTCTTCTGCTCTATTTAATAGCTTACAGTGTCAAACAAAGAGAACATGTTTCTTTTTTGCACACCTTAGATTGAGAAAGGCTAGAATCTTTCTGTATCTTTATACAAGTTCTGATATACAGCAGATTTTATAAAAAATAAACTGTTTTGTATTGATCTGCTTCTAATATCTGTTTGAAAAAAATACCTACATATCTGTTTGAAAAAAATACCTAACAGGTTTTTGATGTGTTTAATTTTGCACTAGAGGTGTTATTCTTATTCTTATAATTGAAAACATGCTCACTTTTTCGTATGAAAGAGCTATGCAGAAAGGTTTTATGTGGTTTATGGGAAAGGTGATGGAGTGGCCATGTATTATATGGGAAAAAGTACTCCGGAGGACATGATAAAAATATTGCAAGTCACCTTAGAGTGTCATAACTTTATAAAGGAACTCAGCTTTCAGCCTCACCCCTCCATGTGCTTATGTAACTCCTCAGTGACTTGCAATACCTTATAGCGTACTGCAGGGGGTACTTTATCTCTTATATAGTTACTTGCAGCTTTGTGGGTATTCATTTTAAAGTCTTATATTCTGAACCCAGTAAAAACACTTTATCTGTAGTTAATTTTGCACATTTATCATGCGGTAGCCTGTAGATTGGCTGTATCAATTGATCCAGATGTGACTCAACATGTGGAAATACTGGGAGATCTAAAACCACCTCTTCCTCAACACCTAAAAAAATACTTTCATTCCAGGTTTGCAATAGAAGACTCCAAATGTCAAAGTCTCTGTACTCTCTGTTCAGCTCTAACCATAAATGGCAGGTTCTCTTTGCTATGCCCAACAATTCCTTATGAGAAGCATTTCCCTGTTTCTATGGCTTTTTTGTTAGAACGGCTTTACCTTTCAGCCATAGAAATGCAGATGTCCTTTATAATGCTATTTGATTTTCCCAAAAGCTATCATAAATGCAACTTAATAATTCAATACTTTTCACTAGCTCTGTATTATGCTTTGCCAACTCCCAGTGACTAAAATTGGAAAGATTAAACCTAGATTTTTTTTCAAAATGTAATCATTTAAAGCCTGGTATTTCCCATTGCAGTCTCCCACTCTGTGATTCAGCCTGACAAAATGAAATCATTTTCGATTATAAGGCGCCAGTCGGATAATACTTAACATTAATCTTAGAAAGCTTGTTCAGCATTTTTTTGTGGGGTTGCTTTATAATGCAGTACAATACTTGCACCATCTGTGGATAGTAAAAAGTGTTTTTAGGTCCTCCTTGACAACAAAGGTATCAGGATCACTGGCCTAATATCGTTGTAAGGAACACTGTTATGAAAAATATCTGGAAAAAATATATACTTGTAATGGTACGCACAAAAATATCATGAAAAATATTGTTGACACTAAGATCATCAAAAAATAGAACACATAGTCATTTTTTTAAATGAATAAATAAAGCAGTAAATGTTAAAAATTCTAGATAGATAGATAGATAGATAGATAAAGTAATCATACTTATTTACATTATAATAATGCTTAAATTTTAAAGTTAATGCGAACAAATATATCTCTATATACTCATATATTTATGCTATTAATGAATGTTATGTACTCCAAAATCAACATTTTTGTTAAAATATATATATATATATATTTATATATATATATATATAAAGATAGATAGATAGATAGATAGATAGATAGATAGAAAGATAGATAGATAGATAGATAGATAGATTGATAGATAGATAGACCTTTCACTGAAAAAAACAAAGGTTACAGGGATGTTATAGTTAGCCTCACATTTCACACATAGAAAACCTGTGAAATTCAGTAGTTATAGTTATCTGGCTAACTATAACTTGCTCCCACGCAATGAGCTGCTTATGACCTCACATATTATATCACTCATGACATGATCAGTGACATCACTGATGACATCTCAAATGACATCAATGATGACATCACTGATGACTTCATCCAGTGAGTGTAAGTGGTTTTATGGATGTGTGAATGTGAGTGCTGTTCAGGTGAGTGGGTGCGCATGTGTGTGTATGGGTGAGTGACGGAGTGTGTTTGTGACTGTATCAGTGAGTGAAAGGGAAAGTCAGTAAGTGTACGGGTGAATGAGTTGATATATCTGTGGGTTTATGCATACGTGTGTGGATGTGTCAGTGACTTTATAGGAGAGTGAGTGGATGTGTGAGTAGCTGTATTGCTTAGTCTCTGGGTGTGTCAGTTTCTGCTTTAGTGAGTGAGTGGGTGTAGGAAAGTACCATCTTGCCTGGCATGTTACCCCCATATTTCACTGTATATATGTTGTTTTAATCTATGTGTCACTGGGACCCTGCCAGGCAGGTCCCCAGTGCACATAAGTGTGCCCTGTATGTGTTCCCTTTGTGATGACTAACTGTCTCACTGAGGCTCTGCTAACCAGAACCTCAGTGGTTATGCTCTCTCTGCTTTCCAAATTGTCACTAACAGGCTAGTGACCAATTTCACCAATTCACATTGGCATACTGGAACACCCTTATAATTGCCTAGTATATGGTACTGAGGTACCCAGAGTATTGGGGTTCCAGGAGATCCCTATGGGCTGCAGCATTTCTTTTGCCACCCATAGGGAGATCTGACTATTCTTACACAGGCCTGCCACTGCAGCCTTAGTGAAATAACGTCCACGTTATTTCACAGCCATTTACCACTGCACTTAAGTAACTTATAAGTCACCTATATGTCTAACCTTCACCTGGTGAAGGTTGGGTGCAAAGTTACTTAGTGTGTGGGCACCCTGGCACTAGCAAAGGTGTCCCCACATTGTTCAGGGCAAATTCCCCGCACTTTGTGAGTGCGGGGACACCATTTCACACATGCACTATACATAGGTCACTACCTATGTATAGCGTCACCATGGTAACTCCGAACATGACCATGTAACATGTCTAAGATCATGGAATTGTCACCCCAATGTCATTTTGGCATTGGGGAGACAATTCCATGATCCCCCGGGTCTCTAGCACAGAACCCGGGTACTGCCAAACTGCCTTTCCGGGGTCTCCACTGCAGCTGCTGCTGCTGCCAACCCCTCAGACAGATTTTTGCCCTCCTGGGGTCCAGGCAGCCCTGGCCCAGGAAGGCAGAACAAAGGATTTCCTCTGAGAGAGGGTGTAACACCCTCTCCCTTTGGAAATAGGTGTGAAGGCTTTAGAGGAGTGCCTCCCCCAGCCTCTGGAAATGCTTTTAGGGCACAGATGGTGCCCATCTCTGCATAAGCCAATCTACACCGGTTCAGGTATCCCCCAGCCCTGTTCTGGTGCGAAACTGGACAAAGGAAAGGGAAGTGACCACTCCCCTGACCTGCACCTCCCAGGGGAGGTGCCCAGAGCTCCTCCAGTGTGTCCCAGACCACTGCCATCTTGGAAACAGAGGTGTTGCTGGCACACTCGACTGCTCAGAGTGGCCAGGGCCAGCAGGTGACGTCAGAGACTCCTTCTGATAGTCTCTTACCTTTCTTACTAGCTTATCCTCCTTCCTAGGTAGCCAAACCTCCTTTTCTGGCCATTTAGGGTCTCTGCTTTGGGGAATTCTTCAGATACCGAATGCAAGAGCTCACCAGAGTTCCTCTGCATCTCCCTCTTCACCTTCTGCCAAAGGATCGACCGCTGACTGCTCGGGACGCCTGCAAAACTGCAACAAAGTAGCAAAGACGACTACTGCAACCTTGTATTGCTTCATCCTGCCGGCTTTCTCACCTGTTTCCTGGTGGTGCATGCTCTGGGGGTAGCCTGCCTCCTTCTTGCACCAGGAGCTCTGAAGAAATCTCCTGTGGGTCAACGGAATCTTCCCCCTGCAACCGCAGGCAACAAAAGACTGCATCACCGGTCCTCTGGGTCCCCTCTCAGCACGACGATCGTGGTCCCTGGAACTCAGCAACTCTGTCCAAGTGACTCCCACAGTCCAGTGACTCTTCAGTCCAAGTTTGGTGGAGGTAAGTCCTTGCCTCCCCACGCTAGACTGCATTGCTGGGTACTGCGTGATTTGCAGCTGCTCCGGCTCCTGTGCATTCTTCCAGGATTTCCTTTGTGCACAGCCAAGCCTGGGTCCCCGACACTCTAACCTGCAGTGCACAACCTTCTGAGTTGTCCTCCGGCGTCATGGGACTCCCTTTTGTGACTTCGGGTGGACTCCAGTTCACTCCTCTTCTAAGTGCCTGTTCCGGTACTTCTGCGGGTGCTGCCAGCTTCTGTGAGGTTTCCCTGACTTGCTGGGCTCCCCCTCTGTCTCCTCATCCAAGTGGCGACATCCTGGTCCCTCCTGGGCCACAGCAGCATCCAAAAACCCTAACCGCAACAATTGCAGCTAGCAAGGCTTGTTTGTGGTCTTTCTGTGTGGGAACACCTCTGCAAGCTTTTTCACGACGTGGCACTTCCATCCTCCAAAGGGGAAGTTCCTAATCCTCTTCGTTCTTGCAAAACACCAAGCTTCTTCCATCCGGTGGCAGCTTCCTTGCACCCTCAGCTGGCATTTCCTGGGCATCTGCCCACTCTCGACACTGTCACGACTCTTGGACTTGGTCCCCTTGTCTTACAGGTACTCAGGTCCAGAAATCCACTGTTGTTGCTTTGCTGGTGTTGGTTTTCCTTGTAGAATCCCCCTTTCACGACTTCTGTGTTCTCTATGGGTTGTAGGTGCACTTTACACCTACCTTACAGGGTTTTGGGGTGGGCTATTTTTCTAACCCTCGCTGTTTTCTTACAGTCCCAGTGACCCTCTACAAGCTCACATAGGTTTGGGGTCCATTCGTGGTTCGCATTCCACTTTTGGAGTATATGGTTTGTGTTGCCCCTATACCTATGTGCTCCTATTGCAATCTATTGTAACTTTACACTGCTTGCATTACTTACTTTTGCTATTACTGCATATTTTTGGTATTGTGTACATATATCTTGTGTATATTTGGCATCCTCATACTGAGGGTACTCACTGAGATACTTTTGGCATATTGTCATAAAAATAAAGTACCTTTATTTTTAGTAAATCTGGGCATTGTGTTTTCTTATGATATTGTGCATATGACACCAGTGGTATAGTAGAAGCTTTGCATGTCTCCTAGTTCAGCCTAAGCTGCTCTGCTATAGCTACCTTCTATCAGCCTAAGCTGCTAGAAACACCTCTTCTACACTGATAAGGGATAACTGGACCTGGTACAGAGTGTAAGTACCCCTTGGTACCCACTACAAGCCAGGCCAGCCTCCTACAGTGGGTGTATGAGTTTCTGCATTGGTGGGTGAGTGGGTGTGTGAATGCTTATATGGATGAGTGAGTGGGTGTGTTAGTAACTGTATTGACAAGTGAGTGGGTGAGTAGGTGTCTGTATGGGTGACTGTGTGGGTGTATGAGTGACAGTACACCTAAATGACAGGCTTTATCAGTTACTGTATGGGAGAGTAAGTGGATGTGACAGTAGCTCTATCAGTAAGTGAGTTGATGTGTTAGTGTCTACATGGGTCAGTGACTTGGTCCATCAGTGATTGTACGGGTGAGTGACTGGGTGTGGCAGTTGTTGTCCAGATGAGCTACTTTGTGTCCAAGTGTCTGTATCGGGGAGTGAGTGGCTGTGTCTGTGACTATATAGCTGAATGTGTGGGGGTATGACTGCTTGTATGGGTGAGCGAGTGGGTATATTAGTGGGTGTGTGGGTATGTTATTTGTTTTTTGTGAGTTGTTGTTCAGGTGTATGAGTTGGTGTCTGAGTGGCTATATGGGTGTGTGAGTAACTGTGCAAGTGTTTAAATAGCTGAATTAGGCCTTCATTATGACATTGGCGGTAAGTCCCGCTTACAGCCATGCTGACTGCCGCCAACATACCACTACCACGCCGGTATACCGCTACCCATATTATGACCCACACATAGCAATCCGTCACTATACAGACACACACACAAGTCCGCCAGCCCAAAGGTTAGTGATAAACTGGCGGTACCAAAACCCACACTGTTACGCCAACAGAACTACGCCCACAACATTATGACCCACAAATCACCACGGCAGACATTCAACCACAGTAAATAATTGGTGATATACACCGCCACGCTTAAAATACACACCTACTAACAAAACAACACCACATTGGACAATTCAAACTACATACACCTGACACACATACACATACCACACCCACATCACTATAAAACACACACCCACAGTACCCACATCTCTTTACGACTAACAAAAATTGCCACTAAAGAGAGATACAGCAAGAGCACCCACATCCAGAGCCACTGAACACCATCACCCATACACCATCCACGCACCTCACAGCACACACCCCAACACTTCACCCCAGACACCCTCACACACCACTACACCCATGGCACCACAAAGACACCCCAGGTTCTCAGAGGAGGAGCTAAGGGTCATGGTGGAGGAAATTATCAGGGTAGAACCACAGCTATTCGGATAACAGGTGCAGCAGACATCCAGCGCTAGGAAGATGGAGCTATGGCATAGAATCGTGGACAGGGTCAATGCCGTGGGACAGCATCCAAGAACAAGGGATGACATCAGGAAGAGGTGGAACGACCTACGGGGGAAGGTGCGTTTCGTGGTAGCAAGACACCAGATAGCAGTACAGAGGACTGGTGTTGGACCCCCACCTCCTCCCCCACAACTAACAACATGGGAGGAGCAAGTCTTGGCAATACTGCATCCTGAGGGCCTGGCAGGAGTAGCAGGAGGACTGGACTCTGGTAAGTCAACTCTCTATTACTTTCACCCCCTTACCTGCATGCCATCACATACCCCCACCTCTACCCTCTCCCCCATCACCCCACCACCTCACATACACCCCAGCATCACAACCCACCCATCCCCGTACCCAGCACTGCATGCACCACCAATGCATGGACACCATTCACAGCCCTGCATGGACACCCGTCACCACAGCATGCACACTAGAGAGAATCACTTAGCTCACAAAATAAATACTCACACAAGGCAAAGCTGACAGGACACTCACAACCATAGAGGCCAACACACCCACGCACAAGATGTCACACGCAGAAACAATAACACTGCATTTACATCCCCACAGGTCCCCCACACAACGTCTTTGGAGAGGAGATACCAGCAACATCCAGTCCCCCCCAGAAGAGACCCACAGTGATGACAGCAGCCCTGCTCGCCTGGATCAGGATGAGCAACCTGGCCCATCAGGGACCTCCAGATAGTCGGTTACCCAGGCACAGTCCCACACCACCACAGAGCCTCCCCCCTCAGGAAACCCCAGCACAGCACCCACCCAGCGGGCCCATACCTCTGTCCCCAGGACACATCAGTCAGCAGTGTGTCCACCACTACAGGGACCCCAGGACACCCCACAAACACAGGACGATCAGGGACCTGGGGTCAGTGGCAGTGGGTACATGGTTCAGGGGACAGAGGCAATGGACAATAGGGAAATTGGGAGGACTGCTGTGCGACAGGGGATGGACAGGCCCAGGGAATCGATTCTCTACGAGGCACTCAGCAACATCCTGGGAGCATACCAACATTCCCAGGAGATGATGGGCCAGAGACTGGCCAAGTTGCAGGAGACCCAATGGCTGCAGGAGGGACAATACCTGGGGATCAGGGAGGACCTGATGGATCCACACCACCCTGGTCACCATTGCAGGGGTGCTGGCAGACATGGCCAATACCATGAGGGAGGCAGTGGCCCACCAACGGGCCCCTGACACTAGCAAAACCGATGAACAGCTCTCCACCTCCGCTGACGCTAGTGGACAGGATGCCCCACCACAGGAACAACAGGCCACCAGCAGCCCACCCCCTGCAGAAGGAGAACCACCCCGCAAACGGTCCCTGCGATCCAGGCAGAAGTCAGAGACCATTGCCAAGACCCCTTTCAGAAAATAAGACTCTCCTGTCACCCTTGTGTCCCACTCTGTCACCCTGTCCACCTTGAACTGCCATTGCTCCACTTCCTATGCCTCCTTGGACAATGCACTTGTGATACAAATAGACTAGACTGTATCCTGGATTCTCCTCCACTATCCCCCCAGCCTATAGCAATAACTCATCCACTTATTAGCCCATAAATAAACATAATTGTAAAAAATACAAGTATTGAGTCTGTCAAGTGATTGAACTATGTATTTGTTTCACAATCTGTAGACATTGCAATTCAACTGTACAGTAATGAATACTTAGGTATGACCTGTAGTTTGCTGCAGTCAATACACCAGGAGCCAGAGGAGGGCACACATATCTGTAAGTAGACATGTCAAAGGGTACAGTAAGTGGCCATAGTAGTGGGAATATCAGCCTGCCAGTTAAAATTTACAACACATAACTGCAATGGTAAGTGAAGTTACATGGGGTCATTACAACATTAGCAGTAAAAGCTGCTTACGGTCATTATGACCCAAAGCCCGGAATCCGCCAAAATCTAGACACCCACACAAGTCTGCCACACCAAAGGTCAGTGATAAACTGGCGATAACAAAACCTCCACCGTCACGCCAACAGGAATACGCCCACACTATCACGACCCACGAATCCACGTGGCGGTCTTTCAACCGCGGTATTCCATTGGCGGTACACACCGCCATGCTCAAAATACACACACATTTACAAAACACATCCACATTGGACAAATTTAAATATACACACACCTGATACACATACACACACCACTCCCCCACATCCAATACAATATAAAACACACACCCACATCACCCACAAACCCCTACGACCACAATTGCGACTGAAGGCCAGAGAGAGACACCACCATCTACAAACGAGCATCCACAGGCACTCAACACCATCACTCACATAACATCCACGCACCTCACACAACACACCTCTAAATATCACCCCAAACATCACAACACACACCACCCCACACATCACCCACACCACCCCATGGCACTGCAAAGACACCCCAGGTTCTCTGAGGAGGAGCTCAGGGTCATGGTAGAGGAAATCATCCAGGTAGAGCCCCAGCTATTCGGATCACCGGTGCAGCACACCTCCATAGCTAGGAAGATGGAGCTATGTCGAAGAATCGTGGACAGGGTCAACGCAGTGGGACAGCACCCAAGAACAAGGGATGACATCAGGAAGAGGTGGAACGACCTATGGGGGAAGGTGCGTTCCGTGGTCTCAAGACACCACATTGTGGTTCAGCGGACTGGCGGCGGACCCCCACCTCCTCCCCCACAACTAACAACATGGGAGGAGCAGGTCTTTGCTATCCTGCATCCTGAGGGCCTCGCAGGAGTAGCTGGAGGAATGGACTCTGGTAAGTCAAATCTTTACTACTTCATCCCCCACCCAACTTGCATGCTATCACATACTCCCACCCTCGCCCTCACCACCATTACTCCAACTCCTCACACGTGTCCCAATATCACAAACCACACATCCCAAACCCAAGCCCTGCATGCAACACCAAAGCATGGACACCCATCACCAAAGCATGGCCACTGCACATACCCATACACCCCCCAACCCATCATCACACAAGGTCCTACACAGGAATGCAAGCACTGGGGTACAGGGTCACCCACCCACTTCACACCATGGCACCCACAGATGCAATAATCATGCTTTTACACCCCTGCAGGACCCCTTCCCAACGTCACCAGACAGGAGGGTCCAGATATGTCCACTCCACCCACAGAAGAGGCCCACAGTGATGACAGCAGCTCTGTCCAACTGGATCAAGATGACCAGCCCAGCCCATCTGGGACCTCGGTACAGTCGGTTCCCCTCACACTGGCGCAAGCCACTACAGAGCTTCCCCCTCTGGAAACACCAGCACAGCACCCACCCAGCGGGCCCATACCTCTGTCCCCAGGACACGTCAAGCAGCAGTGTGTCCACCACTACAAGGAACCCACGCTAACCCATCACCCCAACAACACCAGGGACCTGGGGGCAGTGGCAGTGGGCGCAAGGTTCAGGGGACAGAGGCCCAGGAACACAGGGGAACTGAGAGGGCTGCTGTGTGACAAGGGGAGGACAGGCCCAGGGAACCCACTCTCCACGAGGCCCTCTCCAACATCATGGGAGCCTATCACCATTCCCAGGAGATGGTGGCAACGGTACTGGCCAAGTTTCAGGAGACTTTAGCAACACAAAAGGATGATGGACGGAGTGCTGAACAATGCAAACACTCACCCCCAGTCACAGATCTGGGTTTAAACCATTGTTCTTTTCCTCACCATGCCACCCCAGTTTGGACCCAGCCATATGCAAATTAGTTTTGACCCTGTCCCTCATGGGAACAGTCCAGCCAGAACTGCCAAGCCAGATCCAACTTTCAGGAGACCCAGTGGCTCCAGGAGGAACAGTATTTGGGCTTCAGGGAGGAACTCAAATCCATCAATTCCACCCTGGGCACCATTGTAGGGGTGCTGAAGGAACTTGTGTACATCAGGAAGGACACTGTGGCACAACAAGGGGCCCCTGACACTAGCCTGGACGATGAACTGCCCACCACCTCTTCCAGCGCTAGTGGACAGGAGGCACCACCACAGGACCACCACACCAGCACCCCACCCCCTGCAGAGGGAGAACCACCCCGCAAACGGTCCCTGAGATCCAGGACAAAGACAGAGAACGATGTCAAGACCCCCGCCAAGAAATGAGACCACCCTGACTGTCATCCTTTTGTCCCACCTTGTCACCCTGTCCATCCTTGAACTGCCCCAGCTCCACTTCCTATGCCCCTTTGGACAATGCACCTGTGAGACTAATAGACTGGACTCTGCCATGGACATTCCTCCACCATCACCCCTCACCATTTTACAAGCCCCTCCAATATAGAGCACTTAAATAAACACCCTTAAAGCACAAAACAATCAGGAGTCTGTCTGTGATTTCGAAATAGTGTATTAGCAATTACAGTGGCAAAATGCTCTTTCAAATGTAATGTCAACATACCTATGTCACACAGCTCTAGTCCATGAAGAAACAAAGCAGATGTCACACAGTGGGACCCACATCTGTGAAATCGTAAGGGAAAGTGACAACCCAGTGACCATACACTGGGTGAAAATGAAAGACAGTAGAGAGGTAGTAGATGTAAATCAGATGTAGCAGGCAGTGTTGTCTTCTTACCTGTGTCTCACTGGAAGTATTGCAGGATCACCTTGTTCCTGTTGTCGATGTCCTCTTCTTCTGCTTCCTCGTCTTCACTGTCCACAGGGTCCACAGTTGCCACAACACCTCTATCTGGACCATCCTCCTGCAGAAATGGCACCTGTCTTCACAAAGCCAAGTTGTGAAGCATACAGCAGGCCACGATGATCTGGCATACCTTCTTTGGTGAGTAGAATAGGGAACCACCTGCCATATGTAGGCACCAGAACCTGGCCTTCAGGAGGCCGAAGGTCCGCTCTATAATCCTCCTTGTTCGCCCATGGGCCTCATTGTAGTGTTCCTCTGCCCTTGTCCTGTGATTCCTCACTGGGGTCAGTAGCCATGACAGGTTGGGGTAACTAGAGTCACCTGCAAATGGCGAGGGACAACTGTTAGTCACACACTAACTCATAGGGACATCCATAGACCCAGACAACTATTCCTACTGTATTGGGTCTATGTCCTCACCTAATAGCCACACCCGGTGCCTCTGGAGTTGCCCCATCACATAAGGGATCCTGTTATTCCGCAGGATGTAAGCGTCATGCACTGAGTCAGGGAATTTTGCATTAACATGGGAGATGTGCTGGTCTGCCAAACACACCATCTGCACATTCATGGAATGGTAACTCTTCCAGTTTCTGTACACCTGTTCACTCCTGCGGGGGGTATCAAGGCCACATGTGTCCCATCAATGGCACCTATGATGTTGGGGATATGTCCCAGGGCATAGAAATCACCTTTCACTGTAGGCAAATCCTCCACCTGAGGGAAAACGATGTAGTTCCGCAAGTGTTTCAACAGGGCAGACAACACTCTGGACAACACGTTGGAAAACATAGGCTGGGACATCCCTGATGCTATAGCCACTGTTGTTTGAAAAGACCCACTTGCTAGGAAATGGAGTACTGACAGCAACTGCACTTGAGGGGGGATTCCTGTGGGATGGCGGATAGCTGACATCAGGTCTGGCTCCAACTGGGCATACAGTTCCTGGATTGTGGCACGATCAAGCCTGTAGGTGATGATCACATGTCGCTCCTCTATTGTCGACAGGTCCACCAGCGGTCTGTACACCGGAGGATGCCGCCATCTCCTCACATGCCCCAGTGGACGGTGCCTATGGAGGAGAACAGCGAGCAGAGAGTCAACCAACTCTGAGGTACGTAAACACAGCTTACTCTGAAAATATTAGCAAATCGAAATATGCCTGTATGAGTGTTTAGGCAAGGCCTAGATATGTGTGACGCAGTCCAAAATAATGCCATGTGGGCCCCTGAAATGGCAACTGCCTGACCTGTAAATTGGGACAGGGGCTTATGCGGTAACTGCGCTGGCGTTGTACACCGTCGCGGTATGCATTGGTTAACATTTGACCCTATGGGTCCCAGGAGCCAAGGACGATGTATGCAGGCAGTGATGCTTCGCACCACCGCGTACGTGACCGCCATTTTCTATCTGTTCAATCACTTGATACCTGATCTTCGACAGGAGAGGTCCTACACTGCAAGTGCTGCTGTGACCTCAGTCTGGAAGAGACAATGGCTTGTGTGTCTGGGGAAAGGGCCCCTACCTTCAGCACGGAGGAGTTGGAGAAACTCGTGGACGGGGTCCTCCCCCAGTACACGCTACTCTACGGTCCTCCAGACAAACAGGTAAGTACACTGTGAGCATGCTGTATGGGCAATGCCTGTGTGGAGTGGGGTGGATGAAAGATAGGGGAGGGTGAGAATGAGGCGTGCATGAAACGACGGTGAGTGCATGTGCGCCATGGCAAGGGTAGGGATGCGGGCCAATGACTGTGATGGTGCAGATGGTAATTATTTCTCTTTTTCCCCTGTACAATTCTTGTAGGTCAGCGCCCACCAGAAGAAGGACATTTGGTGTGCCATCGCCAAGGAAGTCCGGACCCTGGGGTCTACCACAGACAGAGCACCCACTGCCGGAAAAAAGGGGAGGACATTCGCGCTGGAGCAAGAAGACGCCGGAGGCCCAGCTGGGGATGGTCTCCCAACGTGGAAGGGGTGCCCGTCGCACCATGACCCCCCTGATGTTCAGGATCCTGGCAATGGCGTACCCGGAGTTGGATGGGCGCTTAAGGGCATCACAGCAGACACAAGGGGGTGAGTACACTCTCATTCTCCTGATTCAGGGCGCATTGTAGGTGTCTGGATGGGGGAGGTGGGCTGTGGGTTCCTATAGGCCAGGGCGAGTTTAGTAGACAAGGACCCTTCTTGAGGCAGGCCCTGTGGCACTCCACCCCACCTGTGTACAGTGGCAACTACACCTAGTCAGGCTCCTGTGACATCCATGTGTGCAGAATTCGGGCATAGCCTTGTAACCCATGTCCCTGGGATTGAATAGTGGACTCCAAGTGCGCGGCGTAGTGCAGGGGGCTTCTGTGTCTGTTGTGTCCGCCAACGGTAGCGGTATTGCATGCACTCAACATGTCCTGTCTTCCCCCCCACCTTTTTGTGGTCTCCCTGTTCTTGTGTGCATTAGCATCATCAGGCGGAGGAGCAGTGGCACCGGAGTAGGAGGGAGCTGCATCCCACATGGCTCTGGAGGGCGACACTACAGAGTCTGAATTCACCAGTGGGACGGAGGGCGAAGGGAGCTCCACAGCGGGGACAGGAGCTGACACCAGCAATACGGACTCCTCCTCTGATGGGAGCTACCTTGCGGTGGCGGACCCATCTGTGCCCCCGCATCTACAGGTACAGCCGCCACCCCCCCTACCAGCACTGCCCTCCCAGTATCCCCTCAGCGTTTGCCCCGTGTCCGCTCACCCAGGAGGGTGGGCACCACCTTCGCCCCAGGCACCTCAGCCCATGCCCCAGTCTCCGCTGCTGCCCTCTGTGAGGAGGCCATTGGCCTCCTCAGGTCCCTCACTGTTGGGCAGTCTACCATTTTGAATGCCATCCAGGGTGTAGAGAGGCAGTTGCAACAAACCAATGCATACCTGGAGGGCATTCACTCTGGTCAGGCAGCCCTTCAGCAAGCTTTTCAGACTCTGGCCTCAGCACTGATGGCAGCCATTGTCCCTGTCTCTAGCCTCCCCCCTCCAACTTCCTCCACTCAAACCCACACCCCTGTACCTCAGCCTATCCCAAGCACATCATCAGATCAGCATGCACACACCTCAACACATAAGAGAAGCTCTGGCAAACATAAGCACCACACATCCCATAGGCACTCACGCAAGCATCACACACATGCAGACACACCAACATCCACTGCCTCCACTGTGTCCCCCTACTCCTCGTCTCCCTCCTCCATCCCTGTCTCGTCTCCACTCACACCTCCATGCACTACATCCTCAGCCACTACGTCCATCACCAGCACACCCACCGCCACACCCCGCTCACGCACAGTCACCACCCCCACTACCATTCACACGTCCCCTGTTTCCTCTCCCAGTGTGTCTTTGAGGCCCCCTCCCAAGGTACACAAACACAGCCACACACCCACCCAACAGCAATCCACCTCATGACAGTCTCCAGCCCATGCACCTTCACCCAAAGTCAGTAAACGTACACCTCCTACAACCACTACCTCTTCCTCCACTCCCAAACCCCCTCCAGCTACCTGTCCAAGTGTTCCTAAGAAACTTTTCCTGGCCAACCTTGACCTCCATCCCTCACCTCCCCCACCCCTTCAGTCTCCTAGGGCCCGACTCTCCAGGTCCCAACCTAGCACCTCAAGCACAATATCGGCGGGACCAGTGGTGCCAGTAGTCACTGGATTCTGGAGTGCACCAGGCAGCAGGGCAGCCAGTGTGGCAAGGAGCCAGAACGGGTACAGTCCCCCACCTGTCAAGCATAAAAAGTTGGCCAGTGCCCAGCGGGAGAGGGTAAAGAAATCAGCCACCAATCCGCTCCCAGGGGTACAGTTGGGAGTGTGGAGACAGCTGCGACACCATCCAAGGTGGGGAAGGGGCACAGTAAAACCGGCAAGTCTGGGAAGATCAGCACGGCGGACAAGACTGCCAGCAGCCCCGCTGCCCAGGACAAGACCGCCACCAGCAGCCCCGCTGCCCAGGACAAGACCGCCACCAGCAGCCCCTCTGCCCAGGACAAGACCACCTGCAGCCCTACTACCCAGGACAAGACCGCCACCAGCAGCCCCGCTGCCCAGGACAAGACTGCCACCAGCAGCCCCGCTGCCCAGGACAAGACTGCCAGCAGCCCCGCTGCCCAGGACAAGACCGCCACCAGCAGCCCTGCTGCCCAGGACAAGACCGCCAGCAGCCCCGCTGCCCAGGACAAGACCGCCAGCAGCCCCGCTGCCCAGGACAAGACCGCTACCAGCAGCCCTGCTGCCCAGGAACCCTCCGCCAGCAGCCCCGCTGCCCAGGACAAGACCGCCAGCAACACCGCAGGACAGTGAGTGCCAATGATTACAATGCTACTGAGGCCGCCAAGGGAAGGATGAAGCACTCTGGGCACCAAGCCCCCTCCAGAACCAGTGGAGAAAGGCATCCACTACCTCTGTCCTTGGCAGGATGAAGCACTCTGGGCACCAAGCCCCCTCCAGAACCAGTGGAGACTGTTATCCACTTGAGAGACTGTGGCTTTGCACTCCCCAGGATTGAACAGTGGGCAACCCACCCACTGTAGAGACTTGATAGACTGCGGCTTTGCACTCCCCAGGACTGAACAGTGGGTAACCCACCCTCTGTAGACACTTGAGAGACTGTGGCTTTCCACTCCCCAGGATTGAACAGTGGGCAACCCACCTACTGTAGAGACTTGAGAGACAGTGGCTTTGCACTCCCCAGGACTGAACAGTGGGCATAGAGCCCCCTCATGGATCTGGCGTTGTGCACTCATCCGGCTGAGGTGCCCCCTCTTCCCCCTGAGGTGCCTGTTTTATTTATATCTGATGACCCAGCAGTGTTCTCTCCGTCTTGTTCGGGTATTGAGTGTGGGCCTCGCCCATGCCTTTTGGGCCCAGTGGTCCACGGACTATGATGGTGGAAACCCTTGGACTTGTGTTCTTGGTGTATATAAATGTGTAAATGTATATATATGTAAATATTTTTGATTTATGTAACTGAATATATAACAATTATTCGACTCATTTCCTTTTGTCCTTGCATTCTTTCACAGGGTTTGGGGGGTGTAACTGTAATGTATCATGCTGTATTTGTGTGTGTGTTGTAGTGGGTGAGGGTGGGGGTGTTGCGTATTGCGTGTGTGTGTCACTGTTTTTTCCTCCCCCATCCCCTGTGTCGTAGGTGCAGTACTCACCGTGGTCTTTGCCGCCGGCGTTCGTGCTCCTGGTAGAGGAGCAGGAAGATAAAGGCTAGGAGTATCTGAAGTTCCGGTTCCATGGCGTCCTGGTTCCTCGTGGGGTGTGTAGAGGTGAGCATTTCCCCTTCCAAGTCCTGTTTCCGACGTGATTTTGTTCGCGAGGAATCCGCCCCGGAAAAGGTAGCGGATTGGACTGTTGTAATTCTGTGGGCGGTACATTGTCCTCCGCCTGTCTGTTGGCGGTTACCGCCACAGTGTTTGTTTGTACCGCCGTGGCGGTCGGAGTGTTAAAGTGGCTGTCTATGTTGGCGGTTTCCGCCACGGTCGTAATTCAATTTTTTTTACTGCTGGCCTGTTGGCGGTTTTAGCGCCGCTTTAACACCGACCGCCAGGGTTGTAATGACCACCACAGTGTCTTACCTGTGTGTCACAGGAAGTACATTTGAATGATTGCTGTTCTGTTGTCTACATCCTCTGCCTCATTTTCAACACTGTCCACAGGCTCCACCGCTGCCACATGCCCATCTCCAGCCTCATTCTCCTGCAGAAAAGGCACCTGGTGACGTAAGGCACGGTTGTGCAACATGCCACGATGATCTGGCACACCTTCTTAGGTGAGTAGCACAGGGAACCACTTGTTAGATTCAGGAGGCCAAAGGTTCCCTCTATAATTCTTCTCCCATGTGCCCATGTGCCTCATTGTAACTTTCCTCTGCCCTTGTCCTCGCAGTACTCACTGGGGTCAGTAGCCATGAGAGGTTGGGGTAACCAGAGTGACCTGCAAATACCGAGGGATACCTGTTAGCCAGACCCTAACCCTTAGAGCCAACCCCATACACCAACATCCACTGGGTGGGGACCATGGGCTCACCTATTAGCAACACCTGGTGCCTCTGGAGTTGAGCCATCACTTATAGGATGCTGCTATTCCTCAGGATAAAGGCATCATGCATAGATCCAGCATACTTTGCAGTCACATGGGAGATGTACTGGTCCCCCAGGCACACTATCTGCACATTCATAGAGTGAAAGCTCTTTCGATTTCTGAACACCAGTTCATTTCTTCGGAGGGGGGGAACAACAGAAATATGTGTACCATCTATTGCCCCAATAATGTTGGGGATATGTCCCATTTCATAGATGTGAGCTTTCACTGTGGCCAAATCCTCCACCTGGGGGAAAAAACGATGTAGCTGCACATGTGTTTCATCATGGCAGACAACACTCTGGTCAGCACGTTTGAGAACATTGGCTGTGACATTCCTTCTGCTAAGCCCACTGTCACTTGGAAGTAGCCAGTTGCCAAGAAATGGAGCACAGATAGGACTTGCACAAGAGGGGATATCCCAGTCGGGTGACGGATAGCAGAGATCAGCTGGCTCCAATTGGCCACACAGCTCTTGGATTGAGGCACTTTCAAGTCTGTAGGTGAGGATAATGTGCTTGTCCTTCATTGTTGCCAAGTCCACCCGGGGCACGTACATGGGGGGATGTCTCCATCTCCTATTCATCCTCAGCGGTTGTAATCCAGGGGGCAAAACGATGAGCATCTGGTCAGTTTTCAACATTTCCTAATGTACAGTGCATTGCATGTTGTGACAGAAACAGTATGTTGATGTTTAGGCCCAAATTGTGCCTATGTGTGCTGTGACGCAGTTAAGTGCCATGGCCTGCCCCCCTCTGAAATGGCGGCCGCCTGTCCTGTGTGGATGGACAGGTGGAAATGAGGTAATGCAGCTGACGTTGTGCGCCGTTGCCAGAGGCGATCAAGTACCGCCGTGCAACTCCTCATTAGTATACATTGGATCCTATTGGTTACAGTAGCCAATGGTGATGTACGCCGGCGGAGACGGTATGCACTGCCGTGGACGTGACCGCCATTTTCTATCTGTTCACTCACTTGCTCCCTGACCTTCAACAGGAGAGGACCTACACTGCAAGTATTGCTGTGACCTGTGTCTGGAACCTACCATGGCGTGAGTCACTGGGGAAAGGGCCCCTGCCTTCACCGCTGCGGAGTTTCGAGAGACTGGTGGATGGGGTCCTACCCCAGTACTGAATGCTGTATGGGCCTCCAGACCAACTGGTGAGTACACTGTATGATGCATGTGGCATGAATGCATGGAGTGCCGTATGTGAGGGCCTCATGTAAGGGGGATGGCTGATGGGTGCTGGGCTGCATGCTGCATGTATGGTGGGAAATGTATGTGCGTAAGGGGATGGGAGGGCTATGGTGGGCCATTAGTGTAACAGGCCGGACGGTATGACTGATACCCTTTTTCTATGTGTATTTCCTCTGCAGGTCAGCGCCCATCAAAAAAAGGGTATATAGCGTGCCATCACCAAGGACGAGCGGACCCTGGGAGTCTACGGCAGGTGGAGCCCCCACTGTCGGAAATGGTGGGAGGACCTGAGACGCTGGGCACGGAAGACGGCGAAGGCGCAGCTGGGATGGCCTCTCAATGAGGAAGGGGTGCCCGTCGAACCCTGCCCCCCGATGTTCTGCATACTGGCGGTGGCCTATCCGGAGCTGGATGGGTGCTTGAGGGCATCACAGCAGCCACAAGGGGGTGAGTACAGTTCCCAATATACTACTTGCTCGTGGTGGGGTTGTCTCTGGGTGGGGGATGTGCGCTTGTTGGTGCCCCTAGGCCAGGCCAGACATTGCAGGGTAGGTTCCATGTTGGGCAGGGGCTGATGAACTCCACCTTCAAACAAGCTAGTGGGCATCTACTACTGGGCAGGGCTCTGTGGGTCTCAGGTATGCTGCAACTGGTGTTAGGTATTACTGTCCATAGCCTGGTGACTAGCGTTCTGACGGGTAGTGCATTGCCTACTGCGTAGGGCTGTTCCCAGTGTGTTGTGTATGCCAACAGTGGTATTGTTGCTGCCATTGACCAACTGTATCCTCTGTCTCTTCCCCCCTTTTTGTTTTGTCATCCTGTCCTTCTGTGCATTAGCATCATCTGGCAGAGGAGAAGAAGCACTGATGACGGAGGAAGCTGCATCCCACAGGGCCCGTGAGGCCGAATCCACCGACGTGGAGGGCACCAGTGGGACGGAGGGTGTAGGAAAGTATCATCTTGCCTGGCATGTTACCCCCATTTTCACTGTATGTATGTTTGTTTTTGCCTATGTGTCACTGGGATCCTGCTAGACAGGACCCCAGTGCTCATAATGTATACCCTGTATGTATTCCCTGTGTGGTGCCTAACTGTATCACTGAGGCACTGCTAACCAGAACCTCAGTGTTTATGCTCTCTCTGCTTTTTAAAATTGTCACTGCAGGCTAGTGACTCATTTTACCAATTCTCTTTGGCACACTGGAACACCCTTATAATTCCCTGGTATATGGTACCTCGGTACCCAGGGTATTGGGGTTCCAGGAGATCCCTATGGGCTGCAGCATTTCTTTTGCCACCCATAGGGAGCTCAGACAATTCTTACACAGGACTGCCACTGCAGCCTGAGTGAAGTAACGTCAACATTATTTCACAGCCATTTTTCACTGCACATAAGTAACTTATAAGTCACCTATATGTCTAACCCTCACTTAGTGAAGGTTAGGTGTCAAGTTACTTAGGCCCTCATCCTGACCTTGGCGGGCGGCGGAGGCCGCCCGCCAAAGTCCCGCCGTCAGGTTACCGTTCCGCGGTCGAAAGACCGCGGCGGTAATTCTGACATTCCCGCTGGGCTGGCGGGCGGCCGCCTTCAGGCCGCCCGCCAGCCCAGCGGGAAAGAGGCTTCCACGATGAAGCCGGCTCGGAATCGAGCCGGCGGAGTGGAAGCTGTGCGACGGGTGCAGTTGCACCCGTCGCGTATTTCACTGTCTGCGCAGCAGACAGTGAAATACATTTAGGGGCCCTCTTACGGGGGCCCCTGCAGTGCCCATGCCAGTGGCATGGGCACTGCAGGGGCCCCCAGGGGCCCCCAGGGGCCCCGCGACCCCCCCTACCGCCATCCGGTTCCCGGCGGGAACTGGATGGCGGTAGGGGGGGGTCGGAATCCCCTCGGCGGCGCAGCAAGCTGCGCCGCCTTGGAGGATTCCAAGGGGCAGCAGAAAACCGGCGGGAGACCGCCGGTTTTCCTGCACTGACCGCGGCCAAAGCGCCGCGGTCAGAATGCCCTGCGGGGCACCGCCGGTCTGTCGGCGGTGCTCCCGCCGACCCTGGCCCCGGCGGTCTAAGACCGCCGGGGTTAGAATCACCCCCTTAGTGTGTGGGCACCCTGGCACTAGCCAAGGTGCCCCCACATTGTTCAGGGCAAATTCCCCGGTCCTCGTGAGTGAGGGACACCATTACACGCATGCATTACAAATAGGTCACTACCTATATGTAGCGTGTAGGAGGCTGGACTGGCTTGTAGTGAGTACCAAGGGGTACTTACACCTTGCACCAGGCCCAGTTATCCCTTATTAGTGTATAGGGTGTCTAGCAGCATAGGCTGATAGATAATGGTAGCTCAGCAGAGCAGCTTAGGCTGAACTAGGAGACAAGTGAAGCTCCTACAGTACCACTAGTGTCATATGCACAATATCATAAGAAAACACAATACACAGATATACTAAAAATAAAGGTACTTTATTTTTATGACAATATGCCAAAAGTATCTCAGTGAGTACCCTCAGTATGAGGATAGCAAATATACTCAAGATATATGTACACAATGCCAAAATATGCAGTAATAGTCTTAGAAAACAGTGCAAACAATGTATAGTTACAATAGGATGCAATGGGGACACATAGGGATAGGGGCAACACAAACCATATACTCCAAAAGTGGAATGCGAACCACGAATGGACCCCAAACCTATGTGACCTTGTAGAGGGTCGCTGGGACTATTAGAAAATAGTAAGGGTTAGAAAAATAGCCCACCCCAAGACCCTGAAAAGTGAGTGCAAAGTGCACTAAAGTTCCCCAAAGGACATAGAAGTCGTGATAGGGGAATTCTGGAGGAAAGACACAAACCAGCAATGCAACAACGATGGATTTCCAGTCGAGGGTACCTGTGGAACAAGGGGACCAAGTCCAAAAGTCACAAGCAAGTCGGAGATGGGCAGATGCCCAGGAATTGCCAGCTGTGGGTGCAAAGAAGCTGCTACTGGACAGTAGAAGCTTAGGTTTCTGCAGGAACGACAAGGGCTAGAGATTTCCCCTTTGGAGGACGGATCCCTCACGCCGTGGAGAGTCGTGCAGAAGTGTTTTCCCGCCGAAAGACCGCCAACAAGCCTTGCTAGCTGCAAAATCGTGCAGCAAGGGTTTTTGGACGCTGCTGTGGCCCAGGAGGGACCAGGATGTTGCAAATTGCGTCAGGAGACAGAGGGGACGTCGAGCAAGACAAGGAGCCCTCTCAGCAGCAGGTAGCACCCGGAGAAGTGCCAGAAACAGGCACTACGAGGATGCGTGAAATGGTGCTCACCCGAAGTCGCACAAAGGAGTCCCACATCACCGGAGAACAACTTAGGAGGTCGTGGACCCAAGTTGGACTGTGCACAAAGGATTTCCGCCGGAAGTGCACGGAGGCCGGAGTAGCTGCAAAAGTCGCGGTTCCCAGCAATGCAGTCTGGCATGGGGAGGCAAGGACTTACCTCCACCAAACTTGGACTGAAGAGTCCCTGGACTGTGGGAGTCACTTGGACAGAGTTGCTGGATTCAACGGACCTCGCTCGTCGTGCTGAGAGGAGACCCAGGGGACCGGTGATGCAGTTCTTTGGTGCCTGCGGTTGCAGGAGGACGATTCCGTCGACCCACGGGAGATTTCTTCGGAGCTTCTAGTACAGAGAGGAGGCAGACTACCCCCACAGCAGGCACCACCAGGAAAACAGTCGAGAAGGCGGCAGGATCAGCGTTACAGAGTTGCAGTAGTCGTCTTTGCTACTATGTTGCAGTTTTGCAGGCTTCCAGCGCGGTCAGCAGTCGATTCCTTGGCCGAAGGAGAAGAGAGAGATGCAGAGGAACTCAGATGAGCTCTTGCATTCGTTATCTAAAGTTTCCCCAGAGACAGAGACCCTAAATAGCCAGAAAAGAGGGTTTGGCTACCTAGGAGAGAGGATAGGCTAGCAACACCTGAAGGAGCCTATCAGAAGGAGTCTCTGACGTCACCTGGTGGCACTGGCCACTCAGAGCAGTCCAGTGTGCCAGCAGCACCTCTGTTTCCAAGATGGCAGAGGTCTGGAGCACACTGGAGGAGCTCTGGACACCTCCCAGGGGAGGTGCAGGTCAGGGGAGTGGTCACTCCCCTTTCCTTTGTCCAGTTTTGCGCCAGAGCAGGGCTAAGGGGTCCCTGAACCGGTGTAGACTGGCTTATGCAGAAATGGGCACCAAATGTGCCCATGAAAGCATTTCCAGAGGCTGGGGGAGGCTACTCCTCCCCTGCCTTCACACCATTTTCCAAAGGGAGAGGGTGTAACACCCTCTCTCAGAGGAAGTCCTTTGTTCTGCCATCCTGGGCCAGGCCTGGCTGGACCCCAGGAGGGCAGAAGCCTGTCTGAGGGGTTGGCAGCAGCAGCGGCTGCAGTGAAACCCCTGAAAAGGCAGTTTGGCAGTACCAGGGTCTGTGCTACAGACCACTGGGATCATGGGATTGTGCCAACTATGCCAGGATAGTATAGAGGGGGCAATTCCATGATCATTGACATGTTACATGGCCATATTCGGAGATACCATTGTGAAGCTACATATATGTAGTGACCTATATGTAGTGCACGCGTGTAATGGTGTCCCCGCACTCACAAAGTCCGGGGAATTGGCCCTGAACAATGTGGGGGCACCTTGGCTAGTGCCAGGGTGCCCTCACACTAAGTAACTTTGCACCTAACCTTTACCAGGTAAAGGTTAGACATATAGGTGACTTATAAGTTACTAAAGTGCAGTGTAAAATGGCTGTGAAATAACGTGGACGTTATTTCACTCAGGCTGCAGTGGCAGGCCTGTGTAAGAATTGTCAGAGCTCCCTATGGGTGGCAAAAGAAATGCTGCAGCCCATAGGGATCTCCTGGAACCCCAATACCCTGGGTACCTCAGTACCATATACTAGGGAATTATAAGGGTGTTCCAGTAAGCCAATGTAAATTGGTAAAATTGGTCACTAGCCTGTTAGTGACAATTTGAAAGAAATGAGAGAGCATAACCACTGAGGTTCTGATTAGCAGAGCCTCAGTGAGACAGTTAGTCACTACACAGGTAACACATTCAGGCACACTTATGAGCACTGGGTCCCTCGGTGACAGGGTCCCAGTGACACATACAACTAAAACAACATATATACAGTGAAAAATGGGGGTAACATGCCAGGCAAGATGGTACTTTCCTACACAACCCCCCCCCCCTAACGAAGGACAATAAGACTAGCCATGACCTGATGAGTCTTCATTGTCTAAGTGGAAATATCTGGAGAGTCCATTTGCATTGGAGTGGCTACTCCCAGGTCTATGTTCCACTGTATAGTCCATTCCCTGTAGGGATATGGACCACCTCAACAATTTAGGATTTTCACCTTTCATTTGTTTTAGCCAAAGTAGAGGTTTGTGGTCTGTCTGAACAATTAAGTGAGTGCCAAACAGGTATGGCCTCAACTTCTTCATTGCCCAGACCACAGCAAAGGCCTCCCTCTCAATGGCAGACCAACGCTTTTCTCTAGGGGTCAACCTCCTACTAATAAAAGCAACAGGTTGATCCTGGCCCTCAGAATTAAGTTGTGATAGGACTGCCCCTACTCCTAATTCAGATGCATCAGTTTGGACATAGAATTTTTTAGAGTAACAAGGGCTTTTCAGGACAGGTGCAGAGCACATGGCCTGCTTCAGCTCCTCAAAAGCTTTCTGACAGTTTGCTGTCCATAATACCTTTTTAGGCATTTTCTTGGATGTGAGGTCATTAAGAGGGGCTGCAATGGAGCCATAGTTCTTAATGAACCTCCTGTAATACCCAGTGAGGCCTAGGAAGGCTCTCACCTGAGTCTGAGTAGTAGGGGGAACCCAATCAATAATTGTTTGGATTTTCCCCTGTAGTGGTGCAATCTGTTCCCCACCAACAAGGTGTCCCAGATAAACCACCTTACCCTGCCCTATCTGGCACTTTGAAGCCTTGATAGTGAGGCCTGCCTTTTGCAGGGCCTCCAAAACCTTCCATAGGTGGACCAGGTGATCATCCCAGCTGGAGCTAAAGACAGCTATATCGTCCAAATATGTTGCACTGAAAGCTTCCAGCCCTTGCAGGACTGTGTTCACCAACCTTTGAAAAGTGGCAGGTGCATTTTTCAATCCAAAAGGCATTACTGTGAACTGGTAATGTCCTCCAATGGTTGAAAATGCAGTTTTAGGTTTAGCATCTTCTGATAATTTGATCTGCCAATACCCTGCAGTCAAATCAAAAGTGCTTAGATTCTTGGCAGATGCCAGTGTATCTATGATCTCATCTGCCTTGGGTATAGGGTGAGCATCAGTTTTGGTTACCTGGTTGAGACTTCTGTAATCTAAACAAAACCGCATTTCCTTCTTTCCATCTTTGGAATGAGGTTTTGGTACAAGTACGACAGGAGAAGCCCATGGACTTTCAGAGTGCTCAACCACTCCCAGTTCTAGCATTTTCTGCACCTCTTGCTTTATGCAGTCCCTGACATGGTCAGGCTGCCTATAGATCTTACTTTTGACAGGCAAGCTGTCTGCAGTATCTATAGTGTGCTCACACCAAGAAGTGGTACCTGGCACAGTAGAGAAGAGTTCAGAAAACTGACCCAGGAGATTTATGCAATGGTCTTTCTGCTCAGCAGTAAGACAATCAGCCAAAACTACACCTTCCACAAGAGCATCTTGTTCTGTGGAAGAGAAGAGATCAGGTAGAGGATCACTGTCTTCTTCCTGTCCCTCATCAGTTGCCATGAGCAGGGTGAGATCAGCCCTGTCATAGTAGGGTTTCAGGCGGTTGACATGGAGCACCCCAAGGGGACTCCTGGCAGTGCCTAAGTCAACTAAATAGGTGACTTCACCCTTTTTCTTAACAATTGTGTGGGGTCCACTCCATTTATCTTGGAGTGCTCTTGGGGCCACAGGCTCCAAAACCCACACTTTCTGCCCTGGTTTGTACTGAACCAAAACAGCCTTCTGGTCATGCCATTGCTTTTGAAGCTCTTGGCTGGCCTGAAGGTTTTTACTGGCCTTTTCCATGTACTCAGCCATCCTTGATCTGAGGCCAAGTACATAATCCACAATATCCTGCTTAGGAGCTTTTAAAGGTTGTTCCCAACCCTCCTTTACAAGTGTGAGTGGACCCCTAACAGGGTGTCCAAAAAGAAGTTCAAAGGGGCTGAAGCCCACTCCTTTCTGGGGTACCTCCCTGTAGGCAAAAAGGAGGCATGGTAGAAGGATATCCCATCTCCTGCGGAGTTTTTCAGGGAGACCCATAATCATGCCTTTGAGAGTTTTATTAAATCTCTCCACCAGTCCATTTGTTTGTGGATGATAGGGTGTTGTGAACTTGTACGTTACACCACACTCCTTCCACATGGCCTTTAAGTATGCAGACATGAAATTGCTTCCTCTGTCTGATACTACTTCCTTTGGGAAGCCCACCCTGGAAAATATTCCCAGGAGGGCCTTTGCCACTGCAGGTGCTGTAGTGGTCCTTAAAGGAATAGCTTCAGGATATCTTGTGGCATGGTCCACTACCACTAAGATAAACCTATTGCCTGAAGCAGTAGGAGGGTCAAGGGGGCCAACTATGTCAACCCCTACCCTTTCAAAGGGAACCCCAACCACAGGCAGTGGAATAAGGGGTGCCTTTGGGGTGCCACCTGTCTTGCCACTGGCTTGACAGGTTTCACAGGACTTACAAAATTCCTTTGTGTCCTCAGACATCCTAGGCCAATGAAACAGGGGAACAAGCCTGTCCCAAGTTTTCATTTGTCCTAGGTGCCCAGCTAAGGGAATGTCATGTGCCAGTGTTAGGAGGAACTTTCTGTACTCCTGAGGAATCACTAATCTCCTGGCAGCTCCAGGTTTAGGATCCCTATGCTCAGTGTACAAGAGGTTGTCCTCCCAGTAAACTCTGTGAGAGTCACTGACATCCCCATTAGCCTGTTTGACAGCTTGCTGTCTGAGACCCTCTAATGTGGGACAGGTTTGCTGTGCCACACTCAGCTCCTCTCTGGCAGGCCCCCCTTCACCCAAAAGCTCAGCAGTGTCTGCTTCCAGCTCCTCTGGTGTAGGTTCTGCACAGGGAGGGAATTCTTCTTCCTCAGAAGTTGAATCCACTGTAGAGGGAGGGATAGTAGGAAGTGGTTTGCTTCTACTAGCCCTAGCTTTAGGGAGCACTTGGTCCATTGTTCCAGGATCCAAGCTTCCCTGTCCTTTTTGCTTTTTGGCCTGAGCCCTTGTCAAAGCAAAAATATGCCCTGGAATGCCCAGCATTGCTGCATGGGCCTCCAACTCCACATCTGACCAAGCTGATGTCTCCAAATAATTCCCTAATAGACAGTCTACAGGTAAATCTGAAGCTACCACAACTTTCTTTGGACCAGTTACCCCCACCCAGTTGAGATTTACAACAGCCATGGGGTGGCTTTGTGTTATGTTGTGAGCATCGGTTACTTGGTACTGGTGTCCAAGTATGTGTTGTTCAGGGTGCACCAGTTTCTCAATCACCATTGTGACACTGGCACCTGTGTCCCTGTAGGCCTGGACCTCAACACCATTTATTAGGGTTAGTTGCTTGTACTTCTCCAAGTTATGGGGGCAAGCAACCAAAGTGGCTAAATCAATAGCCCCTTCAGAGACTAAAGTAGCCTCTGTGGTCTCCCTAATCAGACCAACCCCAACTAAGTTACCAAAAGTGAGCCCAGCTACTCCCTTGGATTGGCTATTAGTAGGTTTGCTCCCACCACCACTGCTATTAGTAGGGACACTAGGTGTAGCAGTAGGGGTTGTAGTGGGAGGAGGCTTGGTGCTTTTCTTTGGACAACAGGGATATGTTGTCCAATGGCCTTTTATTTTACATAAATAGCACCATGGTTTCTTTTCCTTGTTCTGATTAAAGGAGGATTTGGACCCACCACCCCCACCAGAGTGTTTTTGTGGGCCTGATGAAGACTCGTTTTTAGATTTGTCCCCACCCTTGTCTGAAGACTTACCATCCTTCTTTTTGTTGCCATCTTTGTCACCCCCTGTATGAACTTTTCTGTTCACTCTTGTTCTGACCCATTTGTCTGCCTTCTTTCCCAATTCTTGGGGAGAGGTCAGATCAGAGTCCACCAAGTACTGGTGCAACAAATCAGACACACAATTATTAAGAATATGCTCTCTCAGGATTAGGTTATACAGGCTGTCATAATCAGTAACTTTACTGCCATGTAACCACCCCTCCAAGGCCTTCACTGAATGGTCAATGAAATCAACCCAGTCTTGTGAAGACTCCTTTTTGGTCTCTCTGAACTTTATCCTGTACTGTTCAGTGGTTAAGCCATAACCATCCAGGAGTGCATTCTTAAGAACTTGAAAATTATTAGCATCATTTTCTTTCACAGTAAGGAGCCTATCCCTACCTTTTCCACTAAATGATAGCCATAGGATAGCAGCCCACTGCCTTTGAGGGACATCCTGTACAACACAGGCCCTCTCAAGTGCAGCAAACCACTTGTTAATGTCATCCCCCTCCTTATAAGGGGGAACTATCTTGTGCAGATTCCTGGAATCATGCTCTTTTGCAGGATGACTATGGGGAATACATAGGGATAGGGGCAACACAAACCATATACTCCAAAAGTGGAATGCGAACCACGAATGGACCCCAAACCTATGTGACCTTGTAGAGGGTCGCTGGGACTATTAGAAAATAGTAAGGGTTAGAAAAATAGCCCACCCCAAGACCCTGAAAAGTGAGTGCAAAGTGCACTAAAGTTCCCGAAAGGACATAGAAGTCGTGATAGGGGAATTCTGCAGGAAAGACACAAACCAGCAATGCAACAACTATGGATTTCCAGTCGACGGTACCTGTGGAACAAGGGGACCAAGTCCAAAAGTCACAAGCAAGTCGGAGATGGGCAGATGCCCAGGAATTGCCAGCTGTGGGTGCAAAGAAGCTGCTACTGGACAGTAGAAGCTTAGGTTTCTGCAGGAACGACAAGGGCTAGAGACTTCCCCTTTGGAGGACGGATCCCTCACGCCGTGGAGAGTCGTGCAGAAGTGTTTTCCCGCCGAAAGACCGTAAACAAGCCTTGCTAGCTGCAAAATTGTGCGGAAAGGGTTTTTGGACGCTGCTGTGGCCCAGGAGGGACCAGGATGTCGCAAATTGCGTCAGGAGACAGAGGGGATGTCTCGCAAGACAAGGAGCCCTCTCAGTAGCAGGTAGCCCCCGGAGAAGTGCCAGAAATGGGCACTACAAGGATGCGTGAAATGGTGCTCACCCGAAGTCGCACAAAGGAGTCCCACGTCGCCAGAGAACAACTTAGGAGATCGTGCAATGCAGGTTAGAGTGCCGTGGACCCAGGCTGGACTGTGCACAAAGGATTTCCGCCGGAAGTGCACGGAAGCCGGAGTAGCTGCAAAAGTCGCGGTTCCCAGCAATGCAGTCTGGCGTGGGGAGGCAAGGACTTACCTCCACCAAACATCGACTGAAGAGTCACTGGACTGTGGGAGTCACATGGACAGAGTTGCTGGATTCAAGGGACCTCGCTTGTCGTGCTGAGAGGAGACCCAGGGGACTGGTGATCCAGTTCTTTGGTGCCTGCGGTTGCAGGGGGACGATTCCGTCGACCCACGGGAGATTTCTTCGGAGCTTCTAGTGCAGAGAGGAGGCAGACTACCCCCACAGCATGCACCACCAGGAAAACAGTCGAGAAGGCGGCAGGATCAGCGTTACAGAGTTGCAGTAGTCGTCTTTGCTACTATGTTGCAGTTTTGCAGGCTTCCAGCGCGGTAAGCAGTCGATTCCTTGGCAGAAGGTGAAGAGAGAGATGCAGAGGAACTCGGATGAGCTCTTGCATTCGTTATCTAAAGTTTCCCCAGAGACAGAGACCCTAAATAGCCAGAAAAGAGGGTTTGGCTACCTAGGAGAGAGGATAGGCTAGCAACACCTGAAGGAGCCTATCAGAAGGAGTCTTTGACGTCACCTGGTGGCACTGGCCACTCAGAGCAGTCCAGTGTGCCAGCAGCACCTCTGTTTCCAAGATGGCAGAGGTCTGGAGCACACTGGAGGAGCTCTGGACACCTCCCAGGGGAGGTACAGATCAGGGGAGTGGTCACTCCCCTTTCCTTTGTCCAGTTTCGCGCCAGAGCAGGGCTAAGGGGTCCCTGAACCGGTGTAGACTGGCTTATGCAGAAATGGGCACCAAATGTGCCCATGAAAGCATTTCCAGAGGCTGGGGGAGGCTACTCCTCCCCTGCCTTCACACCATTTTCCAAAGGGAGAGGGTGTAACACCCTCTCTCAGAGGAAGTCCTTTGTTCTGCCATCCTGGGCCAGGCCTGGCTGGACCCCAGGAGGGCAGAAGCCTGTCTGAGGGGTTGGCAGCAGCAGCAGCTGCAGTGAAACCCCTGAAAAGGCAGTTTGGCAGTACCAGGGTCTGTGCTACAGACCACTGGGATCATGGGATTGTGCCAACTATGCCAGGATGGTATAGAGGGGGCAATTCCATGATCATAGACATGTTACATGGCCATATTCGGAGTTACCATTGTGAAGCTACATATAGGTAGTGACCTATATGTAGTGCACGCGTGTAATGGTGTCCCCGCACTCACAAAGTCCGGGGAATTGGCCCTGAACAATGTGGGGGCACCTTGGCTAGTGCCAGGGTGCCCTCACACTAAGTAACTTTGCACCTAACCTTTACCAGGTAAAGGTTAGACATATAGGTGACTTATAAGTTACTAAAGTGCAGTGTAAAATGGCTGTGAAAGAACGTGGACATTATTTCACTCAGGCTGCAGTGGCAGGCCTGTGTAAGAATTGTCAGAGCTCCCTATGGGTGGCAAAAGAAATGCTGCAGCTTATAGGGATCTCCTGGAACCCCAATACCCTGGGTACCTCAGTACCATATACTAGGGACTTATAAGGGTGTTCCAGTAAGCCAATGTAAATTGGTAAAATTGGTCACTAGCCTGTTAGTGACAATTTGAAAGAAATGAGAGAGCATAACCACTGAGGTTCTGATTAGCAGAGCCTCAGTGAGACAGTTAGTCACTACACAGGTAACACATTCAGGCACACTTATGAGCACTGGGTGTGAGAAAGTAGCCTCTTTCTAGCCTTGTTACCCCCACATTTGGCCTGTTTGTGAGTGTATGTCAGGGTGTTTTCACTGTCTCACTGGGATCCTGCTAGCCAGGGCCCAGTGCTCATAGTGAAAACCCTATGTTTTCAGTATGTTTGTTATGTGTCACTGGGACCCTGCTAGTCAGGACCCCAGTGCTCATAAGTTTGTGGCCTATATGTATGTGTTCCCTGTGTGGTGCCTAACTGTCTCACTGAAGCTCTGCTAACCAGAACCTCAGTGGTTATGCTCTCTCATTTCTTTCAAATTGTCACTGACAGGCTAGTGACCAATTTTACCAATTTACATTGGCTTACTGGAACACCCTTATAATTCCCTAGTATATGGTACTGAGGTACCCATGGTATTGGGGTTCCAGGAGATCCCTATGGGCTGCAGCATTTCTTTTGCCACCCATAGGGAGCTCTGACAATTCTTACACAGGGCTGCCACTGCAGCCTGAGTGAAATAACGTCCACGTTATTTCACAGCCATTTTACACTGCACTTAAGTAACTTATAAGTCACCTATATGTCTAACCTTTACCTGGTAAAGGTTAGGTGCAAAGTTACTTAGGGTGAGGGCACCCTGGCACTAGCCAAGGTGCCCCCACATTGTTCAGGGCCAATTCCCCGGACTTTGTGAGTGCGGGGACACCATTACACGCGTGCACTACATATAGGTCACTACCTATATGTAGCTTCACAATGGTAACTCCGAATATGTCCATGTAACATGTCTATGATCATGGAATTGCCCCCTCTATGCCATCCTGGCATAGTTGGCACAATCCCATGATCCCAGTGGTCTGTAGCACAGACCCTGGTACTGCCAAACTACCTTTCCTGGGGTTTCACTGCAGCTGCTGCTGCTGCCAACCCCTCAGACAGGCATCTGCCCTCCTGGGGTCAAGCCAGGCTTGTCCCAGGATGGCAGAACAAAGGACTTCCTCTGAGAGAGGGTGTTACACCCTCTCCCTTTGGAAAATGGTGTGAAGGCAGGGGAGGAGTAGCCTCCCCCAGCCTCTGGAAATGCTTTCATGGGCACTTTTGGTGCCCATTTCTGCATAAGCCAGTCTACACCGGTTCAGGGACCCCTTAGCCCTGCTCTGGCGCGAAACTGGACAAAGGAAAGGGGAGTGACCACTCCCCTGACCTGCACCTCCCCTGGGAGGTGTCCAGAGCTCCTCCAGTGTGCTCCAGACCTCTGCCATCTTGGAAACAGAGGTGCTGCTGGCACACTGGACTACTCTGAGTGGCCAGTGCCACCAGGTGATGTCAGAGACTCCTTCTGATAGGCTCCTTCAGGTGTTGCTAGCCTATCCTCTCTCCTAGGTAGCCAAACACTCTTTTCTGGCTATTTAGGGTCTCTGTCTCTGGGGAAACTTCAGATAACGAATGCAAGAGCTCAGCCGAGTTCCTCTGCATCTGTCTCTTCACCTTCTGCCAAGGAATCGACTGCTGACCGCGCTGGAAGCCTGCAAAACTGCAACATAGTAGCAAAGACGACTACTGCAACTCTGTAACGCTGATCCTGCCGCCTTCTCGACTGTTTTCCTGGTGGTGCATGCTGTGAGGGTAGTCTGCCTCCTCTCTGCACTAGAAGCTACAAAGAAATCTCCTGTGGGTCGACGGAATCTTCCCCCTGCAACCGCAGGCACCAAAAAGCTGCATTAACGGTCCCTTGGGTCTCCTCTCAGCACGACGAGCGAGGTCCCTCGAATCCAGCAACTCTGTCCAAGTGACCCCCACAGTCCAGTGACTCTTCAGTCCAAGTTTGGTGGAGGTAAGTCCTTGCCTCACCTCGCTAGACTGCATTGCTGGGAACCACGACTTTTGCAGATACTCCGGCCCCTGTGCACTTCCGGCGGAAATCCTTTGTGCACAGCCAAGCCTGGGTCCACGGCACTCTAACCTGCATTGCACGACTTTCTAAGTTGGTCTCCGGCGACGTGGGACTCCTTTGTGTAACTTCGGGTGAGCACCATTTCACGCATCCTTGTAGTGCCTGTTTCTGGCACTTCTCTGGGTGCTACCTGCTGCTAAGAGGGCTCCTTGTCTTGCTCGACGTTCCCTCTACATTCTGGTCCAATTTGCGACCTCCTGGTCCCTCCTGGGCCACAGCAGCGTCCAAAAATGCTAACAGCACGATGTGCAGCTATCAAGGCTTGTTGGCGTTCTTTTGGCGGGAAAATACTTTTGCACGACTCTCCACGGCGAGAGGGATCCGTCCACCAAAGGGGAAGTCTTTAGCCCTTTTTGTTCCTGCAGAAACCTCAGCTTCTTCTGTCCAGTCGAAGCTTCGTTGCATCCACAGTTGGCATTTCCTGGGCATATGCCCATCTCCGACTTGCTTGTGACTTTTGGACTTGGTCCCCTTGTTCCACAGGTACCCTAGATTGGAAAACCATCGTTGTTGCATTGTTGGTTGGTGTCTTTCCTGCATTATTCCTCTAACACGACTTCTTTATCCTTAGGGGAACTTTAGTGCACTTTGCACTCACTTTTCAGGGTCTTGGGGAGGGTTATTTTTCTAATTCTCACTATTTTCTAATAGTCCCAGCGACCCTCTACAAGGTCACATAGGTTTGGAGTCCATTCGTGGTTCGCATTCCACTTTTGGAGTATATGGCTTGTGTTGCCCCTATCCCTATGTGTCCCCATTGCATCCTATTGTAACTATACATTGTTTGCACTGTTTTCTAAGACTATACTGCATATTTTTGCTATTGTGTATATATATCTTGTGTATATTTCCTATCCTCTCACTGAGGGTACACTCTAAGATACTTTGGCATATTGTCATAAAAATAAAGTAGCTTTATTTTTAGTATAACTGTGTATTGTGTTTTCTTATGATATTGTGCATATGACACTAAGTGGTACTGTAGTAGCTTCACACGTCTCCTAGTTCAGCCTAAGCTGCTCTGCTAAGCTACCATCATCTATCAGGCTAAGCTGCTAGACACCCTATACACTAATAAGGGATAACTGGGCCTGGTGCAAGGTGCAAGTACCCCTTGGTACTCACTACAAGCCAGTCCAGCCTCCTACATTGGTTGTGCAGCGACGGGATAAGTGCTTTGAGACTACTTACCACTCTTGTCATTGTACTTTTCATAAGAGAAAAATATACAAAATAGGTTCAGTGTATATACACATAGCCAAAAAGTTTTGCATTTCCTCTTTTCACTCTTTTCTAAGTGCTGAAAAGTACTTCTAACTTTCTAAAAAGTTCTAAAAAGTTTAAAACGTTTTTTTTCTGTCTTTCTAAAAAGTTCTGAAAAGTTTTTTCTCTTTTTCTATCACTTTAACTCTCTCTAAAAAATGTCTGGCACAGGCCAAAATGTTGACCTGTCTAAGATTGCATATGATCACCTTAGCTGGAAAGGAGCAAGGATTCGCTGCATAGAGAGAGGTTTGAGTGTAGGGAAGAATCCTTCCTTGGAATTGTTACTTAACATGCTTAGAGAACAAGATAAGGCTAAAAGGGCCCCATCTGTTGAAAAAGTAGCTAATGGTTCCCAATCTGATCCAGGGACTCCCCCAGGAAAAGATTCAGGAAAGAAACTTCCTAGCCTGCCCATTACTAGACAGTCTAGCATAGTTGGTAATGAGGAAGAGCCACACCATACAAATAGTGTTGTCTCACATCATAGCAAAAGCATTTATTCTCACTACAGTGGTACTGATGTTTCTGTTAGCCAAGCTGTTAGGGTGTCCTCTGTAAGGGACAGGTCTCCTTCTGTCCATTCTCATCATACTTCTGTTTCAAGACATGTCCCTCCCACCCACCCTGATGACAGATTGTTAGAAAGGGAGCTCAATAGATTGAGAGTGGAACAAACCAGACTGAAGCTCAAGAAGCAACAGCTGGATTTGGATAGACAGACTTTAGAAGTAGAGAAGGAGAGACAGAAACTGGGTTTAAAAACCCATGGTGGCAGCAGCAGTATTCCCTATAGTCATCCTGCAAAAGAGCATGATTCCAGGAATCTGCATAAGATAGTTCCCCCTTATAAGGAGGGGGATGACATTAGCAAGTGGTTTGCTGCACTTGAGAGGGCCTGTGTTGTACAGGATGTCCCTCAAAGGCAGTGGGCTGCTATCCTATGGCTATCATTTAGTGGAAAAGGTAGGGATAGGCTCCTTACTGTGAAAGAAAGTGATGCCAATAATTTTACAGTTCTTAAGAATGCACTCCTGGATGGTTATGGCTTAACCACTGAACAGTACAGGATAAAGTTCAGAGAGACCTAAAAGGAGTCTTCACAAGACTGGGTTGATTTCATTGACCATTCAGTGAAGGCCTTGGAGGGATGGTTACATGGCAGTAAAGTTACTGATTATGACAGCCTGTATAACTTGATCCTGAGAGAGCATATTCTTAATAATTGTGTGTCTGATTTGTTGCACCAGTACTTGGTGGACTCTGATCTGACCTCTCCCCAAGAATTGGGAAAGAAGGCAGACAAATGGGTCAAAACAAGGGTGAACAGAAAAGTTCATACAGGGGGTGACAGAACAATAAGAAGAAAGATGGTGAAAAATCTCAAGATAAGCATGGGGATAAGGGTAAAACCAAAGATCCCACTTCAAATCTTAACCACTCTTCAGGGGGTGGGGATAAAACAAATTCTTCCTCTTCTTCTCAACCTACACAATTTAAAAAGCCTTGGTGCTTTGTGTGTAAAAATAGAGGCCATAGGCCAGGGGATAAGTCCTGTCCAGGTAAACCCCCTGAGCCTACCACCACTAATACATCAAGCTCTAGTGCCCCTAGCAGTAGTGGTACTAGTGGTGGGACTGCTGGCAACAGTCAAGTTAAGGGTGTAGTTGGGTTCACTTATGGGTCCATAGTAGAAACTGGGGTAGTCAGTCCCAAGACAGTTTCTGTCACACCTAGTGGCATTGGCCTTGCCACACTGGCTGCTTGTCCCCTTACAATGGATAAGTACAGGCAGACAGTTTCAATAAATGGTGTTGAGGCCTTGGCCTACAGGGACACAGGTGCCAGTATCACTTTGGTGACTGAAAACCTAGTGCACCCTGATCAACACATCATTGGACAACAGTATAAGATTATTGATGTCCATAACTCCACTAAGTTTCTTCCCTTAGCTATAATTCAGTTTAGTTGGGGTGGAGTTACTGGCCCTAACCAGGTGGTGGTATCACCTAGCTTACCTGTAGACTGTCTCTTAGGTAATGACCTAGAGGCTTCAGGTTGGGCTGATATAGAGTTTTATGCCCATGCAGCCATGCTGGGCATCCCTGAGGAATTGTTCCCTCTCATTTCTACTGAAATGAAAAAGCAAAGGAGAGAAGGCCTGAAAACTCAGGATCCCTCTCCATCAACAGGTAAAAAGGGTATCACAGTATCCCCTAACCACCCTACCATTCAGGATACCATTCCTGTGGTGGGAGAAACCTCTCCTGGGGTGGCACCTGTTCCAAGGGAATCATCAGTTGGCAAAACTGTACTCCCTGAGGTGGAAGTACCTCTCTGTGGGATAACTAACATTGGTGAGAAAAAGAGCACCATTTTAGTTAACATGGAGCATCCCTCCAACCCTCCCAGAGAAACTTTAGTGCAGAAACCCTGCACTGCCTCACAACACTTAGGACAGCATCCCTGCCCTAGTGTGGAGCTCATAGGACAGCATCCCTGCCCTGCTCCAACTCAAGAGAAACAGCATCCCTGTTCTCTCTTCCAGCCATATGGACAAAGTTTTTGCCCAGCTATGGCTTTATTGAGACAGCATCCCTGTCTGGCATTTCCATCACTACAAATAGGTTCAGTGGACAATTCCCACTGCTCTAAACTAAAACTTACTGATAGAAACTCTGAAAATACATCTTGACATTGTTGCTTAGCTAACAAACCTCAAACAGGGTGGTTTACATCCCCACAGGGAAGTAACCATATAGTGGATGATAAAGGGAGTAACCAGTCTATTGCAGAGCTACTCTCTACTTATCACCACTTAGACAATAAAGTCTCAACTGGCCAAGGTTAGCCTTATTGTCCTTCGTTTGGGGGGGGGAGGGTTGTGTGAGAAAGTAGCCTCTTTCTAGCCTTGTTACCCCCACATTTGGCCTGTTTGTGAGTGTATGTCAGGGTGTTTTCACTGTCTCACTGGGATCCTGCTAGCCAGGGCCCAGTACTCATAGTGAAAACCCTATGTTTTCAGTATGTTTGTTATGTGTCACTGGGACCCTGCTAGTCAGGACCCCAGTGCTCATAAGTTTGTGGCCTATATGTATGTGTTCCCTGTGTGGTGCCTAACTGTCTCACTGAGGCTCTGCTAACCAGAACCTCAGTGGTTATGCTCTCTCATTTCTTTCAAATTGTCACTGACAGGCTAGTGACCAATTTTACCAATTTACATTGGCTTACTGGAACACCCTTATAATTCCCTAGTATATGGTACTGAGGTACCCAGGGTATTGGGGTTCCAGGAGATCCCTATGGGCTGCAGCATTTATTTTGCCACCCATAGGGAGCTCTGACAATTCTTACACAGGCCTGCCACTGCAGCCTGAGTGAAATAACGTCCACGTTATTTCACAGACATTTTACACTGCACTTAAGTAACTTATAAGTCACCTATATGTCTAACCTTTACCTGGTAAAGGTTAGGTGCAGAGTAACTTAGGGTGAGGGCACCCTGGCACTAGCCAAGGTGCCCCCACATTGTTCAGGGCCAATTCCCCGGACTTTGTGAGTGCGGGGATACCATTACACGCGTGCACTACATATAGGTCACTACCTATATGTAGCTTCACAATGGTAACTCCGAATATGGCCATGTAACATGTCTATGATCATGGAATTGCCCCCTCTATGCCATCCTGGCATAGTTGGCACAATCCCATGATCCCAGTGGTCTGTAGCACAGACCCTGGTACTGCCAAACTACCTTTCCTGGGGTTTCACTGCAGCTGCTGCTGCTGCCAACCCCTCAGACAGGCATCTGCCCTCCTGGGGTCAAGCCAGGCTTGTCCCAGGATGGCAGAACAAAGGACTTCCTCTGAGAGAGGGTGTTACACCCTCTCCCTTTGGAAAATGGTGTGAAGGCAGGGGAGGAGTAGCCTCCCCCAGCCTCTGGAAATGCTTTCATGGGCACTTTTGGTGCCCATTTCTGCATAAGCCAGTCTACACTGGTTCAGGGACCCCTTAGCCCTGCTCTGGCGCAAAACTGGACAAAGGAAAGGGGAGTGACCACTCCCCTGACCTGCACCTCCCCTGGGAGGTGTCCAGAGCCCCTCCAGTGTGCTCCAGACCTCTGCCATCTTGGAAACAGAGGTGCTGCTGGCACACTGGACTGCTCTGAGTGGACAGTGCCACCAGGTGACGTCAGAGACTCCTTCTGATAGGCTCCTTCAGGTGTTGCTAGCCTATCCTCTCTCCTAGGTAGCCAAACCCTCTTTTCTGGCCATTTAGGGTCTCTGTCTCTGGGGAAACTTCAGATAACGAATGTAAGAGCTCAGCCGAGTTCCTCTGCATCTCTCTCTTCACCTTCTGCCAAGGAATCGACTGCAGACCGCGCTGGAAGTCTGCAAAACTGCAACATAGTAGCAAAGACGACTACTGCAACTCTGTAACGCTGATCCTGCTGCCATCTCGACTGTTTTCCTGGTGGTGCATGCTGTGGGGGTAGTCTGCCTCCTCTCTGCACTAGAAGCTCTGAAGAAATCTCCCGTGGGTCGACGGAATCTTCCCCCTGCAACCGCAGGCACCAAAAAGCTACATTACCGGTCCCTTGGGTCTCCTCTCAGCACGACGAGCGAGGTCCCTCGAATCCAGCAACTCTGTCCAAGTGACCCCCACAGTCCAGTGACTCTTCAGTCCAAGTTTGGTGGAGGTAAGTCCTTGCCTCACCTCGCTAGACTGCATTGCTGGGAACCGTGACTTTTGCAGCTACTCCGGCCCCTGTGCACTTCCGGCGGAAATCCTTTGTGCACAGCCAAGCCTGGGTCCACGGCACTCTAACCTGCATTGCACGCCTTTCTAAGTTGGTCTCCGGCGACGTGGGACTCCTTTGTGTAACTTCGGGTGAGCACTGTTTCATGCATCCTTGTAGTGCCTGTTTCTGGCACTTCTCCGGGTGCTACCTGCTGCTAACAGGGCTCCTTGTCTTTCTCGATGTCCCCTCTACCTCCTGGTCCAATTTGCGACCTCCTGGTCCCTCCTGGGCTACAGCAGCATCCAAAAACGCTAACCGCACGATTTGCAGCTAGCAAGGCTTGTTGGCGTTCTTTCGGCGGGAAAATACTTCTGCACGACTCTCCACTGCGAGAGGGATCTGTCCACCAAAGGGGAAGTCTCTAGCCCTTTTTGTTCCTGCAGAAACCTCAGCTTCTTCTGTCCCATCGAAGCTTCTTTGCATCCACAGCTGGCATTTCCTGGGCATATGCCCATCTCCGACTTGCTTGTGACTTTTGGACTTGGTCCCCTTGTTCCACAGGTACCCTAGATTGGAAATCCATCGTTGTTGCATTGATGGTTGGTGTCTTTCCTGCATTATTCCTCTAACACGAATTCTTTATCCTCAGGGGAACTTTAGTGCACTTTGCACTCACTTTTCAGGGTCTTGGGGTGGGCTATTTTTCTAACTCTCACTACTTTCTAATAGTACCTGCGACCCTCTACAAGGTCACATAGGTTTGGGGTCCATTCGTGGTTCGCATTCCACTTTTGGAGTATATGGTTTGTGTTGCCCCTATCCCTATGTGTCCCCATTGCATCCTATTGTAACTATACATTGTTTGCACTGTTTTCTAAGACTATACTGCATATTTTTGCTATTGTGTATATATATCTTGTGTATATTTCCTATCCTCTCACTGAGGGTACACTCTAAGATACTTTGGCATATTGTCACAAAAATAAAGTACCTTTATTTTTAGTATAACTGTGTATTGTGTTTTCTTATGATATTGTGCATATGACACTAAGTGGTACTGTAGTGGCTTCACACGTCTCCTAGTTCAGCCTAAGCTGCTCTGCTAAGCTACCATTATCTATCAGCCTAAGCTGCTAGACACCCTATACACTAATAAGGGATAACTGGGCCTGGTGCAAGGTGCAAGTACCCCTTGGTACTCACTACAAGCCAGTCCAGCCTCCTACACTGGGGCCCTGGGTGACAGGGTCCCAGTGACACATATAACTAAAACAACATATATACAGTACAGTGAAAAATGGGGGTAACATGCCAGGCAAGATGGTACTTTCCTACACCCAGGGTACCGGTGATGCAGTTCTTTGGTGCCTGCAGTTGCAGGGGGACGATTCTGTCGACCCACGGGAGATTTCTTCGGAGCTTCTAGTGCAGAGAGGAGACAGACTACCCCCACAGCATGCACCACCAGGAAAACAGTCGAGAAGGCGGCAGGATCAGCGTTACAGAGTTGCAGTAGTCGTCTTTGCTACTTTGTTGCAGTTTTGCAGGCTTCCAGCGTGGTCAGCAGTCGATTCCTTGGCAGAAGGTGAAGAGAGAGATGCAGAAGAACTCGGATGAGCTCTTGCATTCGTTATCTAAGGAAATCCCCAAAGCAGAGACCCTAAATAGCCAGAAAAGAGGGTTTGGCTACTTAGGAGAGAAGATAGGCTAGCAACACCTGAAGGAGCCTATCAGAAGGAGTCTCTGACGTCACCTGATGGCACTGGCCACTCAGAGCAGTCCAGTGTGCCAGCAGCCCCTCTGTTTCCAAGATGGCAGAAGTCTGGAGTACACTGGAGGAGCTCTGGGCACCTCCCAGGGGAGGTGCAGGTCAGGGGAGTAGTCACTCCCCTTTCCTTTGTCCAGTTTTGCGCCAGAGCAGGGCTATGGGGTCCCTGAACCAGTGTAGACTGGCTTATGCAGAAATGGGCACCATGTGTGCCCATGAAAGCATTTCCAGAGGCTGGGGGAGGCTACTCCTCCCCTTCCTTCACACCATTTTCCAAAGGGAGAGGGTGTAACACCCTCTCTCAGAGGAAGTCCTTTGTTCTGCCATCCTGGGCCAGGCCTGGCTGGACCCCAGGAGGGCAGAAGCCTGTCTGAGGGGCTGGCAGCAGCAGCAGCTGCAGTGAAACCCCGGGAAAGGCAGTTTGGCAGTACCAGGGTCTGTGCTACAGACCACTGGGATCATGGGATTGTGCCAACTATGCCAGGATGGCATAGAGGGGGCAATTCCATGATCATAGACATGTTACATGGCCATATTCGGAGTTACTATTGTGAAGCTACATATAGGTAGTGACCTATATGTAGTGCACGCGTGTAATGGTGTCCCCGCACTCACCAAGTCCGGGGATTTGGCCCTGAACAATGTGGGGGCACCTTGGCTAGTGCCAGGGTGCCCTCACACTAAGTAACTTTGCACCTAACCTTTACCAGGTAAAGGTTAGACATATGGGTGACTTATAAGTTACTTAAGTGCAGTGTAAAATGGCTGTGAAATAACGTGGACGTTATTTCACTCAGGCTGCAGTGGCAGGCCTGTGTAAGAATTGTCAGAGCTCCCTATGGGTGGCAAAAGAAATGCTGCAGCCTATAGGGATCTCCTGGAACCCCAATACCCTGGGTACCTCAGTACCATATACTAGGGAATTATAAGGGTGTTCCAGTAAGCCAATGTAAATTGGTAAAATTGGTCACTAGCCTGTTAGTGACAATTTGAAAGAAATGAGAGAGCATAACCACTGAGGTTCTGGTTAGCAGAGCCTCAGTGAGACAGTTAGTCATAACACAGGTAACACATTCAGGCACACTTATGAGCACTGTGACCCTGGCTGGCAGGGTCCCATTGACACATACAACTAAAACAACACATATACAGTGAAAAATGGGGGTAACATGCCAGGCAAGATGGTACTTTCCTACACAACCCCCCCCCCCCAAACGAAGGAATATAAGACTAGCCATGACCTGATGAGTCTTCATTGTCTAAGTGGAAATATCTGGAGAGTCCATCTGCATTGGAGTGGCTACTCCCAGGTCTATGTTCTACTGTATAGTCCATTCCCTGTAGGGATATGGACCACCTCAACAATTTAAGATTTTCACCTTTCATTTGTTTTAGCCAAAGTAGAGGTTTGTGGTCTGTCTGAACAATGAAGTGATTGCCAAACAGGTATGGCCTCAACTTCTTCAGTGCCCAGACCACAGCAAAGGCCTCCCTCTCAATGGCAGACCAACGCTTTTCTCTAGGGGTCAACCTTCAACTAATAAAAGCAACATGTTGATCCTGGCCCTCAGAATTAAGTTGTGATAGGACTGCCCCTATTCCTAATTCAGATGCATCAGTTTGGACATAGAATTTTTTAGAGTAACAAGGGCTTTTCAGAACAGGTGCAGAGCACATGGCCTGCTTCAGCTCTTCAAAAGCTTTCTGACAGTTTACTGTCCATAATACCTTTTTAGGCATTTTCTTGGATGTGAGGTCATCAAGAGGGGCTGCAATGGAGCCATAGTTCTTAATGAACCTCCTTTACTACCCAGTGAGGCCTAGGAAGACTCTCACCTGAGTCTGAGTAGTAGGGGGAACCCAATCTATAATAGTTTGGATTTTCCCCTGAAGTGGTGCAATCTGTTCCCCACCAACAAGGTGTCCCAGATAAACCACCTTCCCCTGCCCTAACTGGCACTTTGAAGCCTTGATAGTGAGGCCTGCCTTTTGCAGGGCCTCTAAAACTTTCCATAGGTGGACCAGGTGATCATCCCAACTGGAGCTAAAGACAGCTATATCGTCCAGATATGCTGCACTAAAAGCTTCCAGCCCTTGCAGGACTGTGTTCACCAACCTCTGAAAAGTGGCAGGTGCATTTTTCAATCCAAAAGGCATTACTGTGAATTGGTAATGGCCTCCAACGGTTGAAAATGCAGTTTTAGGTTTAGCATCTTCTGATCATTTGATCTGCCAATACCCTGCAGTCAAATCAAAAGTGCTTAGATACTTGGCAGATGCCAGTGTATCTATGAGCTCATCTGCCCTGGGTATAGGGTGAGCATCAGTTTTGGTTACCTGGTTGAGACCTCTGTAGTCTACACAAAACCGCATTTCCTTCTTTCCATCCTTGGAATGAGGTTTTGGTACAAGTACCACAGGAGAAGCCCATGGACTTTCAGAGTGCTCAACCACTCCCAGTTCTAACATTTTCTGCACCTCTTGCTTTATGCAGTCTCTGACATGGTCAGGCTGCCTATAGATCTTACTTTTGACAGGCAAGCTGTTTCCAGTATCTATAGTGTGCTCATACCAAGAAGTGGTACCTGGTACAGTAGAGAAGAGTTCAGAAAACTGACCCAGGAGATTTATGCAATGGTCTTTCTGCTCAGCAGTAAGACAATCAGCCAAAACTACACCTTCCACTAGAGCATCTTGTTCTGTGGAAGAAAAGAGATCAGGTAGAGGATCACTGTCTTCTTCCTGTCCCTCATCAGTTGCCATGAGCAGGGTGAGATCAGCCCTGTCATAGTAGGGTTTCAGGCGATTGACATGGAGCACCCTAAGGGGACTCCTGGCAGTGCCTAAGTCAACTAAGTAGGTGACTTCACCCTTTTTCTCAACAATTGTGTGGGGTCCACTCCATTTATCTTGGAGTGCTCTTGGGGCCACAGGCTCCAAGACCCACACTTTCTGCCCTGGTTGGTACTGAACCAAAACAGCCTTCTGGTCATGCCATTGCTTCTGGAGCTCTTGGCTGGCCCGAAGGTTTTTACTGGCCTTTTTCATGTACTCAGCCATCCTTGATCTGAGGCCAAGTACATAATCCACAATATCTTGCTTTGGAGCTTTTAAAGGTTGTTCCCAACCCTCCTTGACAAGTGTCCAAAGAGGAGTTCAAAGGGGCTGAAGCCCACTCCTTTCTGGGGTACCTCCCTGTAGGCAAAAAGGAGGCATGGTAAAAGAATATCCCATCTCCTGCGGAGTTTTTCAGGGAGTCCCATAATCATGCCTTTGAGAGTTTTGTTAAATCTCTCCACCAGTCCATTTGTTTGTGGATGATAGGGTGTAGTGAACTTTTATGTCACACCACACTCCTTCCACATGGCCTTTAAGTAAGCAGACATGAAATTGCTTCCCCTGTCTGATACCACCTCTTTTGGGAAGCCCACCCTGGAAAATATTCCCAGGAGGGCCTTTGCCACTGCAGGTGCTGTAGTGGTCCTTAGAGGAATTGCTTCAGGATATCTTGTGGCATGGTCCACTACCACTAAGATAAACCTATTGTCTGAAGCAGTAGGAGGGTCAAGGGGGCCAACTATGTCAACCCCTACCCTTTCAAAGGGAACCCCAACCACAGGCAGTGGGATAAGGGGTGCCTTTGGGGTGCCACCTGTCTTGCCACTGGCTTGACAGGTTTCACAGGACTTACAAAATTATTTTGTGTCCTCTGACATTCTAGGCCAATAAAACAAGGGAACAAGTCTGTCCCAAGTTTTCATTTGCCCCAAATGCCCAGCTAGGGGAATGTCGTGAGCTAGAGTTAGGAGGAACTTTCTGTACTCCTGAGGAATCACTAACCTCCTGGCAGTTCCAGGTTTAGGATCCCTATGCTCAGTGTACAAGAGGTTGTCCTCCCAGTAAACTCTGTGAGAGTCACTGACATTCCCATTAGCCTGTTTGACAGCTTGCTGTCTGAGACCCTCTAATGTGGGACAGGTTTGCTGTGCCACACTCAGCTCCTCTCTGGCAGGCCCCCCTTCACCCAAAAGCTCAGCAGTGTCTGCTTCCAGCTCCTCTGGTGTAGGTTCTGCACAGGGTGGAAATTCTTCTTCCTCAGAAGTAGAATCCACTGTAGAGGGAGGGATAGTAGGAAGTGGTTTGCTTCTACTAGCCCTAGCTTTAGGGAGCACTTGGTCCATTGTTCCAGGATCCAAGTCACCCTGTCCTTTTTGCTTTTTGGCCTGAGCCCTGGTTAAAGCAAAAATATGCCCTGGAATGCCCAGCATTGCTGCATGGGCCTCCAACTCCACATCTGACCAAGCTGATGTCTCCAAATCATTTCCTAGTAGACAGTCTACAGGTAAATCTGTGGCTACCACAACTTTCTTTGGACCAGTAACCCCCCCCCCCCAGTTGAGATTTACAACAGCCATGGGGTGGCTAAGTGTGTTGTTGTGAGCATCGGTTACTTGGTACTGGTGACCAAGTAGGTGTTGTTCAGGGTGGACCAGTTTCTCTATTACCATAGTAACACTGGCACCAGTGTCCCTGTAGGCCTGAACCTCAACACCATTTATTAGGGGTAGCTGCTTGTACTTATCCATATTAAGGGGACAAGCAACTAAGGTGGCTAAATCAATAGCCCCCTCAGAGACTAACACAGCCTCTGTGGTCTCCCTAACAAGACCAACCCCAACTAAGTTACCAAAAGTGAGCCCAGCTACTCCCTTGGATTGGCTATTAGTAGGTTTGCTCCCACCACCACTGCTATTAGTAGGGACACTAGGTGTAGCAGTAGGGGTTGTAGTGGTAGGAGGCTTGGTGCTTTTCTTTGGACAACTGGGATCTGTTGTCCAATGGCCTTTTATTTTACATAAATAGCACCATGGTTTCTTTTCTTTGTTTTGATTAGAAGAGGATTTGGGTCCACCGCCCCCACCGGAGTGTTTTTGTGGGCCTGATGAAGACTCATTTTTAGATTTGTCCCCACCCTTGTCAGAAGACTTACCATCCTTCTTCTTGTTGCCATCTTTGTCACCCCCTGTATGAACTTTTCTGTTCACCCTTGTTCTGACCCATTTGTCTGCCTTCTTTCCCAATTCTTGGGTAGAGCTCAGATCAGAGTCCACCAGGTACTGGTGCAACAAATCAGACACACAATTATTAAGAATATGCTCTCTCAGGATCAAGTTATACAGGCTGTCATAATCAGTAACCTTACTGCCATGTAACCACCCCTCCAAGGCCTTCACTGAATGGTCAACAAAATCAACCCAGTCTTGTGAAGACTCCTTTTTGGTCTCTCTGAACTTTATCCTGTACTGTTCAGTGGTTAAGCCATAACCATCCAGGAGTGCATTCTTAAGAATTTTGAATTCATTGGCTTCACTTTCTTTCACAGCAAGGAGCCTATCCCTACCTTTTCCACTAAATGATAGCCATAGGATAGCAGCCCACTGCCTTTGAGGGACATCCTGTACAACACAGGCCCTCTCAAGTGCAGCAAACCACTTGTTAATGTCATCCCCCTCCTTATAAGGGGGAACTATCTTGTGCAGATTCCTAGAATCATGCTCTTTTGCAGGGTGACTATTAGGAATACTGCTGCTGCCACCATGGGTTTCTAAACCCAATTTCTGTCTCTCCTTCTCTACTTCTAAGGACTGTCTATCCAAATCCAGCTGTTGCTTCTTGAGCTTCAGTCTGGTTTGTTCCACTCTCAATCTATTGAGCTCCCTTTCTAACAATCTGTCATCAGGGTGGGTGGGTGGGACATGCCTTGAAACAGAAGTATGGTGAGAATGGACAGAAGGAGACCTATCCCTTACAGAAGGCACCCTAACAGCTTAGTTAACAGAAACATCACTTCTACTGTGGTGAGAATGAATGCTCTTGCTATGATGTGAGACAACACTATCTGTATGATGTGGCTCTACATCAGTACCAACTATGCTAGACTGTCTAGTAATGGGCAGGCTAGGAACTTTCTTTCCTGAATCTTTTCCTAGGGGAGTCCCTGGATCAGATTGGGGACCATTGGCTACTTTTTCAACAGATGGGGCCCTTCTGGCCTTATCTTGTTCTCTAAGCAAGTTAAGCAATAATTCCAAAGAAGGATTCTTGCCTACACTCAAACCTCTCTCTATGCAGAGACTCCTTGCTCCTTTCCAGCTAAGGTGATAATAAGCAAGTTTGGACAGATCAAGAGTTTGGCCTGTGCCAGACATTTTTAGAGAGAGTTTAAGTGATAGAAAAAGAGAAAAAAGTTTTCAGAACTTTTAGAAAGACAGAAAAAAACTTTTTAAACTTTTAAGAACTTTTTAGAAAGTTTAGAGGTACTTTTCAGCACTTTAGAAAAGAGGTGAGAAAAGAAATGCAAAACTTTTTGGTTAGGTGTACATTCACTGAACTTGTTTTGTATATTTTTCTCTTATGAAAAGTACAATGACAAAAGTGGTAAGTAGTCTCAAAGCACTTATCCCACCGCTGCACAACCAATGTTGGAGGCTGGACTGGCTTGTAGTGAGTACCAAGGGGTACTTACACCTTGCACCAGGCCCAGTTATCCCTTATTAGTGTATAGGGTGTCTAGCAGCATAGGCTGATAGATAATGGTAGCTTAGCAGAGCAGCTTAGGCTGAACTAGGAGACGAGTGAAGCTCCTACAGTACCACTAGTGTCATATGCACAATATCATAAGAAAACACAATACACAGATATACTAAAAATAAAGGTACTTTATTTTTATGACAATATGCCAAAAGTATCTCAGTGAGTACCCTCAGTATGAGGATAGCAAATATACACAAGATATATGTACACAATACCAAAATATGCAGTAATAGTCTTAGAAAACAGTGCAAACAATGTATAGTTACAATAGGATGCAATGGGGACACATAGGGATAGGGGCAACACAAACCATATACTCCAAAAGTGGAATGCGAACCACGAATGGACCCCAAACCTATGTGACCTTGTAGAGGGTCACTGGGACTATTAGAAAATAGTAAGGGTTAGAAAAATAGCCCACCCCAAGACACTGAAAAGTGAGTGCAAAGTGCACTAAAGTTCCCCAAAGGACATAGAAGTCGTGATAGGGGAATTCTGCAGGAAAGACACAAACCAGCAATGCAACAACAATGGATTTCCAGTCGAGGGTACCTGTGGAACAAGGGGATCAAGTCCAAAAGTCACAAGCAAGTCGGAGATGGGCAGATGCCCAGGAAATGCCAGCTGTGGGTGCAAAGAAGCTGCTACTGGACAGTAGAAGCTGAAGGTTCTGCAAGAACGACAAGGGCTAGAGACTTCCCCTTTGGAGGATGGATCCCCCACACTGTGGAGAGTCGTGCAGAAGTGTTTTCCTGAAGAAAGACCGCCAACAAGCCTTGCTAGCTGCAAATCGTGCGGTTAGGGTTTTTGGATGCTGCTGTGGCCCAGGAGGGACCAGGATGTCGCCAATTGCGTCTGGGGACAGAGGGGGCGTCGAGCAAGACAAGGAGCCCTCTGTAGGAAAGTACCATCTTGCCTGGCATGTTACCCCCATTTTTCACTGTATATATGTTGTTTTAGTTGTATGTGTCACTGGGACCCTGGTAACCCCGGGCCCCAGTGCTCATAAGTGTGCCTGAATGTGTTACCTGTGTAGTGACTAACTGTCTCACTGAGGCTCTGCTAATCAGAACCTCAGTGGTTATTGTAGGAGGCTGGACTGGCTTGTAGTGAGTACCAAGGGGTACTTGCACCTTGCACCAGGCCCAGTTATCCCTTATTAGTGTATAGGGTGTCTAGCAGCTTAGGCTGATAGATAATGGTAGCTTAGCAGAGCAGCTCAGGCTGAACTAGGAGACGTGTGAAGCTACTACAGTACCACTTAGTGTCATATGCACAATATCATAAGAAAACACAATACACAGTTATACTAAAAATAAAGGTACTTTATTTTTATGACAATATGCCAAAGTATCTTAGAGTGTACCCTCAGTGAGAGGATAGAAAATATACACAAGATATATATACACAATAGCAAAAATATGCAGTATAGTCTTAGAAAACAGTGCAAACAATGTATAGTTACAATAGGATGCAATGGGGAAACATAGGGATAGGGGCAACACAAACCATATACTCCAGAAGTGGAATGCGAACCACGAATGGACCCCAAACCTATGTGACCTTGTAGAGGGTCGCTGGGACTATTAGAAAATAGTGAGAGTTAGAAAAATAACCCTCCCCAAGACCCTGAAAAGTGAGTGCAAAGTGCACTAAAGTTCCCCTAAGGACAAAAGAGTCGTGTTAGAGGAATAATGCAGGAAAGACACAAACCAGCAATGCAACAACTGTGAATTTCCAATCTAGGGTACCTGTGGAACAAGGGGACCAAGTCCAAAAGTCACAAGCAAGTCGGAGATGGGCAGATGCCCAGGAAATGCCAGCTGCGGGTGCAAAGAAGCTTCGACTGGACAGAAGAAGCTGAGGTTTCTGCAGGAACGAAAAGGGCTAGAGACTTCCCCTTTGGTGGACGGATCTCTCTTGCCTTGGAGAGTCGTGCAGAAGTGTTTACCCGCCGAAAGGATGCCAACAAGCCTTGCTACACGCAAATCGTGCGTTTGGCATTTTTGGACGCTGCTGGGGCCCAGGAGGGACCAGGAGGTCGCAAATTGGACCTGCAGAGTGAGGGGACGTCGAGCAAGACAAAGAGTCCTCACTGAATCAGGTAGCACCCGGAGAAGTGCCAGAAACAGGCACTACGAGGATGCGTGAAACGGTGCTCGCCGAAGTTGCACAAAGGAGTCCCACGTCGCCGGAGACCAACTTAGAAAGTCGTGCAATGCAGGTTAGAGTGCCGTGGACCCAGGCTTAGCTGTGCACAAAGGATTTCCACCGAAAGTGCACAGGGGCCGGAGTAGCTGCAAAGTCGCGGTTCCCAGCAATGCAGCCCAGCGAGGTGAGGCAAGGACTTACCTCCACCAAACTTGGGCTGAAGAGTCACTGGACTGTGGGGGTCACTTGGACAGAGTCGCTGGATTCGAGGGACCTCGCTCGTCGTGCTGAGAGGAGACCCAAGGGACCGGTAATGCAGCTTTTTGGTGCCTGCGGTTGCAGGGGGAAGATTCCCTCGACCCACGGGAGATTTCTTCGGAGCTTCTGGTGCAGAGAGGAGGCAGGCTACCCCCACAGCATGCACAAGCAGGAAAACAGTCGAGAAGGCGGCAGGATCAGCGTTACAGAGTTGCAGTAGTCGTCTTTGCTACTATGTTGCAGGTTTGCAGGCTTCCAGCGCGGTCAGCAGTCGTTTCCTTATCAGAAGGTGAAGAGGGAGATGCAGAGGAACTCGGATGAGCTCTTGCATTCGTTATCTAAAGTTTCCCCAGAGACAGAGACCCTAAATAGCCAGAAAAGAGGGTTTGGCTACTTAGGAGAGAGGATAGGCTACTAACACCTGAAGGAGCCTATCAGCAGGAGTCTCTGACGTCACCTGGTGGCACTGGCCACTCAGAGCAGTCCAGTGTGCCAGCAGCACCTCTGTTTCCAAGATGGCAGAGGTCTGGAGCACACTAGAGGAGCTCTGGACACCTCCCAGGGGAGGTGCAGGTCAGGGGAGTGGTCACTCCCCTTTCCTTTGTCCAGTTTCGCGCCAGAGCAGGGGCTAAGGGGTCCCTGAACCGGTGTAGACTGGCTTATGCAGAATTGGGCACCTCTGTGCCCAACAAAGCATTTCCAGAGGCTGGGGGAGGCTACTCCTCCCCTGCCTTCACACCATTTTCCAAAGGGAGAGGGTGTCACACCCTCTCTCAGAGGAAGTTCTTTGTTCTGCCATCCTGGGCCAGGCCTGGCTGGACCCCAGGAGGGCAGATGCCTGTCTGAGGGGTTGGCAGCAGCAGCAGCTGCAGTGAAACCCCAGGAAGGGCAGTTTGGCAGTACCAGGGTCTGTGCTACAGACCACTGGGATCATGGGATTGTGCCAACTATGCTAGGATGGCATAGAGGGAGCAATTCCATGATCATAGAGATGTTACATGGCCATATTCGGAGTTACCATTGTGAAGCTACATGTAGGTAGTGACCTATATGTAGTGCACGCGTGTAATGGTGTCCCCGCACTCACAAAGTTCAGTGAATTGGCTCTGAACAAGGTGGGGGCACCTTGGCTAGTGCCAGGGTGCCCACACACTAAGTAACTTTGCACCTAACCTTTACCAGGTAAAGGTTAGACATATAGGTGACTTATAAGTTACTTAAGTGCAGTGTAAAATGGCTGTGAAATAACGTGGACGTTATTTCACTCAGGCTGCAGTGGCAGGCCTGTGTAAGAATTGTCAGAGCTCCCTATGGGTGGCAAAAGAAATGCTGCAGCCCATAGGGATCTCCTGGAACCCCAATACCCTGGGTACCTCAGTACCATATACTAGGGAATTATAAGGGTGTTCCAGTAAGCCAATGTAAATTGGTAAAAATGGTCACTAGCCTGTTAGTGACAATTTGAAAGTAATGAGAGAGCATAACCACTGAGGTTCTGGTTAGCAGAGCCTCAGTGAGACAGTTAGGCACCACACAGGGAACACATACATGCACACCTATGAGCACTGGGGTCCTGTGTGACAGGGTCCCAGTGACACATACATATAGGCCACAACCTTATGAGCACTGGGGTCCTGACTAGCAGGATCCCAGTGACACATAACAAACATACTGAAAACATAGTGTTTTCACTATGAGCACTGAGGCCTGGCTATCAGGATCCCAGTGAGACAGTGAAAACAGTGACAAACACCCTGACATACACTCACAAACAGGCCAAAAGTGGGGGTAACAAGGCTAGAAAGAGGCTACCTTCTCACACAACCCCCCCCCAAACGAAGGACAATAAGGCTAACCTTGGCCAGTTGAGACTTTATTGTCTAAGTGGTGATAAGTAGAGAGTAGCTCTGCAATAGACTGGTTACTCCCTTTATCATCCACTATATGGTTACTTCCCTATAGGGATGTAAACCACCCTGTTTGAAGTTTTTTAGCTAAGCAACAATGTGAAGATGTATTTTCAGAGTTTCTATCAGTAAGTTTTAGTTTAGAGCAGTGGGAATTGTCCACTGAACCTATTTGTAGTGATGGAAATGCCAGACAGGGATGCTGTCTCAGAAAAGCCATAGCTGGGCAAAAACTTTGTCCATCTGGCTGGAAGAGAGAACAGGGATGCTGTTTCTCTTGAGTTGGAGCAGGGCAGGGATGCTGTCCTATGAGCTCCACACTAGGGCAGGGATGCTGTCCTAAGTGTTGTGAGGTAGTGCAGGGTTTCTGCACTAAAGTTTCTCTGGGAGGGTTGGAGGGATTCTCCATGTTAACTAAAATGGTGCTGTTTTTCTCACCAATGTTAGTTATCCCACAGAGAGGTACTTCCACCTCAGGGAGTCCAGCTTTGCCAGCTGATGATTCCCTTGGAACAGGTGCCACCCCAGGAGAGGTTTCTCCCACCACAGGAATAGTATCCTGAATGGTAGGGTGGTTAGGGGATACTGTGATACCCTTTTTACCTGTTGATGGAGAGGGATCCTGAGTTTTCAGGCCTTCTCTCCTTTGCTTTTTCATTTCACTTGAAATGAGAGGGAACAATTCCTCAGGGATGCCCAGCATGGCTGCATGGGCATAAAACTCTACATCAGCCCAACCTGAGGCCTCTAGGTCATTACCTAAGAGACAGTCTACAGGTAAGCTAGGTGATACCACCACCTGCTTAGGGCCAGTAACTCCACCCCAACTAAACTGAATTATAGCTAAGGGAAGAAACTTAGTGGAGTTATGGACATCAATAATCTTATACTGTTGTCCAATGATGTGTTGTTCAGGAGGCACTAGGTTTTCAGTCACCAAAGTGAAACTGGCACCTGTGTCCCTGTAGGCCAAGGCCTCAACACCATTTATTGAAACTGTCTGCCTGTACTTATCCATTGTAAGGGGACAAGCAGCCAGTGTGGCAAGGCCAATGCCACTAGGTGTGACAGAAACTGTCTTGGGACTGATGACATCAGTTTCCACTATGGACCCATAAGTGAACCCAACTACACCCTTTGCTTGACTGTTGCCAGCAGTCCCACCACTAGTACCACTACTGCTAGGGGCACTAGAGCTTAATGTATTAGTGGTGGTAGGCTCAGGGGGTTTACCTGGACAGGACTTATCCCCTGGCCTATGGCCTCTGTTTTTACACACAAAGCACCAAGGCTTTTTAATGTGTGCAGGTTGGGAAGAAGAGGAAGAATTTGTTTTATCCCCACCCTCTGAAGAGTGTTTAAGATTTGAAGTGGGATCTTTGGTTTTACCCTTATCCCCATGCTTATCTTGAGATTTTTCACCATCTTTCTTCTTATTGCCATCTTTGTCACCCCCTGTATGAACTTTTCTGTTCACTCTTGTTCTGACCCATTTGTCTGCCTTCTTTCCCAATTCTTGGGGAGAGGTCAGATCAGAGTCTACCAGGTACTGGTGCAACAAATCAGACACACAATTATTAAGTATATGCTCTCTCAGGATTGTGTTATACAGGCTTTCATAATCAGTAACTTTACTGCCATGTAACCACCCCTCCAAGGCCTTCACTGAATGGTCAATGAAATCCACCCAGTCTTGTGAAGACTCCTTTTTGGTCTCTCTGAACTTTATCCTGTACTGTTCAGTGGTTAAGCCATAACCATCCAGGAGTGCGTTCTTAAGAACTGTAAAATTATTGGCATCATTTTCTTTCACAGTAAGGAGTCTATCCCTACCCTTTCCACTAAATGATAGCCATAGGATAGCAGCCCACTGCTTTTGAGGGACATCCTGTACAGCACAGGCCCTCTCAAGTGCAGCAAACCACTTGTTAATGTCATCCCCCTCCTTATAAGGGGGAACTATCTTGTGCAGATTCCTGGAATCATGCTCTTTTGCAGGATGACTATGGGGAATACTGCTGCTGCCACCATGGGTATCTAAACCCAACTTCTGTCTTTCCTTCTCTAATTCTAAAGACTGTCTATCCAAATCCAGCTGTTGCTTCTTGAGCTTCAGTCTGGTTTGTTCCACTCTCAATCTATTGAGCTCCCTTTCTAACAATCTGTCATCAGGGTGGGTGGGAGGGACATTTCTAGATACAGAGGTATGATGGGAATGAACAGAAGGAGACCTGTCCCTTACAGAGGGCACCCTAACAGCTTGGCTACCAGTATAATGTGACAGCACACCATCAGTATGGTGTGATTCAACCTCTGTACCAACTATGCTAGACTGTCTAGTAATGGTCAGGCTGAGAAGTTTCTTTCCTGAACCTTTTCCTGGGGGAGTCCCTGGATCAGATTGAGAACCATTAGCTACTTTTTCACCAGATTTGGCACTCATGGCCTTATCCTGTACTCTAAGCATATTAATTAACAGTTCTAAGGAAGGATTCTTCCCTACACTCAAACCTCTCTCTATGCAGAGACTCCTTGCTCCTTTCCAGCTTGCAAGTTTGGACAGTTCAACATTTTTGCCTGTGCCAGACATTTTTTAGAGAGAGTTAAAGTGATAGAAAAAAAAGAAAAAAGTTTTCAGAACTTTTTGGAAAGACAGAAAAAAACTTTTTAAACTTTTAAGAACTTTTTGAGAGTTTTAGAAGTACTTTTCAGCACTTAGAAAAGAGTGAAAAGAGGAAATGCAAAACTTTTTGGCTATGTGTATATACACTGACCTTGTTTTGTATATTTTTCTCTTATGAAAAGTACAATGACAAGAGTGGTAAGTAGTCTCAAGCACTTATCCCACCACTGCACAACCAATGTAGGAGGCTGGACTGGCTTGTAGTGAGTACCAAGGGGTACTTGCACCTTGCACCAGGCCCAGTTATCCCTTATTAGTGTATAGGGTGTCTAGCAGCTTAGGCTGATAGATAATGGTAGCTTAGCAGAGCAGCTCAGGCTGAACTAGGAGACGTGTGAAGCTACTACAGTACCACTTAGTGTCATATGCACAATATCATAAGAAAACACAATACACAGTTATACTAAAAATAAAAGTACTTTATTTTTATGACAATATGCCAAAGTATCTTAGAGTGTACCCTCAGTGAGAGGATAGGAAATATACACAAGATATATATACACAATAGCAAAAATATGCAGTATAGTCTTAGAAAACAGTGCAAACAATGTATAGTTACAATAGGATGCAATGGGGAAACATAGGGATAGGGGCAACAGAAACCATATACTCCAGAAGTGGAATGCGAACCACGAATGGACCCCAAACCTATGTGACCTTGTAGAGGGTCGCTGGGACTATTAGAAAATAGTGAGAGTTAGAAAAATAACCCTCCCCAAGACCCTGAAAAGTGAGTGCAAAGTGCACTAAAGTTCCCCTAAGGACAAAAGAGTCGTGTTAGATGAATAATGCAGGAAAGACACAAACCAGCAATGCAACAACTGTGAATTTCCAATCTAGGGTACCTGTGGAACAAGGGGACCAAGTCCAAAAGTCACAAGCAAGTCGGAGATGGGCAGATGCCCAGGAAATGCCAGCTGCGGGTGCAAAGAAGCTTCGACTGGACAGAAGAAGCTGAGGTTTCTGCAGGAACGAAAAGGTCTAGAGACTTCCCCTTTGGTGGACGGATCCCTCTCGCCTTGATGAGTCGTGCAGAAGTGTTTTCCTACCGGAAGGACGCCAACAAGCCTTGCTACATGCAAATCGTGCGTTTAGCGTTTTTGGACGCTGCTGGGGCCCAGGAGGGACCAGGAGGTCGCAAATTGGACCTGAAGAGAGAGGGGACGTCGAGCAAGACAAACAGCCCTCACTGAATCAGGTAGCACCCAGAGAAGTGCCAAAAACAGGCACTACGAGGATGCGTGAAACGGTGCTCGCCGAAGTTGCACAAAGGAGTCCCACGTCGCCGGAGACCAACTTAGAAAGTCGTGCAATGCAGGTTAGAGTGCCGTGGACCCAGGCTTGGCTGTGCACAAATGATTTCCGCCGGAAGTGCACAGGGGCCGGAGTAGCTGCAAAGTCGCGGTTCCCAGCAATGCAGCCCAGCGAGGTGAGGCAAGGACTTACCTCCACCAAACTTGGGCTGAAGAGTCACTGGACTGTGGGGGTCACTTGGACAGAGTCGCTGGATTCGAGGGACCTTGCTCGTCGTGCTGAGAGGAGACCCAAGGGACCGGTAATGCAGCTTTTTGGTGCCTGCGGTTGCAGGGGGAAGATTCCGTCGACCCACGGGAGATTTCTTCGGAGCTTCTGGTGCAGAGAGGAGGCAGGCTACCCCCACAGCATGCACAAGCAGGAAAACAGTCGAGAAGGCGGCAGGATCAGCGTTACAGAGTTGCAGTAGTCGTCTTAGCTACTATGTTGCAGGTTTGCAGGCTTCCAGCGCGGTCAGCAGTCGTTTCCTTATCAGAAGGTGAAGAGGGAGATGCAGAGGAACTCGGATGAGCTCTTGCATTCGTTATCTAAAGTTTCCCCAGAGACAGAGACCCTAAATAGCCAGAAAAGAGGGTTTGGCTACTTAGGAGAGAGGATAGGCTACTAACACCTGAAGGAGCCTATCAGCAGGAGTCTCTGACGTCACCTGGTGGCACTGGCCACTCAGAGCAGTCCAGTGTGCCAGCAGCACCTCTGTTTCCAAGATGGCAGAGGTCTGGAGCACACTGGAGGAGCTCTGGACACCTCCCAGGGGAGGTGCAGGTCAGGGGAGTGGTCACTCCCCTTTCCTTTGTCCAGTTTCGCGCCAGAGCAGGGGCTAAGGGGTCCCTGAACCGGTGTAGACTGGCTTATGCAGAATTGGGCACCTCTGTGCCCAACAAAGCATTTCCAGAGGCTGGGGGAGGCTACTCCTCCCCTGCCTTCACACAATTTTCCAAAGGGAGAGGGTGTCACACCCTCTCTCAGAGGAAGTTCTTTGTTCTGCCATCCTGGGCCAGGCCTGGCTGGACCCCAGGAGGACAGATGCCTGTCTGAGGGGTTGGCAGCAGCTGTAGTGAAACCCCAGGAAGGGCAGTTTGGCAGTACCAGGGTCTGTGCTACAGACCACTGGGATCATGGGATTGTGCCAACTATGCTAGGATGGCATAGAGGGGGCAATTCCATGATCATAGACATGTTACATGGCCATATTCGGAGTTACCATTGTGAAGCTACATATAGGTAGTGACCTATATGTAGTGCACGCGTGTAATGGTGTCCCCGCACTCACAAAGTTCAGTGAATTGGCTCTGAACAAGGTGGGGGCACCTTGGCTAGTGCCAGGGTGCCCACACACTAAGTAACTTTGCACCTAACCTTTACCAGGTAAAGGTTAGACATATAGGTGACTTATAAGTTACTTAAGTGCAGTGTAAAATGGCTGTGAAATAACGTGGACGTTATTTCACTCAGGCTGCAGTGGCAGGCCTGTGTAAGAATGGTCAGAGCTCCCTATGGGTGGCAAAAGAAATGCTGCAGCCCATAGGGATCTCCTGGAACCCCAATACCCTGGGTACCTCAGTACCATATACTAGGGAATTATAAGGGTGTTCCAGTAAGCCAATGTAAATTGGTAAAAATGGTCACTAGCCTGTTAGTGACAATTTGAAAGTAATGAGAGAGCATAACCACTGAGGTTCTGGTTAGCAGAGCCTCAGTGAGACAGTTAGGCACCACACAGGGAACACATACATGCACACCTATGAGCACTGGGGTCCTGTGTGACAGGGTCCCAGTGACACATACATATAGGCCACAACCTTATGAGCACTGGGGTCCTGACTAGCAGGATCCCAGTGACACATAACAAACATACTGAAAACATAGTGTTTTCACTATGAGCACTGAGGCCTGGCTATCAGGATCCCAGTGAGACAGTGAAAACAGTGACAAACACCCTGACATACACTCACAAACAGGCCAAAAGTGGGGGTAACAAGGCTAGAAAGAGGCTACCTTCTCACAGTTATGCTCTCTCATTTCTTTCCAAATTGTCACTAACAGGCTAGTGACCATTTTACCAATTTACATTGGCTTACAGGAACACCCTTATAATTCCCTAGTATATGGTACTGAGGTACCCAGGGTATTGGGGTTCCAGGAGATCCCGTTGGGCTGCAGCATTTCTTTTGCCACCCATAGGGAGTTCTGACAATTCTTACACAGGCCTGCCACTGTAGCCTGAGTGAAATAACGTCCACGTTATTTCACAGCCATTTTACACTGCACTTAAGTAACTTATAAGTCACCTATATGTCTAACCTTTACCTGGTAAAGGTTAGGTGCAAAGTTACTTAGTGTGAGGGCACCCTGGCACTAGCCAAGGTGGCCCCACATTGTTCAGAGCCAATTCCCTGAACTTTGTGAGTGCGGGGACACCATTACACGCGTGCACTACATATAGGTCACTACCTATATGTGGCTTCACAATGGTAACTCCGAATATGGCCATGTAACATGTCTATGATCATGGAATTGCCCCCTCTATGCCATCCTGGCATAGTTGGCACAATCCCATGATCCCAGCGGTCTGTAGCACAGACCCTGGTACTGCCAAACTGCCCTTCCTGGGGTTTCACTGCAGCTGCTGCTGTTGCCAACCCCTCAGACAGGCATCTGCCCTCCTGGGGTCCAGCCAGGCCTGGCCCAGGATGGCAGAACAAAGAACTTCCTCTGAGAGAGGGTGTGACACCCTCTCCCTTTGGAAAATGGTGTGAAGGCAGGGGAGGAGTAGCCTCCCCCAGCCTCTGGAAATGCTTTCTTGGGCACAGATGTGCCCAATTCTGCATAAGCCAGTCTACACCGGTTCAGGGACCCCTTAGCCCCTGCTCTGAAGCGAAACTGGACAAAGGAAAGGGGAGTGACCACTCCCATGACCTGCACCTCCCCTGGGAGGTGTCCAGAGCTCCTCCAGTGTGCTCCAGACCTCTGCCATCTTGGAAACAGAGGTGCTGCTGGCACACTGGACTGCTCTGAGTGGCCAGTGCCACCAGGTGACGTTAGAGACTCCTTCTGATAGGCTCCTTCAGGTGTTAGTAGCCTATCCTCTCTCCTAGGTAGCCAAACCCTCTTTTCTGGCTATTTAGGGTCTCTGTCTCTGGGGAAACTTTAGATAACGAATGCAAGAGCTCATCCGAGTTCCTCTGCATCTCTCTCTTCACCTTCTGCCAAGGAATCGACTGCTGACCGCGCTGGAAGCCTGCAAACCTGCAACATAGTAGCAAAGACGACTACTGCAACTCTGTAACGCTGATCCTGCCGCCTTCTCGACTGTTTTCCTGCTTGTGCATGCTGTGGGGGTAGTCTGCCTCCTCTCTGCACCAGAAGCTCCGAAGAAATCTCCCGTGGGTCGACAGAATCTTCCCCCTGCAACTGCAGGCACCAAAAAGCTGCATTACCGGTCCCTTGAGTCTCCTCTCAGCACGACGAGCGAGGTCCCTCGAATCCAGCGACTCTGTCCAAGTGACCCCCACAGTCCAGTGACTCTACAGTCCAAGTTTGGTGGAGGTAAGTCCTTGCCTCACCTCGCTGGGCTGCATTGCTGGGAACCGCGACTTTTGCAGCTACTCCGGCCCCTGTGCACTTCCGGCGGAAATCCTTTATGCACAGCCAAGCCTGGGTCCACGGCACTCTAACCAGCATTGCACGATGTTCTAAGTTGGTCTCCGGCGACATGGGACTCCTTTGTGCGACTTCGGGTGAGCACTATTTCACACATCCTCGTAGTGCCTGTTTCTGGCACTTCTCCGGGTGCTACCTGCTCCTGAGAGGGCTCTTTGTCTTGCCCGACGTTCCCTCTCTCTCCTGGTCCAATTTGCGACCTCCTGGTCCCTTCAGGGCCACAGCAGCGTCCAAAAACGCTAACCGCACAATTTGCAGCTAGCAAGGCTTGTAGGCATTCTTTCGGCGGGAAAACACTTCTGCACGACTCTCCATGGCGAGCGGGATCCGTCCACCAAAGGGGAAGTCTCTAGCCCTTTTCGTTCCTGCAGAAACCTCAGCTTCTTCTGTCCAGTAGAAGCTTCTTTGCACCTGCAGCTGGCATTTGCTGGGCATTTGCCCATCTCCGACTTGCTTGTGACTTTTGGACTTGGTCCCCTTGTTCCACAGGTACCCTAGATTGGAAATCCACAGTTGTTGCATTGTTGGTTTGTGTCTTTCCTGCATTATTCCTCTATCACGACTTCTTTGTCCTTAGGGGAACTTTAGTGCACTTTGCACTCACTTTTCAGGGTCTTGGGGAGGGTTATTTTTCTAACTCTCACTATTTTCTAATAGTCCCAGCGACCCTCTACAAGGTCACATAGGTTTGGGGTCCATTCGTGGTTCGCATTCCACTTTTGGAGTATATGGTTTGTGTTGCCCCTATCCCTATGTTTCCCCATTGCATCCTATTGTAACTATACATTGTTTGCACTGTTTTCTAAGACTATACTGCATATTTTTGCTATTGTGTATATATATCTTGTGTATATTTGCTATCCTCTCACTGAGGGTACACTCTAAGATACTTTGGCATATTGTCATAAAAATAAAGTACCTTTATTTTTAGTATAACTGTGTATTGCGTTTTCTTATGCTATTGTGCATATGACACTAAGTGGTACTGTAGTAGCTTCACACGTCTCCTAGTTCAGCCTAACCTGCTCTGCTAAGCTACCATTATCTATCAGCCTAAGCTGCTAGACACCCTATACACTAATAAGGGATAACTGGGCCTGGTGCAAGGTGCACTACAAGCCAGTCCAGCCTCCTACATTGGTTGTGCAGCGGTGGGATAAGTGCTTTGAGACTACTTACCACTCTTGTCATTGTACTTTTCATAAGAGAAAAATATACAAAACAAGGTCAGTGTATATACACATAGCCAAAAAGTTTTGCATTTCCTCTTTTCACTCTTTTCTAAGTGCTGAAAAATACTTCTAACTTTCTAAAAAGTTCTAAAAAGTTTTAAAAGTTTTTTTTCTCTGTCTTTCTAAAAGCTCTGACAAACTTTTTATCTTTTACTATCACTTTAACTCTCTCTAAAAATGTCTGGCACAGGCCAAAATGTTGATCTGTCCAAACTTGCATATGATCACCTTAGCTGGAAAGGAGCAAGGAGTCTCTGCATAGAGAGAGGTTTGAGTGTAGGGAAGAATCCTTCCTTAGAACTGTTAATTAACATGCTTAGAGAACAGGATAAGGCTAGAAGTGCCCCATCTGTTGAAAAAGTAGCTAATGGTTCTCAATCTGATCCAGGGACTCCCCCAGGAAAAGATTCTGGAAAGAAACTTCCTAGCCTGCCCATTACTAGACAGTCTAGCATAGTTGGTAATGATGATGAGCCACACCATACAAATAGTGTTGTCTCACATCATAGCAAAAGCATTTATTCTCACCATACTGGTAGTGATGTTTCTGTTAGCCAAGCTGTTAGGGTGGCCTCTGTAAGGGACAGGTCTCCTTCTGTCCAATCTCACCATACTTCTGTTTCAAGGCATGTCCCTCCCACCCACCCTGATGACAGATTGTTAGAAAGGGAGCTCAATAGATTGAGAGTGGAACAAACCAGACTGAAGCTCAAGAAGCAACAGCTGGATTTGGATAGACAGACTTTAGAAGTAGAGAAGGAGAGACAGAAACTGGGTTTAGAAACCCATGGTGGCAGCAGCAGTATTCCCCATAGTCATCCTACAAAAGAGCATGATTCCAGGAATCTGCACAAGATAGTTCCCCCTTATAAGGAGGGGGATGACATTAACAAGTGGTTTGCTGCACTTGAGAGGGCCTGTGTTGTACAGGATGTCCCTCAAAGGCAGTGGGCTGCTATCCTATGGCTATCATTTAGTGGAAAAGGTAGGGATAGGCTCCTTACTGTGAAAGAAAATGATGCTAATAATTTCCAAGTTCTTACGAATGCACTCCTGGATGGTTATGGCTTAACCACTGAACAATACAGGATAAAGTTCAGAGAGACCAAAAAGGAGTCTTCACAAGACTGGGTTGATTTCATTGACCATTCAGTGAAGGCCTTGGAGGGGTGGTTACATGGCAGTAAAGTTACTGATTATGACAGCCTGTATAACTTAATCCTGAGAGAGCATATTCTTAATAATTGTGTGTCTGATTTGTTGCACCAGTACTTGGTGGACTCTGATCTGACCTGTCCCCAAGAATTGGGAAAGAAGGCAGACAAATGGGTCAGAACAAGGGTGAACAGAAAAGTTCATACAGGGGGTGACAAAGATGGCAACAAAAAGAAGGATGGTAAGTCTTCTGACAAGGGTGGGGACAAATCTAAAAATGAGTCTTCATCAGGCCCACAAAAACACTCTGGTGGGGGTGGTGGGCCCAAATCCTCTTTTAATCAGAACAAGGAAAAGAAACCATGGTGCTATTTATGTAAAATAAAAGGCCATTGGACAACAGATCCCAGTTGTCCAAAGAAAGGCGCCAAGCCTCCTACCACTACAACCCCTACTGCTACACCTAGTGTCCCTACTAATAGCAGTGGTAGTGGGAGTAAACCTACTAATAGCCAATCCAAGGGAGTAGCTGGGCTCACTATTGGTAACTTAGTTGGGGTTGGCCTTGTTAGGGAGGCCACAGAGGCTGTGTTAGTCTCTGAGGGGGCTATTGATTTAGCCACCTTAGTTGCTTGTCCCCTTAATATGGATAAGTACAAGCAGCTACCCCTAATAAATGGTGTTGAGGTTCAGGCCTACAGGGACACTGGAGCCAGTGTGACTATGGTCATAGAGAAACTGGTCCACCCTGAACAACACCTACTTGGTCACCAGTACCAAGTAACCGATGCTCACAACAACACACTTAGCCACCCCATGGCTGTTGTAAATCTCAACTGGGGGGGGGTTACTGGTCCAAAGAAAGTTGTGGTAGCTTCAGATTTACCTGTAGACTGTCTATTAGGGAATGATTTGGAGACATCAGCTTGGTCAGATGTGGAGTTGGAGGCCCATGCAGCAATGCTGGGCATCCCAGGGCATATTTTTGCTTTGACAAGGGCTCAGGCCAAAAAGCAAAAAGGACAGGGAAGCTTGGATCCTGGAACAATGGACCAAGTGCTCCCTAAAGCTAGGGCTAGTAGAAGCAAACCACTTCCTACTATCCCTCCCTCTACAGTGGATTCTACTTCTGAGGAAGAAGAATTCCCTCCCTGTGCAGAACCTACACCAGAGGAGCTGGAAGCAGACACTGCTGAGCTTTTGGGTGAAGGGGGGCCTGCCAGAGAGGAGCTGAGTGTGGCACAGCAAACCTGTCCCACATTAGAGGGTCTCAGACAGCAAGCTGTCAAACAGGCTAATGGGGATGTCAGTGACTCTCACAGAGTTTACTAGGAGGACAACCTCTTGTACACTGAGCATAGGGATCCTAAACCTGGAGCTGCCAGGAGATTAGTGATTCCTCAGGAGTACAGAAAGTTCCTCCTAACCCTGGCACATGACATTCCCCTAGCTGGGCACCTGGGTCAAATGAAAACTTGGGACAGACTGGTTCCATTGTCTCATTGGCCTAGGATGTCTGAGGACACAAAGGAATTTTGTAAGTCCTGTGAAACCTGTCAAGCCAGTGGCAAGACAGGTGGCACCCCAAAGGCACCCCTTATTCCACTGCCTGTGGTTGGGGTTCCCTTTGAAAGGGTAGGGGTTGACATAGTTGGCCCCCTTGACCCTCCTACTGCTTCAGGCAATAGATTTATCTTGGTGGTAGTGGACCATGCCACAAGATATCCTGAAGCTATTCCTTTAAGGACCACTACAGCACCTGCAGTGGCAAAGGCCCTCCTGGGAATATTTTCCAGGGTGGGCTTCCCAAAGGAAGTAGTATCAGACAGGGGAAGTGTGAGAAAGTAGCCTCTTTCTAGCCTTGTTACCCCCACTTTTGGCCTGTTTGTGAGTGTATGTCAGGATGTTTGTCACTGTTTTCACTGTCTCACTGGGATCCTGATGGCTAGGCCCCAGTGCTGATAGTGAAAACACTATGTTTTCAGTATGTTTGTTATGTGTCACTGGGACCCTGCTAGTCAGGGCCCCAGTGCTCATAAGGTTGTGGCCTATATGTATGTGTCACTGGGACCCTGTCACACAGGGCCCCAGTGCTCATAGGTGTGCATGTATATGTTCCCTGTGTGGTGCCTAACTGTCTCACTGAGGCTCTGCTAACCAGAACCTCAGTGGTTATGCTCTCTCATTTCTTTCCAAATTGTCACTGACAGGCTAGTGACCATTTTTACCAATTTACATTGGCTTACTGGAACACCCTTATAATTCCCTAGTATATGGTACTGAGGTACCCAGGGTATTGGGGTTCCAGGAGATCCCTATGGGCTGCAGCATTTCTTTTGCCACCCATAGGGAGCTCTGACAATTCTTACACAGGCCTGCCACTGCAGCCTGAGTGAAATAACGTCCACGTTATTTCACAGCCATTTTACACTGCACTTAAGTAACTTATAAGTCACCTATATGTCTAACCTTTACCTGGCAAAGGTTAGGTGCAAAGTTACTTAGTGTGAGGGCACCCTGGCACTAGCCAAGGTGCCCCCACATTGTTCAGAGCCAATTCACTGAACTTTGTGAGTGCGGGGACACCATTACACGCGTGTACTACATATAGGTCACTACCTATATGTAGCTTCACCATGGTAACTCCGAATATGGCCATGTAACATGTCTATGATCATGGAATTGCCCCCTCTAGGCCATCCTGGCATTGTTGGTACAATTCCATGATCCCAGTGGTCTGTAGCACAGACCCTGGTACTGCCAGACTGCCCTTCCTGGGGTTTCACTGCAGCTGCTGCTGCTGCCAACCCCTCAGACAGGCAGCTGCCCTCCTGGGGTCCAGCCAGGCCTGGCCCAGGATGGCAGAACAAAGAACTTCCTCTGAGAGAGGGTGTGACACCCTCTCCCTTTGGAAAATGGTGTGAAGGCAGGGGAGGAGTAGCCTCCCCCAGCCTCTGGAAATGCTTTGTTGGGCACAGATGTGCCCAATTCTGCATAAGCCAGTCTACACCGGTTCAGGGACCCCTTAGCCCCTGCTCTGGCGCGAAACTGGACAAAGGAAAGGGGAGTGACCACTCCCCTGACCTGCACCTCCCCTGGGAGGTGTCCAGAGCTCCTCCAGTGTGCTCCAGACCTCTGCCATCTTGGAAACAGAGGTGCTGCTGGCACACTGGACTGCTCTGAGTGGCCAGTGCCACCAGGTGACGTCAGAGACTCCTGCTGATAGGCTCCTTCAGGTGTTAGTAGCCTATCCTCTCTCCTAGGTAGCCAAACCCTCTTTTCTGGCTATTTAGGGTCTCTGTCTCTGGGGAAACTTCAGATAACGAATGCATGAGCTCAGCCGAGTTCCTCTGCATCTCCCTCTTCACCTTCTGATAAAGAATCGACCGCTGACCGCGCTGGAAACCTGCAAACCTGCAACATAGTAGCAAAGACGACTACTGCAACTCTGTAATGCTGATCCTGCCGCCTTCTCGACTGTTTTCCTGCTTGTGCATGCTGTGGGGGTAGCCTGCCTCCTCTCTGCACCAGAAGCTCCGAAGAAATCTCCCGTGGGTCGACGGAATCTTCCCCCTGCAACCGCAGGCACCAAAAAGCTGCATTACCGGTCCCTTGGGTCTCCTCTCAGCACGACGAGCGAGGTCCCTCGAATCCAGCGATGCTGTCCAAGTGACCCCCACAGTCCAGTGACTCTTCAGCCCACGTTTGGTGGAGGTAAGTCCTTGCCTCACCTCGCTGGGCTGCACTGCTGGGAACCGCGACTTTGCAGCTACTCCGGCCCCTGTGCACTTCCGGCTGAAATCCTTTGTGCACAGCCAAGCCTGGGTCCACGGCACTCTAACCTGCATTGCACGACTTTCTAAGTTGGTCTCCGGCGACGTGGGACTCCTTTGTGCAACTTCGGTGAGCACCGTTTCACGCATCCTCGTAGTGCCTGTTTCTGGCACTTCTCCGGGTGCTACCTGCTTCAGTGAGGGCTCTTTGTCTTGCTCGACGTCCCCTCTCTCTTCAGGTCCAATTTGCGACCTCCTGGTCCCTCCTGGGCCCCAGCAGCGTCCAAAAACGCCAAACGCACGATTTGCGTGTAGCAAGGCTTGTTGGCGTCCTTCCGGCGGAAAAACACATCTGCACGACTCTCCAAGGCGAGAGGGATCCGTCCACGAAAGGGGAAGTCTCTAGCCCTTTTCGTTCCTGCAGAAACCTTAGTTTCTTCTGTCCAGTCGAAGCTTCTTTGCACCCGCAGCAGTGGCATTTCCTGGGCATCTGCCCATCTCCGACTTGCTTGTGACTTTTGGACTTGGTCCCCTTGTTCCACAGGTACCCTAGATTGGAAATCCACAGTTGTTGCATTGCTGGTTTGTGTCTTTCCTGCATTATTCCTCTAACACAACTCTTTTGTCCTTAGGGGAACTTTAGTGCACTTTGCACTCACTTTTCAGGGTCTTGGGGAGGGTTATTTTTCTAACTCTCACTATTTTCTAATAGTCCCAGCGACCCTCTACAAGGTCACATAGGTTTGGGGTCCATTCGTGGTTCGCATTCCACTTCTGGAGTATATGGTTTGTGTTGCCCCTATCCCTATGTTTCCCCATTGCATCCTATTGTAACTATACATTGTTTGCACTGTTTTCTAAGACTATACTGCATATTTTTGCTATTGTGTATATATATCTTGTGTATATTTCCTATCCTCTCACTGAGGGTACACTCTAAGATACTTTGGCATATTGTCATAAAAATAAAGTACCTTTATTTTTAGTATAACTGTGTATTGTGTTTTCTTATGATATTGTGCATATGACACTAAGTGGTACTGTAGTAGCTTCACACGTCTCCTAGTTCAGCCTAAGCTGCTCTGCTAAGCTACCATTATCTATCAGCCTAAGCTGCTAGACACCCTATACACTAATAAGGGATAACTGGGCCTGGTGCAAGTACCCCTTGGTACTCACTACAAGCCAGTCCAGCCTCCTACACCCTCTCAGAAGCAGGCAGCACCCGCAGAAGTGGAGTGAAACGGTGCTCACCCGAAGTTGCACAAAGGAGTCCCACGCCGCCGGAGGACAACTTAGGTGGTCGTGCAATGCAGGTTAGAGTGCCATGGACCGAGGCTGGACTGTGCACAAAGGATTTCCACCGGAAGTGCACGGAGGCCGGAGTAGCTGCAAAAGTCGCGGTTCCCAGCAATGCAGTCTGGCGTGGGGAGGCAAGGACTTACCTCCACCAAACTTGGACTGAAGAGTCACTGGACTGTCGGCGTCACTTGGACAGAGTTGCTGGATTCAAGGGACCTCGCTAGTCGTGCTGAGAGGAGACCCAGGGTACCGGTGATGCAGTTCTTTGGTGCCTGCGGTTGCAGGGGGACGATTCCGTCGACCCACGGGAGATTTCTTCGGAGCTTCTAGTGCAGAGAGGAGGCAGACTACCCCCACAGCATGCACCATCAGCAAAACAGTCGAGAAGGCGGCAGGATCAGCGTTACAGAGTTGCAGTAGTCTTCTTTGCTACTTTGTGGCAGTTTTGCAGGCTTCCAGCGCGGTCAGCAGTCGATTCCTTGGCAGAAGGTGAAGAGAGAGATGCAGAGGAACTCGGATGAGCTCTTGCATTTGTTATCTAAGGAAATCCCCAAAGCAGAGACCCTAAATAGCCAGAAAAGAGGGTTTGGCTACTTAGGAGAGAAGATAGGCTAGCAACACCTGAAGGAGCCTATCAGAAGGAGCCTCTGATGTCACCTGATGGCACTGGCCACTCAGAGCAGTCCGGTGTGGCAGCAGCATCTCTGTTTCCAAGATGGCAGAGGTCTGGAGCACACTGGAGGAGCTCTGGGCACCTCCCAGGGGAGGTACAGGTCAGGGGAGTGGTCACTCCCCTTTCCTTTGTCCAGTTTCGCGCCAGAGCAGGGCTAAGGGGTCCCTGAACCGGTGTAGACTGGCTTATGCAGAAATGGGCACCATGTGTGCCCATGAAAGCATTTCCAGAGGCTGGGGGAGGCTACTCCTCCCCTGCCTTCACACCATTTTCCAAAGGGAGAGGGTGTAACACCCTCTCTCAGAGGAAGTCCTTTGTTCTGCCATCCTGGGCCAGGCCTGGCTGGACCCCAGGAGGGCAGAAGCCTGTCTGAGGGGCTGGCAGCAGCAGCAGCTGCAGTGAAACCCCGGGAAAGGCAGTTTGGCAGTACCAGGGTCTGTGCTACAGACCACTGGGATCATGGGATTGTGCCAACGATGCCAGGATGGCATAGAGGGGGCAATTCCATGATCATAGACATGTTACATGGCCATATTCGGACTTACCATTGGGAAGCTACATATAGGTAGTGACCTATATGTAGTGCATGCGTTTAATGGTGTCCCCGCACTCAGAAAATCCGGGGCATTGGCCCTGAACAATGTGGGGGCACCTTGGCTAGTGCCAGGGTGGCCACACACTAAGTAACTTTGCACCTAACCTTTACCAGGTAAAGGTTAGACATATAGGTGACTTATAAGTTACTTAAGTGCAGTGTAAAATGGCTGTGAAATAACGTGGACGTTATTTCACTCAGGCTGCAGTGGCAGGCCTGTGTAAGAATTGTCAGAGCTCAATATGGGTGGCAAAAGAAATGCTGCAGCCCATAGGGATCTCCTGGAACCCCAATACCCTGGGTACCTCAGTACCATATACTAGGGAATTATAAGGGTGTTCCAGTAAGCCAATGTAAATTGGTAAAATTGGTCACGAGCCTGTTAGTGACAATTTGAAAGAAATGAGAAAGCATAACCACTGTGGTTCTGGTTAGCAGAGCCTCAGTGAGACAGTTAGTCATAACACAGGTAACACATTCAGGCAAACTTATGAGCACTGGGGCCCTGGCTGGCAGGGTCCCAGTGACACATACAACTAAAACAACATATATACAGTGAAAAATGGGGGTAACATGCCAGGCAAGATGGTACTTTCCTACACAGCGTCACAATGGTAACTCCGAACATGGCCATGTAACATGTCTAGCATCATGGAATTGTCACCCCAATACCATTCTGGTATTTGGGGACAATTCCATGCATCCCCGGGTCTCTAGCACAGAACCCGGGTACTGCCAAACTGCCTTTCCGGGGTCTCCACTGCAGCTGCTGCTGCTGCCAACCCCTCAGACAGGTTTCTGCCCTCCTGGGGCCTGGGCAGCCTGGTCCCAGGAAGGCTGAACAAAGGATTTCCTCTGAGAGAGGGTGTTACACCCTCTCCCTTTGGAAATAGGTGTGAAGGGCTGGGGTGGAGTAGCCTCCCCCAGCCTCTGGAAATGCTTTGATGGGCATAGATGGTGCCCATCTCTGCATAAGCCAGTCTACACCGGTTCAGGGATCCCCCAGCCCTGCTCTGGCGCAAAACTGGACAAAGGAAAAGGGAGTGACCCCTCCCCTGACCAGCACCTCCCAGGGGAGGTGCCCAGAACTCCTCCAGTGTGTCCCAGACCTCTGCCATCTTGGGTGCAGAGGTGTTGGGGCACAATGGACAGCTCTGAGTGGCCAGTGCCAGCAGGTGACGTCAGAGACGCCCTCTGATAGGTGCTTACCTATTTCAGTAGCCAATCCTCCTTTTTGGGCTATTTAGGGTCTCTCCTCTGGGCTATTCCGCAGATAACGAATGCAAGAGCTCACCAGAGTTCCTCTGCACTTCCCTCTTCGACTTCTGCCAAGGATCGACCGCTGACTGCTCGAGGACTCCTGCAAAACCTCAACAAAGTAGCAAGATGACTGCCAGCAACATTGTAGCGCCTCATCCTGCCGGCTTTCTCAACTGTTTCCTGGTGGTGCATGCTCTGAGGGCTGTCTGCCTTCACCCTGCACTGGAAGCCAAGAAGAAATCTCCTGTGGGTCGATGGAATCTTCCCCCTGCCAATGCAGGCACCAAACGTCTGCATCACCGGCCCTCTGGGTCCCCTCTCATCCTGACGAGCATGGTCTCTGGAACACAGGAGCTGGGTCCAAGTGTCTCCCACAGTCCAGTGGCCCTTGTGTCCAAATTTGGTGGAGGTAAGTCCTTGCCTCCCCACGCAAGACAGTAATCCTGTGTACTGCATGATCTGCAGCTGCTCCGGCTTCTGGGCACTTTTCCAAGGATTCCTTTGTGCACAGCCTAGCACTCCGTCCTGCATTGCCCAACTCGCTGATTTGGACTCCAACATCGTGGAACCCTCCTTTGGGACTCTGATTTGACCGCTGTCCTCAGATCTTCTAAGTGCCTGTTCCGGTACTTCAGAGGGTGCTGCCTGCTTCTGCGGGGGCTCTCTGAGTTGCTGAGTGCCCCCTCTGTCTCCTCCTCCAAGGGGCGACATCCTGGTCCTTCCTGGTCCCCAGCAGCACCCAAAATCCTCAACACTGACTCTTAAAGCTAGCAAGGCTTGTTTGCGGTCTTTCTGCATGGAAACAACTTTGCATCCTCCCCAAAGGAGAAGTTCCTGGCACCTTCCGTTGTTGCAGATTCTTCGGCTTCTTCAACCCGGAGGCAGCCCTTTTGCACCTTCATCCGGGGTTTAGTGGGCTCCTGCCCCCCCACCCCGGACACTTGCGTGACTCTTGGACTTGGTCCCCTTCCTTTACAGGTCCTCAGGTCCAGGAATCCGTCTTCAGTGTTTTCCTGGCAGTTGTTGTTCTTGCAGAATCCCCTATCTCAACTATACTGTCTTTCTGGGGTAGTAGGGTAACTTTACTCCTACTTTTCAGGGTCTTGGGGGTGGGTATCTTGGACACCCTTAGTGTTTTCTAACAGTCCCGACGACCCTCTACAACCTACCAGAGGCCTGGTGTCCATTTGTGATTCGCATTTCACTTTTGGAGTACATGGTTTGTGTTGCCCCTTGGCCTATTTCTACCTATTGCATTGTATTGTGATTCTACATTGTTTGCACTACGTTTCTTATTGTTACTTACCTATTTTTGGTTTGTGTACATATAATATGTGTATATTACTTACTTCCTAAGTGAGGGTATCCTCTGAGATACTTATGGCATATTGTCACTAAAATAAAGTATCTTTATTTTTAGTAACTCTGAGCATTGTGTTTTCTTGTGATATAGTGCTATACGATATAAGTGGTATAGCAGGAGCTTTGCATGTCTCCTAGTTCAGCCTAAGCTGCTCTGCTATAGCTACCTCTATCAGCCTAAGCTGCTAGAACACCTCTATTCTACTAATAAAGGATTACTGAACCTGGCACAAAGTGTAAGTGTTACAAGCTACCCACTATAAGCCAGGCCAGCCTCCTACAGAGGGCGAGTGGAGCACCACGGCGGAGGCAGGAGGGGACATTTATGAAAGTGATGCCTCCTCCGATGGAAGCTCCCTAGTGGAGGCGGACACCTTTGTTGCCACTCCAACTACAGGTACAGCCGCCACCCCCCGTACCAGCACCGCCCTCCCAGCAGCCCCTCAACGAGTTTCCTGTACCCGCTCCTCCAGGAGGGTGGGCACTTCCTTCACCCCATGCACCTCAGGCCCTGCCCCAGTTAGCCCTGCTGCCCTGAGTGAGGAGGCTATTGACCTCCTGCGATCCATCTCTGTTGGACAGTCAACCCTAGTGAATGCTATCCAGGGCCTGGCAGCACATTTGCAACATACAAATGCATTCCTGGAAGACATTCACTCTGGCGTGGCGGTCCAACAGAGATCATTCCAGGCTCTGGCCTCCTCCCTGATGGCAGCCATTGTCCCTGTTTCTCCCCCCTCCAATTTCCTCTGCCCAGTCCCATCCCCCTGAACCCCAACCTATCCCAAGCACCCATTCAGACCAGCATGCACTCAAGACAACACACAGGAGTGGCTCAGGCAAACACAAGCACCACACATCATCCCACAGGCACTCACACAAACAACATACAGATGCTGACATACCAGCATCCACTGCCTCCACTGTGTCCCCCTCCTCGTCCATCTCCCTCCCAGTAGCGTCTCCACTCACACCTGCATGCACTACATCCACACCCACTCCCTCCATTGTAGGAGGCTGGACTGGCTTGTAGTGAGTACCAAGGGGTACTTGCACCTTGCACCAGGCCCAGTTATCCCTTATTAGTGTATAGCGTGTCTAGCAGCATAGGCTGATAGATAATGGTAGCTTAGCAGAGCAGCTTAGGCTGAACTAAGAGACGAGTGAAGCTCCTACAGTACCACTAGTGTCATATGCACAATATCATAAGAAAACACAATACACAGATATACTAAAAATAAAGGTACTTTATTTTTATGACAATATGCCAAAAGTATCTCAGTGAGTACCCTCAGTATGAGGATAGCAAATATACACAAGATATATGTACACAATACCAAAATATGCAGTAATAGTCTTAGAAAACAGTGCTAACAATGTATAGTTACAATAGGATGCAATGGGGACACATAGGGATAGGGGCAACACAAACCATATACTCCAAAAGTGGAATGCGAACCACAAATGGACCCCAAACCTATGTGACCTTGTAGAGGGTCGCTGGGACTATTAGAAAATAGTAAGGGTTAGAAAAATAGCCCACCCCAAGACACTGAAAAGTGAGTGCAAAGTGCACTAAAGTTCCCCAAAGGACATAGAAGTCGTGATAGGGGAATTCTGCAGGAAAGACACAAACCAGCAATGCAACAACAATGGATTTCCAGTCGAGGGTACCTGTGGAACAAGGGGACCAAGTCCAAAAGTCACAAGCAAGTCGGAGATGGGCAGATGCCCAGGAAATGCCAGCTGTGGGTGCAAAGAAGCTGCTACTGGACAGTAGAAGCTTAGGTCTCTGCAGGAACGACAAGGGCTAGAGACTTCCCCTTTGGTGGACAGATTTCTCACGCTGTGGAGAGTCGTGCAGAAGTGTTTTCCCGACAAAAGACCGCCAACAAGCCTGGCTAGCTGCAAATCATGCAGTTAGTGTTTTTGGATGCTGCTGTGACCCAGGAGGGACCAGGATGTCGCCAATTGCGTCAGGGGACAGAGGGGGCATCGAGCAAGACAAGGAGCCCTCTCAGCAGCAGGCAGCACCCGCAGAAGTGCCAGAAACAGGCACTACGAGGATGCGTGAAACAGTGCTCACCCAAAGTCGCACAAAGGAGTCCCACGTCGCCGGAGGACAACTTAGAAGGTCGTGCAATGCAGGTTAGAGTGCCGTGGACCCAGGCTGGACTGTGTACAAAGGATTTCCGCCGGAAGTGCACGGAGGCTGGAGTAGCTGCAAAAGTCGCGGTTCCCAGCAATGCAGTCTGGCGTGGGGAGGCAAGGACTTACCTCCACCAAACTTGGACTGAAGAGTCACTGGACTGTGGGAGTCACTTGGACAGACTTGCTGGATTCAAGGGACCTCGCTCGTCGTGCTGAGAGGAGACCCAGGGGACCGGTGATGCAGTTCTTTGGTGCCTGCGGTTGTAAGGGGACAATTCCATCGACCCACTGGAGATTTCTTCGGAGCTTCTAGTGCAGAGAGGAGGAAGACTACCCCCACAGCATGCACCACCAGGAAAACAGTCGAGAAGGCGGCAGGTTCAGCGTTACAGAGTTGCAGTAGTCATCTTCGCTACTATGTTGCAGTTTTGCAGGCTTCCAGCGCGGTCAGTGTAGGAAAGTACCATCTTGCCTGGCATGTTACCCCCATTTTTCACTGTATATATGTTGTTTTAGTTGTATGTGTCACTGGGACCCTGGTAACCCAGGGCCCCAGTGCTCATAAGTGTGCCTGAATGTGTTACCTGTGTAGTGACTAACTGTCTCACTGAGGCTCTGCTAATCAGAACCTCAGTGGTTATTGTGAGAAGGTAGCCTCTTTCTAGCCTTGTTACCCCCACTTTTGGCCTGTTTGTGAGTGTATGTCAGGGTGTTTGTCACTGTTTTCACTGTCTCACTGGGATCCTGATAGCCAGGCCTCAGTGCTCATAGTGAAAACACTATGTTTTCAGTATGTTTGTTATGTGTCACTGGGATCCTGCTGGTCAGGACCCCAGTGCTCATAGGTTTGTGGCCTATATGTATGTGTCACTGGGACCCTGTCACACAGGGCCCCAGTGCTCATAGGTGTGCATGTGTATGTTCCCTGTGTGGTGCCTAACTGTCTCACTGAGGCTCTGCTAACCAGAACCTCAGTGGTTATGCTCTCTCATTACTTTCAAATTGTCACTGACAGGCTAGTGACCATTTTTACCAATTTACATTGGCTTACTGGAACACCCTTATAATTCCCTAGTATATGGTACTGAGGTACACAGGGTATTGGGGTTCCAGGAGATCCCTATGGGCTGCATCATTTCTTTTGCCACCCATAGGGAGCTATGACAATTCTTACACAGGCCTGCCACTGCAGCTTGAGTGAAATAACGTCCACGTTATTTCACAGCCATTTTACACTGCACTTAAGTAACTTATAAGTAACCTATATGTCTAACCTTTACCTGGTAAAGGTTAGGTGCAAAGTTACTTAGTGTGAGGGCACCCTGGCACTAGCCAAGGTGCCCCCACATTGTTCAGAGCCAATTCCCTGAACTTTGTGAGTGCGGGGACACCATTATACGCGTGCACTACATATAGGTCACTACCTATATGTAGCTTCACCATGGTAACTCCGAATATGGCCATGTAACATGTCTATGATCATGGAATTGCCCCCTCTATGCCATCCTGGCATAGTTGGCACAATCCCATGATCCCAGTGGTCTGTAGCACAGACCCTGGTACTGCCAGACTGCCCTTCCTGGGGTTTCACTGCAGCTGCTGCTGCTGCCAACCCCTCAGACAGGCAGCTGCCCTCCTGGGGTCCAGCCAGGCCTGGCCCAGGATGGCAGAACAAAGAACTTCCTCTGAGAGAGGGTGTGACACCCTCTCCCTTTGGAAAATGGTGTGAAGGCAGGGGAGGAGTAGCCTCCCCCAGCCTCTGGAAATGCTTTGTTGGGCACAGAGGTGCCCAATTCTGCATAAGCCAGTCTACACCGGTTCAGGGACCCCTTAGCCCCTGCTCTGGCGCGAAACTGGACAAAGGAAAGGGGAGTGACCACTCCCCTGACCTGCACCTCCCCTGGGAGGTGTCCAGAGCTCCTCCAGTGTGCTCCAGACCTCTGCCATCTTGGAAACAGAGGTGCTGCTGGCACACTGGACTGCTCTGAGTGGCCAGTGCCACCAGGTGACGTCAGAGACTCCTGCTGATAGGCTCCTTCAGGTGTTAGTAGCCTATCCTCTCTCCTAGGTAGCCAAACCCTCTTTTCTGGCTATTTAGGGTCTCTGTCTCTGGGGAAACTTTAGATAACGAATGCATGAGCTCAGCCGAGTTCCTCTGCATCTCTCTCTTCACCTTCTGATAAGGAAACGACCGCTGACCGCGCTGGAAGCCTGCAAACCTGCAACATAGTAGCAAAGACGACTACTGCAACTCTGTAACGCTGATCCTGCCGCCTTCTCGACTGTTTTCCTGCTTGTGCATGCTGTGGGGGTAGCCTGCCTCCTCTCTGCACCAGAAGCTCCGAAGAAATCTCCCGTGGGTCGACGGAATCTTCCCCCTGCAACCGCAGGCACCAAAAAGCTGCATTACCGGTCCCTTGGGTCTCCTCTCAGCACGACGAGCGAGGTCCCTTGCATCCAGCGATGCTGTCCAAGTGACCCCCACAGTCCAGTGACTCTTCAGCCCAAGTTTGGTGGAGGTAAGTCCTTGCCTCACCTCGCTGGGCTGCATTGCTGGGAACCGTGACTTTGCAGCTACTCCGGCCCCTGTGCACTTCCGGCGGAAATCCTTCGTGCACAGCCAAGCCTGGGTCCACGGCACTCTAACCTGCATTGCACGACTTTCTAAGTTGGTCTCCGGCGACGTGGGACTCCTTTGTGCAACTTCGGCGAGCACCGTTTCACGCATCCTTGTAGTGCCTGTTTCTGGCACTTCTCCGGGTGCTTCCTGCTTTACTGAGGGCTCTTTGTCTTGCTCGACGTCCCTTCTCTCTGCAGGTCCAATTTGCGACCTCCTGGTGCCTCCTGGGCCCCAGCAGCGTCAAAAAACGCCAAACGCACGATTTGCGTGTAGCAAGGCTTGTTGGCGTCCTTCCGGCGGGAAAACACTTCTGCACGACTCTCCAAGGCAAGAGAGATCCGTCCACCAAAGGGGAAGTCTTTAGCCCTTTTCGTTCCTGCAGAAACCTCAGCTTCTTCTGTCCAGTCGAAGCTTCTTTGCACCCGCAGCTGGCATTTCCTGGGCATCTGCCCATCTCCGACTTGCTTGTGACTTTTGGACTTGGTCCCCTTGTTCCACAGGTACCCTAGATTGGAAATCCACAGTTGTTGCATTGCTGGTTTGTGTCTTTCCTGCATTATTCCTCTAACACGACTCTTTTGTCCTTAGGGGAACTTTAGTGCACTTTGCACTCACTTTTCAGGGTCTTGGGGAGGGTTATTTTGCTAACTCTCACTATTGTCTAATAGTCCCAGCGACCCTCTACAAGGTCACATAGGTTTGGGGTCCATTCGTGGTTCGCATTCCACTTTTGGAGTATATGGTTTGTGTTGCCCCTATCCCTATGTTTCCCCATTGCATCCTATTGTAACTATACATTGTTTGCACTGTTTTCTAAGACTATACTGCATATTTTTGCTATTGTGTATATATATCTTGTGTATATTTCCTATCCTCTCACTGAGGGTACACTCTAAGATACTTTGGCATATTGTCATAAAAATAAAGTACCTTTATTTTTAGTATAACTGTGTATTGTGTTTTCTTATGATATTGTGCATATGACACTAAGTGGTACTGTAGTAGCTTCACACGTCTCCTAGTTCAGCCTGAGCTGCTCTGCTAAGCTACCATTATCTATCAGCCTAAGCTGCTAGACACCCTATACACTAATAAGGGATAACTGGGCCTGGTGCAAGGTGCAAGTACCACTTGGTACTCACTACAAGCCAGTCCAGCCTCCTACATTGGTTGTGCAGTGGTGGGATAAGTGCTTGAGACTACTTACCACTCTTGTCATTGTACTTTTCATAAGAGAAAAATATACAAAACAAGGTCAGTGTATATACACATAGCCAAAAAGTTTTGCATTTCCTCTTTTCACTCTTTTCTAAGTGCTGAAAAGTACTTCTAAACTTTCAAAAAGTTATTAAAAGTTTAAAAAGTTTTTTCTGTCTTTCCAAAAAGTTCTGAAAACTTTTTTCTCTTTTTCTATCACTTTAACTCTCTCTAAAAAATGTCTGGCACAGGAAAAAATGTTGAACTGTCCAAACTTGCATATGATCACCTTAGCTAGAAAGGAGCAAGGAGTCTCTGCATAGAGAGAGGTTTGAGTGTAGGGAAGAATCCTTCCTTAGAACTGTTAATTAATATGCTTAGAGTACAGGATAAGGCCATAAGTGCCCAATCTGTAGAAAAAGTAGCTAATGGTTCTCAATCTGATCCAGGGACTCCCCCAGGAAAAGGTTCAGGAAAGAAACTTCTCAGCCTGCCCATTACTAGACAGTCTAGCATAGTTGGTACAGAGGTTGAATCACACCATACTGATGATGTGATCTCACATTATGCTGGTAGCCAAGCTGTTAGGGTGCCCTCTGTAAGGGACAGGTCTCCTTCTGTTCATTCCCATCATACCTCTGTATCTAGAAATGTCCCTCCCACCCACCCTGATGACAGATTGTTAGAAAGGGAGCTCAATAGATTGAGAGTGGAACAAACCAGACTGAAGCTCAAGAAGCAACAGCTGGATTTGGATAGACAGTCTTTAGAAATAGAGAGGGAAAGACAGAAGTTGGGTTTAGATACCCATGGTGGCAGCAGCAGTATTCCCCATAGTCATCCTGCAAAAGAGCATGATTCCAGGAATCTGCACAAGATAGTTCCCCCTTATAAGGAGGGGGATGACATTAACAAGTGGTTTGCTGCACTTGAGAGGGCCTGTGCTGTACAGGATGTCCCTCAAAAGCAGTGGGCTGCTATCCTATGGCTATCATTTAGTGGAAAAGGTAGGGATAGGCTCCTTACTGTGAAAGAAAATGATGCCAATAATTTTACAGTTCTTAAGAATGCACTCCTGGATGGTTATGGCTTAACCACTGAACAGTACAGGATAAAGTTCAGAGAGACCAAAAAGGAGTCTTCACAAGACTGGGTTGATTTCATTGACCATTCAGTGAAGGCCTTGGAGGGGTGGTTACATGGCAGTAAAGTTACTGATTATGAAAGCCTGTATAACACAATCCTGAGAGAGCATATACTTAATAATTGTGTGTCTGATTTGTTGCACCAGTACCTGGTAGACTCTGATCTGACCTCTCCCCAAGAATTGGGAAAGAAGGCAGACAAATGGGTCAGAACAAGGGTGAACAGAAAAGTTCATACAGGGGGTGACAAAGATGGCAATAAGAAGAAAGATGGTGAAAAATCTCAAGATAAGCATGGGGATAAGGGTAAAACCAAAGATCCCACTTCAAATCTTAAACACTCTTCAGAGGGTGGGGATAAAACAAATTCTTCCTCTTCTTCCCAACCTGCACACATTAAAAAGCCTTGGTGCTTTGTGTGTAAAAACAGAGGCCATAGGCCAGGGGATAAGTCCTGTCCAGGTAAACCCCCTGAGCCTACCACCACTAATACATCAAGCTCTAGTGCCCCTAGCAGTAGTGGTACTAGTGGTGGGACTGCTGGCAACAGTCAAGCAAAGGGTGTAGTTGGGTTCACTTATGGGTCCATAGTGGAAACTGATGTCATCAGTCCCAAGACAGTTTCTGTCACACCTAGTGGCATTGGCCTTGCCACACTGGCTGCTTGTCCCCTTACAATGGATAAGTACAGGCAGACAGTTTCAATAAATGGTGTTGAGGCCTTGGCCTACAGGGACACAGGTGCCAGTTTCACTTTGGTGACTGAAAACCTAGTGCACCCTGATCAACACATCATTGGACAACAGTATAAGATTATTGATGTCCATAACTCCACTAAGTTTCTTCCCTTAGCTATAATTCAGTTTAGTTGGGGTGGAGTTACTGGCCCTAAGCAGGTGGTGGTATCACCTAGCTTACCTGTAGACTGTCTCTTAGGTAATGACCTAGAGGCCTCAGGTTGGGCTGATGTAGAGTTTTATGCCCATGCAGCCATGCTGGGCATCCCTGAGGAATTGTTCCCTCTCATTTCTACTGAAATGAAAAAGCAAAGGAGAGAAGGCCTGAAAACTCAGGAACCCTCTCCATCAACAGGTAAAAAGGGTATCACAGTATCCCCTAACCACCCTACCATTCAGGATACCATTCCTGTGGTGGGAGAAACCTCTCCTGGGGTGGCACCTGTTCCAAGGGAATCATCAGTTGGCAAAACTGTACTCCCTGAGGTGGAAGTACCTCTCTGTGGGATAACTAACATTGGTGAGAAAAAGAGCACCATTTTAGTTAACATGGAGCATCCCTCCAACCCTCCCAGAGAAACTTTAGTGCAGAAACTCTGCACTGCCTCACAACACTTAGGACAGCATCCCTGCCCTAGTGTGGAGCTGATAGGACAGCATCCCTGCCCTGCTCCAACCCAAGAGAAACAGCATCCCTGTTCTCTCTTCCAGCCATATGGACAAAGTGTTTGCCCAGCTATGGCTTTTCTGAGACAGCATCCCTGTCTGGCATTTCCATCACTACAAATAGGTTCAGTGGACAATTCCCACTGCTCTAAACTAAAACTTACTGATAGAAACTCTGAAAATACATCTTCACATTGTTACTTAGCTAAAAAACTTCAAACAGGGTGGTTTACATCCCCACAGGGAAGTAACCATATAGTGGATGATAAAGGGAGTAACCAGTCTATTGCAGAGCTACTCTCTACTTATCACCACTTAGACAATAAAGTCTCAACTGGCCAAGGTTAGCCTTATTGTCCTTCGTTTGGGGGGGGGTTGTGTGAGAAGGTAGCCTCTTTCTAGCCTTGTTACCCCCACTTTCGGCCTGTTTGTGAGTGTATGTCAGGGTGTTTGTCACTGTTTTCACTGTCTCACTGGGATCCTGATAGCCAGGCCTCAGTGCTCATAGTGAAAACACTATGTTTTCAGTATGTTTGTTATGTGTCACTGGGATCCTGCTGGTCAGGACCCCAGTGCTCATAGGTTTGTGGCCTATATGTATGTGTCACTGGGACCCTGTCACACAGGGCCCCAGTGCTCATAGGTGTGCATGTGTATGTTCCCTGTGTGGTGCCTAACTGTCTCAATGAGGCTCTGCTAACCAGAACCTCAGTGGTTATGCTCTCTCATTACTTTCAAATTGTCACTGACAGGCTAGTGACCATTTTTACCAATTTACATTGGCTTACTGGAACACCCTTATAATTCCCTAGTATATGGTACTGAGGTACCCAGGGTATTGGGGTTCCAGGAGATCCCTATGGGCTGCAGCATTTCTTTTGCCACCCATAGGGAGCTATGACAATTCTTACACAGGCCTGCCACTGCAGCCTGAGTGAAATAACGTCCACGTTATTTCACAGCCATTTTACACTGCACTTAAGTAACTTATAAGTCACCTATATGTCTAACCTTTACCTGGTAAAGGTTAGGTGCAAAGTTACTTAGTGTGAGGGCACCCTGGCACTAGACAAGGTGCCCCCACATTGTTCAGAGCCAATTCCCTGAACTTTGTGAGTGCGGGGACACCATTACACGCGTGCACTACATATAGGTCACTACCTATATGTAGCTTCACCATGGTAACTCCGAATATGGCCATGTAACATGTCTATGATCATGGAATTGCCCCCTCTATGCCATCCTGGCATAGTTGGCACAATCCCATGATCCCAGTGGTCTGTAGCACAGACCCTGGTACTGCCAGACTGCCCTTCCTGGGGTTTCACTGCAGCTGCTGCTGCTGCCAACCCCTCAGACAGGCAGCTGCCCTCCTGGGGTCCAGCCAGGCCTGGCCCAGGATGGCAGAACAAAGAACTTCCTCTGAGAGAGGGTGTGACACCCTCTCCCTTTGGAAAATGGTGTGAAGGCAGGGGAGGAGTAGCCTCCCCCAGCCTCTGGAAATGCTTTGTTGGGCACAGAGGTGCCCAATTCTGCATAAGCCAGTCTACACCGGTTCAGGGACCCCTTAGCCCCTGCTCTGGCGCGAAACTGGACAAAGGAAAGGGGAGTGACCACTCCCCTGACCTGCACCTCCCCTGGGAGGTGTCCAGAGCTCCTCCAGTGTGCTCCAGACCTCTGCCATCTTGGAAACAGAGGTGCTGCTGGCACACTGGACTGCTCTGAGTGGCCAGTGCCACCAGGTGACGTCAGAGACTCCTGCTGATAGGCTCCTTCAGGTGTTAGTAGCCTATCCTCTCTCCTAGGTAGCCAAACCCTCTTTTCTGGCTATTTAGGGTCTCTGTCTCTGGGGAAACTTTAGATAACGAATGCATGAGCTCAGCCGAGTTCCTCTGCATCTCTCTCTTCACCTTCTGATAAGGAAACGACCGCTGACCGCGCTGGAAGCCTGCAAACCTGCAACATAGTAGCAAAGACGACTACTGCAACTCTGTAACGCTGATCCTGCCGCCTTCTCGACTGTTTTCCTGCTTGTGCATGCTGTGGGGGTAGCCTGCCTCCTCTCTGCACCAGAAGCTCCGAAGAAATCTCCCATGGGTCGACGGAATCTTCCCCCTGCAACCGCAGGCACCAAAAAGCTGCATTACCGGTCCCTTGGTTCTCCTCTCAGCACGACGAGCGAGGTCCCTCGAATCCAGCGACTCTGTCCAAGTGACCCCCACAGTCCAGTGACTCTTCAGTCCAAGTTTGGTGGAGGTAAGTCCTTGCCTCACCTCGCTGGGCTGCATTGCTGGGAACCGCGACTTTGCAGCTACTCCAGCCCCTGTGCACTTCCGGCGGAAATCCTTTGTGCACAGCCAAGCCTGGGTCCACGGCACTCTAACCTGCATTGCACGACTTTCTAAGTTGGTCTCCGGCGACGTGGGACTCCTTTGTGCAACTTCGGCGAGCACCGTTTCACGCATCCTCGTAGTGCCTGTTTCTGGCACTTCTACGGGTGCTACCTGCTTCAGTGAGGGCTCCTTGTCTTGCTCGACGACCCTTCTCTCTTCAGGTCCAATTTGCGACCTCCTGGTCCCTCCTGGGCCCCAGCAGCATCCAAAAACGCCAAACGCACAATTTGCGTGTAGCAAGGCTTGTTGGCGTCCTTCCAGCGGGAAAACACTTCTGCACAACTCTCCAAGGCGAGCGGGATCCGTGCACCAAAGGGGAAGTCTCTAGCCCTTTTCGTTCCTGCAGAAACCTCAGCTTCTTCTGTCCAGTCGAAGCTTCTTTGCACCCGCAGCTGGCATTTCCTGGGCATCTGCCCATCTCCGACTTGCTTGTGACTTTTGGACTTGGTCCCCTTGTTCCACAGGTACCCTAGATTGGAAATCCACAGTTGTTGCATTGCTGGTTTGTGTCTTTCCTGCATTATTCCTCTAACACGACTCTTTTGTCCTTAGGGGAACTTTAGTGCACTTTGCACTCACTTTTCAGGGTCTTGGGAAGGGTTATTTTGCTAACTCTCACTATTTTCTAATAGTCCCAGCGACCCTCTACAAGGTCACATAGGTTTGGGGTCCATTCGTGGTTCGCATTCCACTTTTGGAGTATATGGTTTGTGTTGCCCCTATCCCTATGTTTCCCCATTGCATCCTATTGTAACTATACATTGTTTGCACTGTTTTCTAAGACTATACTGCATATTTTTGCTATTGTGTATATATATCTTGTGTATATTTCCTATCCTCTCACTGAGGGTACACTCTAAGATACTTTGGCATATTGTCATAAAAATAAAGTACCTTTATTTTTAGCATAACTGTGTATTGTGTTTTCTTATGATATTGTGCATATGACACTAAGTGGTACTGTAGTAGCTTCACACGTCTCCTAGTTCAGCCTAAGCTGCTCTGCTAAGCTACCATTATCTATCAGCCTAAGCTGCTAGACACCCTATACACTAATAAGGGATAACTGGGCCTGGTGCAAGGTGCAAGTACCCCTTGGTACTCACTACAAGCCAGTCCAGCCTCCTACATTGGAAGCAATGGCATGATCAGAAGGCTGTTTTGGTTCAGTACCAACCAGGGCAGAAAGTGTGGGTCTTGGAGCCTGTGGCCCCAAGAGCACTCCAAGATAAATGGAGTGGTCCCCACACAATTGTTGAAAAGAAGGGAGAAGTCACCTATTTAGTTGACTTAGGCACTGCCAGGAGTCCCCTTAGGGTGCTCCATGTCAACCGCCTGAAACCCTACTATGACAGGGCTGATCTCACCCTGCTCATGGCAACAGATGAGGGACAGGAAGAAGACAGTGATCCTCTACCTGATCTCTTCTCTTCCACAGATCAAGATGCTCTTGTGGAAGGTGTAGTTTTGGCTGATTGTCTTACTGCTGAGCAGAAAGACAATTGCATAAATCTCCTAGGACAATTTTCAGAACTCTTCTCTACTGTGCCAGGCACCACTTCTTGGTGTGAGCACACTATAGATACTGGAGACAGTTTACCTGTCAAAAGTAAGATCTATAGGCAGCCTGACCATGTCAGGGACTGCATAAAGCAAGACGTTCAGAAAATGTTGGAACTAGGAGTGGTTGAGCACTCTGACAGTCCATGGGCTTCTCCTGTGGTACTGGTACCAAAACCCAATTCTAAAGATGGAAAGAAGGAAATGCGGTTTTGTGTAGATTATAGAGGTCTCAACTTGGTAACCAAAACTGATGCTCACCCTATACCCAGGGCAGATGAGCTCATAGATACACTGGCATCTGCCAAGTATCTAAGCACTTTTGATTTGACTGCAGGGTATTGGCAGATCAAATTGTCAGAAGATGCTAAACCTAAGACTGCATTTTCTACCATTGGAGGACATTACCAGTTTACTGTAATGCCTTTTGGTTTGAAAAATGCACCTGCCACTTTTCAGAGGTTGGTGAACACAGTCCTGCAAGGGCTGGAAGCTTTCAGTGCAGCATATTTGGACGATATAGCTGTCTTTAGCTCCAGCTGGGATGATCACCTGGTCCACCTATGGAAAGTTTTGGAGGCCCTGCAAAAGGCAGGCCTCACTATCAAGGCTTCAAAGTGCCAGATAGGACAGGGTAAGGTGGTTTATCTGGGATACCTTGTTGGTGGGGAACAGATTGCACCACTTCAGGGGAAAATCCAAACTATTATTGATTGGGTTCCCCCTACCACTCAGACTCAGGTGAGAGCCTTCCTAGGCCTCACTGGGTACTACAGGAGGTTCATTAAGAACTATGGCTCCATTGCAGCCCCTCTTAATGACCTCACATCCAAGAAAATGCCTAAAAAGGTATTATGGACAGCAAGCTGTCAGAAAGCTTTTGAGGAGCTGAAGCAGGCCATGTGCTCTGCACCTGTCCTGAAAAGCCCTTGTTACTCTAAAAAATTCTATGTCCAAACTGATGCATCTGAATTAGGAGTAGGGGCAGTCCTATCACAACTTAATTCTGAGGGCCAGGATCAACCTGTTGCTTTTATTAGTAGGAGGTTGACCCCTAGAGAAAAGCGTTGGTCTGCCATTGAGAGGGAGGCCTTTGCTGTGGTCTGGGCTCTGAAGAAGTTGAGGCCATACCTGTTTGGCACTCACTTCATTGTTCAGACAGACCACAAACCTCTACTTTGGCTAAAACAAATGAAAGGTGAAAATCCTAAATTGTTGAGGTGGTCCATATCCCTACAGGGAATGGACTATACAGTGGAACAAAGACCTGGGAGTAGCCACTCCAATGCAGATGGACTCTCCAGATATTTCCACTTAGACAATGAAGACTCATCAGGTCATGGCTAGTCTTATTGTCCTTCATTTGGGGGGGGGGTTGTGTAGGAAAGTACCATCTTGCCTGGCATGTTACCCCCATTTTTCACTGTATATATGTTGTTTTAGTTGTATGTGTCACTGGGACCCTGGTAACCCAGGGCCCCAGTGCTCATAAGTGTGCCTGAATGTGTTACCTGTGTAGTGACTAACTGTCTCACTGAGGCTCTGCTAATCAGAACCTCAGTGGTTATGCTCTCTCATTTCTTTCCAAATTGTCACTAACAGGCTAGTGACCATTTTTACCAATTTACATTGGCTTACTGGAACACCCTTATAATTCCCTAGTATATGGTACTGAGGTACCCAGGGTATTGGGGTTCCAGGAGATCCCTATGGGCTGCAGCATTTCTTTTGCCACCCATAGGGAGCTCTGACAATTCTTACACAGGCCTGCCACTGCAGCCTGAGTGAAATAACGTCCACGTTATTTCACAGCCATTTTACACTGCACTTAAGTAACTTATAAGTCACCTATATGTCTAACCTTTACCTGGTAAAGGTTAGGTGCAAAGTTACTTAGTGTGAGGGCACCCTGGCACTAGCCAAGGTGCCCCCACATTGCTCAGAGCCAATTCCCTGAACTTTGTGAGTGCGGGGACACCATTACACGCGTGCACTACATATAGGTCACTACCTATATGTAGCTGCACAATGGTAACTCCGAATATGGCCATGTAACATGTCTATGATCATGGAATTGCCCCCTCTATGCCATCCTGGCATAGTTGGCACAATCCCATGATCCCAGTGGTCTGTAGCACAGACCCTGGTACTGCCAAACTGCCCTTCCTGGGGTTTCACTGCAGCTGCTGCTGCTGCCAACCCCTCAGACAGGCATCTGCCCTCCTGGGGTCCAGCCAGGCCTGGCCCAGGATGGCAGAGCAAAGAACTTCCTCTGAGAGAGGGTGTGACACCCTCTCCCTTTGGAAAATGGTGTGAAGGCAGGGGAGGAGTAGCCTCCCCCAGCCTCTGGAAATGCTTTCTTGGGCACAGATGTGCCCAATTCTGCATAAGCCAGTCTACACCGGTTCAGGGACCCCTTACCCCCTGCTCTGGCGTGAAACTGGACAAAGGAAAGGGGAGTGACCACTCCCCTGACCTGCACCTCCCCTGGGAGGTGTCCAGAGCTCCTCCAGTGTGCTCCAGACCTCTGCCATCTTGGAAACAGAGGTGCTGCTGGCACACTGGACTGCTCTGAGTGGCCAGTGCCACCAGGTGACGTCAGAGACTCCTGCTGATAGGCTCCTTCAGGTGTTAGTAGCCTATCCTCTCTCCTAGGTAGCCAAACCCTCTTTTCTGGCTATTTAGGGTCTCTGTCTCTGGGGAAACTTTAGATAACGAATGCATGAGCTCAGCCGAGTTCCTCTGCATCTCTCTCTTCACCTTCTGATAAGGAAACGACCGCTGACCGCGCTGGAAGCCTGCAAACCTGCAACATAGTAGCAAAGACGACTACTGCAACTCTGTAACGCTGATCCTGCCGCCTTCTCGACTGTTTTCCTGCTTGTGCATGCTGTGGGGGTAGCCTGCCTCCTCTCTGCACCAGAAGCTCCGAAGAAATCTCCCGTGGGTCGACGGAATCTTCCCCCTGCATCCGCAGGCACCAAAAAGCTGCATTACTGGTCCCTTGGGTCTCCTCTCAGCACGACGAGCGAGGTCCCTCGAATCCAGCGACTCTGTCCAAGTGACCCCCACAGTCCAGTGACTCTTCAGTCCAAGTTTGGTGGAGGTAAGTCCTTGCCTCACCTCGCTGGGCTGCATTGCTGGGAACCGCGACTTTGCAGCTACTCCGGCCCCTGTGCACTTCCGGCGGAAATCCTTTGTGCACAGCCAAGCCTGGGTCCACGGCACTCTAACCTGCATTGCACGACTTTCTAAGTTGGTCTCCGGCGACGTGGGACTCCTTTGTGCAACTTCAGCGAGCACCGTTTCATGCATCCTCGTAGTGCCTGTTTCTGGCACTTCTCCGGGTGCTACCTGCTTCAGTGAGAGCTCTTTGTCTTGATCGACGTCCCCTCCCTCTTCAGGTCCAATTTGCGACCTCCTGGTCCCTCCTGGGCCCCAGCAGCTTCAAAAAACGCCAAACGCACAATTTGCGTGTAGCAAGGCTTGTTGGCCTCCTTCCGGCGGGAAAAGACTTCTGCACGACTCTCCAATGCGAGAGGGATCTGTCCACCAAAGGGGAAGTCTCTAGCCCTTTTCGTTCCTGCAGAAACCTCAGCTTCTTCTGTCCAGTCGAAGCTTCTTTGCACCCGCAGCTGGCATTTCCTGGGCATCTGCCCATCTCCGACTTGCTTGTGACTTTTGGACTTGGTCCCCTTGTTCCACAGGTACCCTAGATTGGAAATCCACAGTTGTTGCATTGCTGGTTAGTGTCTTTCCTGCATTATTCCTCTAACACGACTCTTTTGTCCTTAGGGGAACTTTAGTGCACTTTGCACTCACTTTTCAGGGTCTTGGGGAGGGTTATTTTGCTAACTCTCACTATTTTCTAATAGTCCCAGCGACCCTCTACAAGGTCACATAGGTTTGGGGTCCATTCGTGGTTCGCATTCCACTTTTGGAGTATATGGTTTGTGTTTCCCCTATCCCTATGTTTCCCCATTGCATCCTATTGTAACTATACATTGTTTGCACTGTTTTCTAAGACTATACTGCATATTTTTGCTATTGTGTATATATATCTTGTGTATATTTCCTATCCTCTCACTGAGGGTACACTCTAAGATACTTTGGCATATTGTCATAAAAATAAAGTACCTTTATTTTTAGTATAACTGTGTATTGTGTTTTCTTATGATATTGTGCATATGACACTAAGTGGTACTGTAGTAGCTTCACACGTCTCCTAGTTCAGCCTAAGCTGCTCTGCTAAGCTACCATTATCTATCAGCCTAAGCTGCTAGACACCCTATACACTAATAAGGGATAACTGGGCCTGGTGCAAGGTGCAAGTACCCCTTGGTACTCACTACAAGCCAGTCCAGCCTCCTACAGTTGACATAGTTGGCCCCCTTGACCCTCCTACTGCTTCAGGCAATAGGTTTATCTTGGTGGTAGTGGACCATGCCACAAGATATCCTGAAGCTATTCCTTTAAGGACCACTACAGCTCCTGCAGTGGCAAAGGCCCTCCTGGGAATATTTTCCAGGGTGGGCTTCCCAAAGGAAGTAGTATCAGACAGGGGAAGCAATTTCATGTCTGCATACTTAAAGGCCATGTGGAAGGAGTGTGGTGTAACATACAAGTTCACAACACCCTATCATCCACAAACAAATGGACTGGTGGAGAGATTTAATAAAACTCTCAAAGGCATGATTATGGGTCTCCCTGAAAAACTCCGCAGGAGATGGGATATCCTTCTACCATGCCTCCTTTTTGCCTACAGGGAGGTACCCCAGAAAGGAGTGGGCTTCAGCCCCTTTGAACTTCTTTTTGGACACCCTGTTAGGGGTCCACTCACACTTGTAAAGTAGGGTTGGGAACAACCTTTAAAAGCTCCTAAGCAGGATATTGTGGATTATGTACTTGGCCTCAGATCAAGGATGGCTGAGTACATGAAAAAGGCCAGTAAAAACCTTCAGGCCAGCCAAGAGCTCCAGAAGCAATGGCATGATCAGAAGGCTGTTTTGGTTCAGTACCAACCAGGGCAGAAAGTGTGGGTCTTGGAGCCTGTGGCCCCAAGAGCACTCCAAGATAAATGGAGTGGTCCCCACACAATTGTTGAAAAGAAGGGAGAAGTCACCTATTTAGTTGACTTAGGCACTGCCAGGAGTCCCCTTAGGGTGCTCCATGTCAACCGCCTGAAACCCTACTATGACAGGGCTGATCTCACCCTGCTCATGGCAACAGATGAGGGACAGGAAGAAGACAGTGATCCTCTACCTGATCTCTTCTCTTCCACAGAACAAGATGCTCTTGTGGAAGGGGTAGTTTTGGCTGATTGTCTTACTGCTGAGCAGAAAGATAATTGCACAAATCTCCTAGATCAATTCTCTGAACTCTTCTCTACTGTGCCAGGTACCACTTCTTGGTGTGAGTACACTATAGATACTGGAGACAGTTTACCTGTCAAAAGTAAGATCTATAGGCAGCCTGACCATGTCAGGGACTGCATAAAGCAAGAAGTTCAGAAAATGTTGGAACTAGGAGTGGTTGAGCACTCTGACAGTCCATGGGCTTCTCCTGTGGTACTGGTACCAAAACCCAATTCTAAAGATGGAAAGAAGGAAATGCGGTTTTGTGTAGACTATAGAGGTCTCAACTTGGTAACCAAAACTGATGCTCACCCTATACCCAGGGCAGATGAGCTCATAGATACACTGGCATCTGCCAAGTATCTAAGCACTTTTGATTTGACTGCAGGGTATTGGCAGATCAAATTGTCAGAAGATGCTAAACCTAAGACTGCATTTTCTACCATTGGAGGACATTACCAGTTTACTGTAATGCCTTTTGGTTTGAAAAATGCACCTGCCACTTTTCAGAGGTTGGTGAACACAGTCCTGCAAGGGCTGGAAGCTTTCAGTGCAGCATATTTGGACGATATAGCTGTCTTTAGCTCCAGCTGGGATGATCACCTGGTCCACCTATGGAAAGTTTTGGAGGCCCTGCAAAAGGTAGGCCTCACTATCAAGGCTTCAAAGTGCCAGATAGGGCAGGGTAAGGTGGTTTATCTGGGACACCTTGTTGGTGGGGAACAGATTGCACCACTTCAGGGGAAAATCCAAACTATTATTGATTGGGTTCCCCCTACCACTCAGACTCAGGTGAGAGCCTTCCTAGGCCTCACTGGGTATTACAGGAGGTTCATTAAGAACTATGGCTCTATTGCAGCCCCTCTTAATGACCTCACATCCAAGAAAATGCCTAAAAAGGTATTATGGACAGCAAGCTGTCAGAAAGCTTTTGAGGAGCTGAAGCAGGCCATGTGCTCTGCACCTGTCCTGAAAAGCCCTTGTTACTCTAAACAATTCTATGTCCAAACTGATGCATCTGAATTAGGAGTAGGGGCAGTCCTATCACAACTTAATTCTGAGGGCCAGGATCAACCTGTTGCTTTTATTAGTAGAAGGTTGACCCCTAGAGAAAAGCGTTGGTCTGCCATTGAGAGGGAGGCCTTTGCTGTGGTCTGGGCTCTGAAGAAGTTGAGGCCATACCTGTTTGGCACTCACTTAATTGTTCAGACAGACCACAAACCTCTACTTTGGCTAAAACAAATGAAAGGTGAAAATCCTAAATTGTTGAGGTGGTCCATATCCCTACAGGGAATGGACTATACAGTGGAACATAGACCTGGGAGTAGCCACTCCAATGCAGATGGACTCTCCAGATATTTCCACTTAGACAATGAAGACTCATCAGGTCATGGCTAGTCTTATTGTCCTTCGTTTGGGGGGGGGGGGGGTTGTGTAGGAAAGTACCATCTTGCCTGGCATGTTACCCCCATTTTTCACTGTATATATGTTGTTTTAGTTGTATGTGTCACTGGGACCCTGGTAACCCAGGGCCCCAGTGCTCATAAGTGTGCCTGAATGTGTTACCTGTGTAGTGACTAACTGTCTCACTGAGGCTCTGCTAATCAGAACCTCAGTGGTTATGCTCTCTCATTTCTTTCCAAATTGTCACTAACAGGCTAGTGACCATTTTTACCAATTTACATTGGCTTACTGGAACACCCTTATAATTCCCTAGTATATGGTACTGAGGTACCCAGGGTATTGGGGTTCCAGGAGATCCCTATGGGCTGCAGCATTTCTTTTGCCACCCATAGGGAGCTCTGACAATTCTTACACAGGCCTGCCACTGCAGCCTGAGTGAAATAACGTCCACGTTATTTCACAGCCATTTTACACTGCACTTAAGTAACTTATAAGTCACCTATATGTCTAACCTTTACCTGGTAAAGGTTAGGTGCAAAGTTACTTAGTGTGAGGGCACCCTGGCACTAGCCAAGGTGCCCCCACATTGTTCAGAGCCAATTCCCTGAACTTTGTGAGTGCGGGGACACCATTACATGCGTGCACTACATATAGGTCACTACCTATATGTAGCTTCACCATGGTAACTCCGAATATGGCCATGTAACATGTCTATGATCATGGAATTGCCCCCTCTATACCATCCTGGCATAGTTGGCACAATCCCATGATCCCAGTGGTCTGTAGCACAGACCCTGGTACTGCCAAACTGCCCTTCCTGGGGTTTCACTGCAGCTGCTGCCAACCCCTCAGACAGGCAGCTGCCCTCCTGGGGTCCAGCCAGGCCTGGCCCAGGATGGCAGAACAAAGAACTTCCTCTGAGAGAGGGTGTGACACCCTCTCCCTTTGGAAAATGGTGTGAAGGCAGGGGAGGAGTAGCCTCCCCCAGCCTCTGGAAATGCTTTGTTGGGCACAGAGGTGCCCAATTCTGCATAAGCCAGTCTACACCGGTTCAGGGACCCCTTAGCCCCTGCTCTGGCGCGAAACTGGACAAAGGAAAGGGGAGTGACCACTCCCCTGACCTGCAACTCCCCTGGGAGGTGTCCAGAGCTCCTCCAGTGTGCTCCAGACCTCTGCCATCTTGGAAACAGAGGTGCTGCTGGCACACTGGACTGCTCTGAGTGGCCAGTGCCACCAGGTGACGTCAGAGACTCCTGCTGATAGGCTCCTTCAGGTGTTAGTAGCCTATCCTCTCTCCTAGGTAGCCAAACCCTCTTTTCTGGCTATTTAGGGTCTCTGTCTCTGGGGAAACTTTAGATAACGAATGCAAGAGCTCATCCGAGTTCCTCTGCATCTCTGTCTTCACCTTCTGATAAGGAAACGACCGCTGACCGCGCTGGAAGCCTGCAAACCTGCAACATAGTAGCAAAGACGACTACTGCAACTCTGTAACGCTGATCCTGCCGCCTTCTCGACTGTTTTCCTGCTTGTGCATGCTGTGGGGGTAGCCTGCCTCCTCTCTGCACCAGAAGCTCCGAAGAAATCTCCCGTGAGTCGACGGAATCTTCCCCCTGCAACCGCAGGCACCAAAAAGCTGCATTACCGGTCCCTTGGGTCTCCTCTCAGCACGACGAGCGAGGTCCCTCGAATCCAGCGACTCTGTCCAAGTGACCCCCACAGTCCAGTGACTCTTCAGCCCAAGTTTGGTGGAGGTAAGTCCTTGCCTCACCTCGCTGGGCTGCATTGCTGGGAACCGCGACTTTGCAGCTACTCCGGCCCCTGTGCACTTCCGGCGGAAATCCTTCGTGCACAGCCAAGCCTGGGTCCACGGCACTCTAACCTGCATTGCACGACTTTCTAAGTTGGTCTCCGGCGACGTGGGACTCCTTTGTGCAACTTCGGCGAGCACCATTTCACGCATCCTCGTAGTGCCTGTTTCTGGCACTTCTCCGGGTGCTACCTGCTTCAGTGAGGGCTCTTTGTCTTGCTCGACGTCCCCTCTCTCTTCAGGTCCAATTTGCGACCTCCTGGTTGCTCCTGGGCCCCAGCAGCGTCCAAAAACGCCAAACGCACGATTTGCACCTAGCAAGGCTTGTTAGCGTCCTTTCGGCGGGAAAATACTTCTGCACGACTCTCCAAGGCAAGAGGGATCCGTCCACTAAAGGGGAAGTCTCTAGCCCTTTTCGTTCCTGCAGAAACCTCAGCTTCTTCTGTCCAGTCGAAGCTTCTTTGCACCCACAGCTGGCATTTCCTGGGCAGCTGCCCATCTCCGACTTGCTTGTGACTTTTGGACTTGGTCCCCTTGTTCCAAAGGTACCCTAGATTGGAAATCCACAGTTGTTGCATTGCTGGTTTGTGTCTTTCCTGCATTATTCCTCTAACACGACTACTTTGTCCTTAGGGGAACTTTAGTGCACTTTGCACTCACTTTTCAGGGTCTTGGGGAGGGTTATTTTTCTAACTCTCACTATTTTCTAATAGTCCCAGCGACCCTCTACAAGGTCACATAGGTTTGGGGTCCATTCGTGGTTCGCATTCCACTTTTGGAGTATATGGTTTGTGTTGCCCCTATCCCTATGTTTCCCCATTGCATCCTATTGTAACTATACATTGTTTGCACTGTTTTCTAAGACTATTCTGCATATTTTTGCTATTGTGGATATATATCTTGTGTATATTTCCTATCCTCTCACTGAGGGTACACTCTAAGATACTTTGGCATATTGTCATAAAAATAAAGTACCTTTATTTTTAGTATAACTGTGTATTGTGTTTTCTTATGATATTGTGCATATGACACTAAGTGGTACTGTAGTAGCTTCACACGTCTCCTAGTTCAGCCTAAGCTGCTCTGCTAAGCTACCATTATCTATCAGCCTAAGCTGCTAGACACCCTATACACTAATAAGGGATAACTGGGCCTGGTGCAAGGTGCAAGTACCCCTTGGTACTCACTACAAGCCAGTCCAGCCTCCTACAGTCAGCAGTCGATTCCTTGGCAGAAGGTGAAGAGAGAGATGCAGAGGAACTTGGATGAGCTCTTGCATTCGTTATCTAAGGAATCCCAAGAGACAGAGACCCTAAATAGCCAGAAAAGAGGGTTTGGCTACCTAGGAGAAAGGATAGGCTAGCAACACCTGAAGGAGCCTATCAGAAGGAGTCTCTGACGTCACCTGATGGCACTGGCCACTCAGAGCAGTCCAGTGTGCCAGCAGCACCTCTGTTTCCAAGATGGCAGAGGTCTGGAGCACACTGGAGGAGCTCTGGACACCTCCCAGGGGAGGTGCAGGTCAGGGGAGTAGTCACTCCCCTTTCCTTTGTCCAGTTTCGTGCCAGAGCAGGGCTAAGGGGTCCCTGAACCGGTGTAGACTGGCTTATGCAGAAATGTGTGCCCATGAAAGCATTTCCAGAGGCTGGGGGAGGCTACTCCTCCCCTGCCTTCACACCATTTTCCAAAGGGAGAGGGTGTAACACCCTCTCTCAGAGGAAGTCCTTTGTTCTGCCATCCTGGGCCAGGCCTGGCTGGACCCCAGGAGGGCAGAAGCCTGTCTGAGGGGTTGGCAGCAGCAGCAGCTGCAGTGAAACCCTGGGAAAGGCTGTTTGGCAGTACCAGGGTCTGTGCTACAGACCACTGGGATCATGGGATTGTGCCAACTATGCCAGGATGGCATAGAGGGGGCAATTCTATGATCATAGACATGTTACATGGCCATATTCGGAGTTACCATTGTGAAGCTACATATAGGTAGTGACCTATATGTAGTGCACGTGTGTAATGGTGTCCCCGCACTCACAAAGTCCGGGGAATTGGCCCTGAACAATGTGGGGGCACCTTGGCTAGTGCCAGGGTGCCCTCACACTAAGTAACTTTGCACCTAACCTTTACCAGGTAAAGGTTAGACATATAGGTGACTTATAAGTTACTTAAGTGCAGTGTAAAATGGCTGTGAAATAACGTGGAGGTTATTTCACTCAGGCTGCAGTGGCAGGCCTGTGTAAGAATTGTCAGAGCTCCCTATGGGTGGCAAAAGAAATGCTGCAGCCCATAGGAATCTCCTGGAACCCCAATACCCTGGGTACCCCAGTACCATATACTAGGGAATTATAAGGGTGTTCCAGTAAGCCAATGTAAATTGGTAAAATTGGTCACTAGCCTGTTAGTGAAAATTTGAAAGAAATGAGAGAGCATAACCACTGAGGTTCTGGTTAGCAGAGCCTCAGTGAGACAGTTAGGCACCACACAGGGAACACATACATATAGGCCACAAACTTATGAGCACTGGGGTCCTGACTAGCAGGGTCCCAGTGACACATAACAACCATACTGAAAACATAGGGTTTTCACTATGAGCACTGGGTCCTGGCTAGCACGATCCCAGTGAGACAGTGAAAACACCCTGACATACACTCATAAACAGGCCAAAAGTGGGGGTAACAAGGCTGGAAAGAGGCTACTTTCTCACATCCATCACCATAACGTCTATCACTACACGCCCCTCACTGGCAGTCACCACCCCCAACTCTATGCACACGTCCCCTGTGTACTCTCCCACTGTGTCTGTACCCCCTCCTCCCAAAGTACACAAACGCAAGCACTGAGGCACCCAACAGCAATCCACCTTACAACAGCATCCAGCCCATGTACCTGCACCCAAACACAGCAGACAGACACCTCCTACAACCACTCCCTCTTCCTCCACACCCAAACATTCACCCTCTTCCTGCCCCAGTGTCCCTAAGAAGGCTTTCCTCTCTGCCATGAACTCTTCCCTACCCCTCCCCCCGTCCTTCACGTCGGGCCAGGGTGAGCAGAACCCAGGCTAGCACCTCAGCCATCCAGTCCATGGCCACTGTAGTTTCGGAAGCTACTGCAGGTTTGAGAAGCTCCAAGGAGACACCCATCAGCACTGGCAGTGTGCCTGTACCAGCTGCCAAGGGGAAGGGCAAAGATGTACCACCAGCTGCCAAGGGCAAAGAGGCATCACAAGCTTCTAAGGGGAAGGGCAAGGAGGAACCACCACATGACAAGGAAACACCACCAGACGGCAAGGACAAGAGCAAAGGGCCTGCCCCTGCAGGGAGGAAGGACAGGAGGCCTGGTGCTGTGACAGAATCTGAGCCCCCAACACCAACCATGGCGCTTCAGCCGTCCAAGGGTGCTGGCGAAGGGCTGTAGCCTCCCCCCACCACTGCCAGGACTGCCACCTGCACCACCATCAGCGCCGCCACCTGCACCGCCACCACTGCCAGCAGCAGCAGCCCCAGTGAGCAACTGTCCGAGGCTGCAGGGGAAGGGCTGGAACCTCCCCCACCACTGCCAGCATCGCCACCTACACAGCCATCAGCACTGCCACCTGCACCGCCACCAGCACAACTGTCAGCAGCAGCAGCCCCAGTGGCAAGCAGCCAGAGGCTTCAGGGGAAGGGCTGGAGCCTCCCCCCACCACTGCCAGCACCGCCACCTGCACCGCCACCAGCACCACTGCCAGCAGCAGCAGCCCCAGTGGGCAGCCATCCGAGGCTGCAGGGGAATGGCTGGAGCCTCCCCCCACCACTGCCAGCACAGACACCAGCACCGGCACTACCACCACTGAGCAGCCATCGCTGCTGGCGCGTAGTGTTTAGTCCCGCCTCCATGGAGTAATGTATCCTGCCCAGTGCAAATCCTGTGGGTATGACACCCAGGTGAGAGACTGTGACCTTGCTCTCCCAAAGATCTGCGTCACTGGAAACATGTAGGAGGCTGGACTGGCTTGTAGTGAGTACCAAGGGGTACTTACACCTTGCACCAGGCCCAGTTATCCCTTATTAGTGTATAGGGTGTCTAGCAGCTTAGGCTGATACATAATGGTAGCTTAGCAGAGCAGCTTAGGCTGAACTAGGAGACGAGTGAAGCTCCTACAGTACCACTAGTGTCATATGCACAATATCATAAGAAAACACAATACACAGATATACTAAAAATAAAGGTACTTTATTTTTATGACAATATGCCAAAAGTATCTCAGTGAGTACCCTCAGTATGAGGATAGCAAATATACACAAGATATATGTACACAATACCAAAATATGCAGTAATAGTATTAGAAAACAGTGCAAACAATGTATAGTTACAATAGGATGCAATGGGGACACATAGGGATAGGGGCAACACAAACCATATACTCCAAAAGTGGAATGCGAACCACGAATGGACCCTAAACCTATGTGACCTTGCAGAGGGTCGCTGGGACTGTAAGAAAACAGTTAGGGTTAGAAAAATAGCCCACCCCAAGACCCTGAAAAGTGAGTGCAAAGTGCACTAAAATTCCCCAAAGGACTTAGAAGCCGTGATAGGGGAATTCTGCAGGAAAGACACAAACCAGCAATGCAACAACTGTGAATTTCCAATCTAGGGTACCTGTGGAACAAGGGGACCAAGTCCAAAAGTCACAAGCAAGTCGGAGATGGGCAGATGCCCAGGAAATGCCAGCTGTGGGTGCAAAGAAGCTGCTACTGGACAGTAGAAGCTGAAGATTCTGCAGGAACGACAAGGGCTAGGAACTTCCCCTTTGGAGGACGGATCCCTCACGCCGTGGAGAGTCGTGCAGAAGTGTTTTCCTGAAGAAACACCGCCAACAAGCCTTGCTAGCTGCAATTCGTGCGGTTAGGTTTTTTGGATGCTGCTGTGGCCCAGAAGGGACCAGGATGTCGCCAATTGCGTCTGGGGACAGAGGGGGCATCGAGCAAGACAACAAGCTCTCTCAGAAGCAGGCAGCACCCGCAGAAGTGCCGGAACAGGCACTACAAAGTGGAGTGAAACAGTGCTCACCCGAAGTCACACAAAGGAGTCCCACGTCACCGGAGGACAAACTTAGGAGGTCGTGCAATGCAGGTTAGAGTGCCGTGGACCCAGGCTGGACTGTGCACAAAGGATTTCCGCCGGAAGTGCACGGAGGCCGGAGTAGCTGCAAAAGTCACGGTTCCCAGCAATGCAGTCTGGCGTGGGGAGGCAAGGACTTACCTCCACCAAACTTGGACTGAAGAGTCACTGGACTGTGGGAGTCACTTTGGACAGAGTTGCTGGATTCAAGGGACCTCGCTCGTCATGCTGAGAGGAGACCCAGGGTACCGGTGATGCAGTTCTTTGGTGCCTGCGGTTGCAGGGGGACGATTCCATCGACCCACGGGAGATTTCTTCGGAGCTTCTAGTGCAGAGAGGAGGCAGACTACCCCCACAGCATGCACCACCAGGAAAACAGTCAAGAAGGCGGCAGGATCAGCGTTACAAGGTCGCAGTAGTCATCTTTGCTACTTTGTTGCAGTTTTGCAGGCTTCCAGCGTGGTCAGCAGTCGATTCCTTGGCAGAAGGTGAAGAGAGAGATGCAGAGGAACTCAGATGAGCTCTTGCATTCGTTATCTAAGGAATCCCCAAAGACAGAGACCCTAAATAGCCAGAAAAGAGGGTTTGGCTACTTAGGAGAAAGGATAGGCTAGCAACACCTGAAGGAGCCTATCAGAAGGAGTCTCTGACATCACCTGCTGGCACTGGCCACTCAGAGCAGTCCAGTGTGCCAGCAGCACCTCTGTTTCCAAGATGGCAGAGGTCTGGAGCACACTGGAGGAGCTCGGGGCACCTCCCAGAGGAGGTGCAGGTCAGGGGAGTGGTCACTCCCCTTTCCTTTGTCCAGTTTCGCGCCAGAGCAGGGCTGAGGGGTCCCTGAACCGGTGTAGACTGGCTTATGCAGAAATGGGCACCATCTGTGCCCATGAAAGCATTTCCAGAGGCTGGGGTAGGCTACTCCTCCCCAGCCCTAACACCATTTTACAAAGGGAGAGGGTGTAACACCCTCTCTCTGAGGAAGTCCTTTGTTCTACCTTCCTGGGGCAGGCCTGGCTGGACCCCAGGAGGGCAGAAACCTGTCTGAGGGGTTGGCAGCAGCAGCAGCTGCAGTGAAACCCCGGGAAAGGCAGTTTGGCAGTGGCAGGGTCTGTGCTAGAGACCCGTGGTATCATGGGATTGCACCAACAATGCCAGGATGGCATAGAGGGGGCAATTCCATGATCTTAGACATGTTACATGGCCATATTCGGAGTTACCATTGTGAAGCTACACATAGGTAGTGACCTATATGTAGTGCACGCGTGTAATGGTGTCCCCGCACTCACAAAGTCCGGGGAATTGGCCCTGAACAATGTGGGGGCACCTTGGCTAGTGCCAGGGTGCCCACACACTAAGTAACTTAGCACCCAACCTTTACCAGGTAAAGGTTAGACATATAGGTGACTTATAAGTTACTTAAGTGCAGTGTAAAATGGCTGTGAAATAACGTGGATGTTATTTCACTCAGGCTGCAGTGGCAGGCCTGTGTAAGAATTGTCAGAGCTCCCTATGGGTGTCAAAAGAAATGCTGCAGCCCATAGGGATCTCCTGGAACCCCAATACCCTGGGTACCTCAGTACCATATACTAGGGAATTATAAGGGTGTTCCAGTATGCCAATGTAAATTGGTAAAATTGGTCACTAGCCTGTTAGTGACAATTTGAAAGAAATGAGAGAGCATAACCACTGAGGTTCTGATTAGCAGAGCCTCAGTGAGACAGTTAGTCATAAAACAGGTAACACATTCAGGCACACTTATGAGCACTGGGGCCCTGGCTGGCAGGGTCCCAGTGACACATACAACTAAAACAACATATATACAGTGAAAAATGGGGGTAACATGCCAGGCAAGATGGTACTTTCCTACACAACCCCCCCCCAAACGAAGGACAATAAGACTAGCCATGACCTGATGAGTCTTCATGGTCTAAGTGGAAATATCTGGAGAGTCCATCTGCATTGGAGTGGCCACTCCCAGGTCTATGTTCCACTGTATAGTCCATTCCCTATAGGGATATGGACCACCTCAACAATTTATGATTTTCACCTTTCATTTGTTTTAGCCAAAGTAGAGGTTTGTGGTCTGTCTGAACAATGAAGTGAGTGCCAAACAGGTATGGCCTCAACTTCTTCAGTGCCCAGATCACAGCAAAGGCCTCCCTCTCTATGGCAGACCAACGTTTTTCTCTAGGGGTCAACCTCCTACTAATAAAAGCAACAGGTTGATCCTGGCCATCAGAATTAAGTTGTGATAGGACTGCCCCTACTCCTAATTCAGATGCATCAGTTTGGACATAGAATTTTTTAGAGTAACAAGGGCCTTTCAGGACAGGTGCAGAGCACATGGCCTGCTTCAGCTCCTCAAAAGCTTTCTGACAGTTTGCTGCCCATAATACCTTTTTAGGCATTTTCTTGGATGTGAGGTCATTAAGAGGGGCTGCAATGGAGCCATAGATCTTAATGAACCTCCTGTAATACCCTGTGAGGCCTAGGAAGGCTCTCACCTGAGTCTGAGTAGTAGGGGGAACCCAATCTATAATAGTTTGGATTTTCCCCTGAAGTGGTGCAATCTGTTCCCCACCAACAAGGTGTCCCAGATAAACCACCTTCCCCTGCCCTATCTGGCACTTTGAAGTCTTGATAGTGAGGCCTGCCTTTTGCAGGGCCTCCAAAACTTTCCATAGGTGGACCAGGTGATCATCCCAGCTGAAGCTAAAGACAGCTATATCGTCCAGATATGCTGCACTAAAAGCTTCCAGCCCTTGCAGGACTGTGTTCACCAACCTCTGAAAAGTGGCAGGTGCATTTTTCAATCCAAAAGGCATTACTGTGAATTGGTAATGGCCTCCAATGGTTGAAAATGCAGTTTTTGCTTTTGCATCTTCTGATCATTTGATCTGCCAATACCCTGCAGTCAAGTCAAAAGTGCTTAGATACTTGGCAGATGCCAGTGTATCTATGAGCTCATCTGCCCTGGGTATAGGGTGAGCATCAATTTTGGTTACCTGGTTGAGACCTCTGTAGTCAACACAAAACCGCATTTCCATCTTTCCATCTTTGGAATGAGGTTTTGGTACAAGTACCAGAGGAGAAGCCCATGGACTTTCAGAGTGCTCAACCACTCCCAGTTCTAACATTTTCTGCACCTCTTGCTTTATGCAGTCTCTGACATGGTCAGGCTGCCTATAGATTTTACTTTTGACAGGCAAGCTGTCTCCAGTATCTATAGTGTGCTCACACCAAGAAGTGGTACCTGGCACAGTAGAAAAGAGTTCAGAAAACTGACCCAGGAGATTTATGCAATGGTCTTTCTGCTCAGCAGTAAGACATTCAGCCAAAGCTACACCTTCCACCAGAGCATCTTGTTCTGTGGAAGAGAAGAGATCAGGGAGAGGGTCACTCTCTTCTTCCTGTCCCTCATCAGTTGCCATGAGCAGGGTGAGATCAGCCCTGTCATAGTAGGGTTTCAGGCGATTGACATGGAGCACCCTAAGGGGACTCCTGGCAGTGCCTAAGTCAACTAAGTAGGTGACTTCACCCTTTTTTTCAACAATTGTGTGGGGTCCACTCCATTTATCTTGGAGTGCTCTTGGGGCCACAGGCTCCAAGACCCACACTTTCTGCCCTGGTTGGTACTGAACCAAAACAGCCTTCTGGTCATGCCATTGCTTTTGGAGCTCTTGGCTGGCCTGAAGGTTTTTACTTGCCTTTTTCATGTACTCAGCCATCCTTGATCTGAGGCCAAGTACATAGTCCACTATGTCTTGCTTTGGAGCTTTTAAAGGTTGTTCCCAACCCTCCTTAACAAGTGTTAGAGGACCTCTCACAGGGTGTCCAAAGAGGAGTTCAAAGGGGCTGAAGCCCACTCCTTTCTGGGGTACCTCCCTGTAAGCAAAAAGGAGGCATGGTAAAAGGATATCACATCTCCTGCGGAGTTTTTCAGGGAGTCCCATAATCATGCCTTTGAGAGTTTTATTAAATCTCTCCACCAGTCCATTTGTTTGTGGATGATAGGATGTAGTGAACTTGTATGTCACACCACACTCCTTCCACATGGCCTTTAAGTAAGCAGACATGAAATTGCTTCCCCTGTCTGATACCACCTCTTTTGGGAAGCCCACCCTGGAAAATATTCCCAGGAGGGCCTTTGCCACTGCAGGTGCTGTAGTGGTCCTTAGAGGAATAGCTTCGGGATATCTTGTGGCATGGTCCACTACCACCAAGATAAACCTATTGCCTGAAGCAGTAGGAGGGTCAAGGGGACCAACTATGTCAACCCCTACCCTTTCAAAGGGAACCCCAACCACAGGTAGTGGAATAAGGGGTGACTTTGGAGTGCCACCTGTCTTGCCACTGGCTTGACAGGTTTCACAGGACTTGCAAAATTCTTTTGTGTCCTCTGACATTCTAGGCCAATGAAACAAGGGAACAAGTCTGTCCCAAGTTTTCATTTGTCCCAAATGTCCAGCTAGGGGAATGTCGTGGGCTAGAGTTAGGATGAACTTTCTGTACTCCTGAGGAATCACTAACCTCCTGGCAGTTCCAGGGTTAGGATCCCTTGCTTCAGTGTACAAGAGGTTGTCCTCCCAGTAAACTCTGTGAGAGTCACTGACATCCCCATTAGCTTGTTTGACAGCTTGCTGTCTTAGACCCTCTAGTGTGGGACAGGTTTGCTGTGCCACACTCATCTCCTCCCTGGCAGGCCCCCCTTCACCCAAAAGCTCAGCAGTGTCTGCTTCCAGCTCCTCTGGTGTAGGTTCTGCACAGGGAGGAAATTCTTCTTCCTCAGAAGTAGAATCCACTGTAGAGGGAGGGATAGTAGGTAGTGCTTTACTTCTACTAGCCCTAGCTTTAGGGAGCACTTGGTCCATTGTTCCAGGATCCAAGTCACCCTGTCCTTTTTGCTTTTTGGCCTGAGCCCTGGTTAAAGCAAAAATATGCCCTGGGATGTCCAGCATTGCTGCATGGGCCTCCAACTCCACATCTGACCAAGCTGAGGTCTCTAAATCATTTCCAAGTAGACAGTCTACAGGTAAATCTGAGGCAACCACAACTTTCTTTGGACCAGTAACCCCCCCCCCCAGTTGAGATTTACAACAGCCATGGGGTGGCTAAGTGTGTTGTTGTGAGCATCGGTTACTTGGTACTGGTGACCAAGTAGGTGTTGTTCAGGGTGGACCAGTTTCTCTATTACCATTGTAACACTGGCACCAGTGTCCCTGTAGGCCTGAACCTCAACACCATTTATTAGGGGTAGTTGCTTGTACTTATCCATGTTAAGGGGACAAGCAACTAAGGTGGCTAAATCAATAGCCCCCTCAGAGACTAACACAGCCTCTGTGGTCTCCCTAACAAGACCAACCCCAACTAAATTACCAAAAGTGAGCCCAGCTACTCCCTTGGATTGACTATTAGTAGGTTTGCTCCCACCACCACTGCTATTAGTAGGGACACTAGGTGTAGCAGTAGGGGTTGTAGTGGTAGGAGGCTTGGTGCTTTACTTTGGACAACTGGGATCTGTTGTCCAATGGCCTTTTATTTTACATAAATAGCACCATGGTTTCTTTTCTTTGTTTTGATTAGAAGAGGATTTGGGCCCACCAGAGTGTTTTTGTGGGCCTGATGAAGACTCATTTTTAGATTTGTCCCCACCCTTGTCAGAAGATTTACCATCCTTCTTCTTGTTGCCATGTTTGTCACCCCCTGTATGAACTTTTCTGTTCACCCTTGTTCTGACCCATTTGTCTGCCTTCTTTCCCAATTCTTGGGGAGAGGTCAGATCAGAGTCCACCAGGTACTGGTGCAACAAATCAGACACACAGTTATTAAGTATATGCTCTCTCAGGATCAAGTTATACAGGCTTTCATAATCAGTAACTTTACTGCCATGTAACCATCCCTCCAAGGCCTTCACTGAATGGTCAACAAAATCAACCCAGTCTTGTGAAGACTCCTTTTTGGTCTCTCTGAACTTCACCCTGTAGTGTTCAGTGGTTAAGCCATAACCATCCAGGAGTGCATTCTTAAGAACTTTGAAATCATTGGCTTCACTTTCTTTCACAGTAAGGGGCCTATCCCTACCCTTTCCACTAAATGATAGCCATAGGATAGCAGCCCACTGCCTTTGAGGGACATCCTGTACAACACAGGCCCTCTCAGGTGCAGCAAACCACTTGTTAATGTCATCCCCCTCCTTATAAGGGGGAACTATCTTGTGCAGATTCCTAGAATCATGCTCTTTTGCAGGATGACTATTGGGAATACTGCTGCTGCCACCATGGGTTTCTAAACCCAATTTCTGTCTTTCTTTCTCTACTTCTAAGGACTGTCTATCCAAATCCAGCTGTTGCTTCTTGAGCTTCAGTCTGGTTTGTTCCACTCTCAATCTATTGAGCTCCCTTTCTAACAATCTGTCATCAGGGTGGGTGGGAGGGACATGTCTAGAAACAGAAGTATGATGAGAAAGGACAGAAGGAGACCTGTCCCTAACAGAAGGCACCCTAACAGCTTGGCTCACAGAAACAGCACTTCTACTATGATGAGAAGGAATACTCTTACTGTGATGTGAGACCACACTATCTGTATGATGTGACTCAACATCAGTTCCAACTATGCTAGGTTTTCTGCTAGGGGGCAGGCTTGGAAGTTTCCCTCCCACTTCTTTAGCTAGGGGTGCCCCAGAGTCAGAGTGGGAACCATCAGCTAACTTTTCAACAGGAGTGCCACCTGTGGCCTTATCCTGTTCAATAAGCATATTCACTAACAGTTCTATAGAAGGATTCTTCCTTACACTTAAACCTCTTTCTATGCAGAGACTCCTTGCTCCTTTCCAGCTAAGGTGATCATAAGCAAGTTTGGACAGATCAACAGTTTGGCCTGTGCCAGACATTTTTTAGAAAGTGTTTAAGTGATAGAAAAAGGAAAAAACGTTTTTCAGAACTTTTAGAAAGACAGAAAGAAAACTTTTTAAACTTTTTAAGAACTTTTTAGAAAGTTAGAGGTACTTTTCAGCACTTTAGAAAAGAAGTGAGAAAAGAAATGCAAAACTTTTTGGTTAGGTGTACATACACTGAACTTGTTTTGTATATTTTTCTCTTATGAAAAGTACAATGACAAAAGTGGTAAGTAGTTACAGAGCACTTATCCCACCACTGCACAACCAATGTAGGAGGCTGGACTGGCTTGTAGTGAGTACCAAGGGGTACTTACACCTTGCACCAGGCCCAGTTATCCCTTATTAGTGTATAGGGTGTCTAGCAGCTTAGGCTGATACATAATGGTAGCTTAGCAGAGCAGCTTAGGCTGAACTAGGAGACGAGTGAAGCTCCTACAGTACCACTAGTGTCATATGCACAATATCATAAGAAAACACAATACACAGATATACTAAAAATAAAGGTACTTTATTTTTATGACAATATGCCAAAAGTATCTCAGTGAGTACCCTCAGTATGAGGATAGCAAATATACACAAGATATATGTACACAATACCAAAATATGCAGTAATAGTATTAGAAAACAGTGCAAACAATGTATAGTTACAATAGGATGCAATGGGGACACATAGGGATAGGGGCAACCCAAACCATATACTCCAAAAGTGGAATGCGAACCACGAATGGACCCCAAACCTATGTGACCTTGTACAGGGTCGCTGGGACTGTAAGAAAACAGTTAGGGTTAGAAAAATAGCCCACCCCAAGACCCTGAAAAGTGAGTGCAAAGTGCACTAAAGTTCCCCAAAGGACTTAGAAGTCGTGATAGGGGAATTCTGCAGGAAAGACACAAATCAGCAATGCAACAACAATGGATTTCCAAATGAGGGTACCTGTGGAACAAGGGGACCAAGTCCAAAAGTCACAAGCAAGTCGGAGATGGGCAGATGCCCAGGAAATGCCAGCTGTGGGTGCAAAGAAGCTGCTACTGGACAGTAGAAGCTGAAGATTCTGCATGAACGACAAGGGCTAGGAACTTTCCCTTTGGAGGACGGATCCCACACGCTGGGGAGAGTTGTGCAGAAGTGTTTTCCTGAAGAAAGACCGCCAACAAGCCTTGCTAGCTGCAATTTGTGCGGTTAGGGTTTTTGGATGCTGCTGTGGCCCAGGAGGGACCAGGATGTCACCAATTGCGTCTGGGGACAGAGGGGGCGTCGAGCAAGACAAGAAGCTCTCTCAGAAGCAGACAGCACCCGCAGAAGTGCCGAAACAGGCACTACGAAATGGAGTGAAACGGTGCTCACCCAAAGTCGCACAAAGGAGTCCCACGTCGCCGGAGGACAACTTAGGAGGTCGTGCAATGCAGGTTAGAGTGCCGTGGACCCAGGCTGGACTGTGCACAAAGGATTTCTGCTGGAAGGGCACGGAGGCCGGAGTAGCTGCAAAAGTCACGGTTCCCAGCAATGCAGTCTGGCGTGGGGAGGCAAGGACTTACCTCTACCAAACTTGGACTGAAGAGTCACTGGAATGTTCGAGTCACTTGGACAGAGTTGCTGGATTCAAGGGACCTCGCTCGTCGTGCTGAGAGGAGACACAGGGTACCTGTGATGCAGTTCTTTGGTGCCTGCGGTTGCAGGGGGACGATTCCGTCGACCCACGGGAGATTTCTTTGGAGCTTCTAGTGCAGAGAGGAGGCAGACTACCCCCACAGCATGCACCACCAGGAAAACAGTCGAGAAGGCGGCAGGATCAGCGTTACAAGGTCGCAGTAGTCGTCTTTGCTACTTTGTTGCAGTTTTGCAGGCTTCCAGCGCGGTCAGCAGTCGATTCCTTGGCAGAAGGTGAAGAGAGAGATGCAGAGGAACTCAGATGAGCTCTTGCATTCGTTATCTAAGGAATCCCCAAAGACAGAGACCCTAAATAGCCAGAAAAGAGGGTTTGGCTACTGTAGGAGGCTGGACTGGCTTGTAGTGAGTACCAAGGGGTACTTGCACCTTGCACCAGGCCCAGTTATCCCTTATTAGTGTATAGGCTGTCTAGCAGCTTAGGCTGATAGATAATGGTAGCTTAGCAGAGCAGCTTAGGCTGAACTAGGAGACGTGTGAAGCTACTACAGTACCACTTAGTGTCATATGCACAATATCATAAGAAAACACAATACACAGTTATACTAAAAATAAAGGTACTTTATTTTTATGACAATATGCCAAAGTATCTTAGAGTGCACCCTCAGTGAGAGGATAGGAAATATACACAAGATATATGTACACAATACCAAAAATATGCAGTATAGTCTTAGAAAACAGTGCAAACAAAGTATAGTTACAATAGGATACAATGGGGACACATAGGGATAGGGGCAACACAAACCATTTACTCCAAAAGTGGAATGCGAACCACGAATGGACCCCAAACCTATGTGACCTTGTAGAGGGTCGCTGGGACTATTAGAAAATAGTGAGGGTTAGAAAAATAGCCCACCCCAAGACCCTGAAAAGTGAGTGCAAAGTGCACTAAAGTTCCCCCAAGGACATAGAAGTCGTAATAGAGGAATAATGCAGGAAAGACACAAACCAACAATGCAACAACAATGGATTTCCAGTCGAGGGTACCTGTGGAACAAGGGGACCAAGTCCAAAAGTCACAAGCAAGTCGGAGATGGGCAGATGCCCAGGAAATGCCAGCTGTGGGTGCAAAGAAGCTTCTACTGGACAGGAAAAGCTGAGGTTTCTGCAGGAACTAAAAGGGCTAGAGACTTCTCCTTTGGTGGACGAATCCCTCTCGCCGTGGAGAGTCGTGCAGATGTGTTTTCCTGCCAAAAGAATGCCAACAAGCCTTGCTAGCTGCAAATCGTGCAGTTAACGTTTTTGGATGCTGCTGTGACCCAGGAGGGACCAGGAGGTCGCAAATTGGACCAGGAGGTAGAGGGGACGTCAAGCAAGACAAGAAGCCCTCTTAGCAGCAGGTAGCACCCAGCGAAGTGCCAGAAACAGGCACTACGAGGATGCGTGAAACGGTGCTCACCCGAAGTTACACAAAGGAGTCCCACGTCGCCGGAGACCAACTTAGAAAGTCGTGCAATGCAGGTTAGAGTGCTGTGGACCCAGGCTTGGCTGTGCACAAAGGATTTCTGCCGGAAGTGCACAGGGGCCGGAGTAGCTGCAAAAGTCGCGGTTCCCAGCAATGAAGTCTGGTGTGGGGAGGCAAGGACTTACCTCCACCAAACTTGGACTGAAGAGTCACTGGACTGTGAGGGTCACTTGGATACAGTTGCTGGATTCGAGGGACCTCGCTCGTCGTGCTGAGAGGAGACCCAAGGGACCGGTGATGCAGTTCTTTGGTGCCTGCAGTTGTAGGGGGAAGATTCCGTCGACCCACGGGAGATTTCTTCAGAGCTTCTAGTGCAGAGAGGAGGCAGACTACCCCCACAGCATGCACCACCAGGAAAACAGTCGAGAAGGCGGCAGGATCAGCGTTACAGAGTTGCAGTAGTCGTCTTTGCTACTATGTTGGAGTTTTGCAGGCTTCCAGCGCGGTCAGCAGTCGATTCCTTGGCAGAAGGTGAAGAGAGAGATGCAGAGGAACTTGGATGAGCTCTTGCATTCGTTATCTAAAGTTTCCCCAGAGACAGAGACCATAAATAGCCAGAAAAGAGCTTTTGGCTACCTAGGAGAGAGGATAGGTTAGCAACACCTGAAGGAGCCTATCAGAAGGAGTCTCTGATGTCACCTGATGGCACTGGCCACTCAGAGCAGTCCAGTGTGCCAGCAGCACCTCTGTTTCCAAGATGGCAGAGGTCTGGAGCACACTGGAGGTGCTATGGACACCTCCCAGGGGAGGTGCAGGTCAGGGGAGTGGTCACTCCCCTTTCCTTTGTCCAGTTTCGCGCCAGAGCAGGGCTAAGGGGTCCCCTGAACCGGTGTAGACTGGCTTATGCAGAATTGGGCACATCTGTGCCCAAGAAAGCATTTCCAGAGGCTGGGGGAGGCTACTCCTCCCCTGCCTTCACACCATTTTCCAAAGGGAGAGGGTGTAACACCGTCTCTCAGAGGAAGTCCTTTGTTCTGCCATCCTGGGCCAGGCCTGGCTGGACCCCAGTAGGGCAGATGCCTGTCTGAGGGGTTGGCAGCAGAAGCAGCTGCAGTGAAACCCCAGGAAGGGCAGTTTGGCAGTACCAGGGTCTGTGCTACAGACCACTGGGATCATGGGATTGTGCCAACTATGCCAGGATGGTATAGAGGGGGCAATTCCATGATCATAGACATGTTACATGGCCATATTCGGAGTTACCATTGTGAAGCTACATATAGGTAGTGACCTATATGTAGTGCACGCGTGTAATGGTGTCCCCGCACTCACAAAGTCCGGGGAATTGGCCCTGAACAATGTGGGGGCACCTTGGCTAGTGCCAGGGTGCCCTCACACTAAGTAACTTTGCACCTAACCTTTACCAGGTAAAGGTTAGACATATAGGTGACTTATAAGTTACTTAAGTGCAGTGCAAAAAGGCTGTGAAATAACGTGGACGTTATTTCACTCAGGCTGCAGTGGCAGGCCTGTGTAAGAATTGTCATAGCTCCCTATGGGTGGCAAAAGAAATGCTGCAGCCCATAGGGATCTCCTGTAACCCCAATACCCTGGGTACCTCAGTACCATATACTAGGGAATTATAAGGGTGTTCCAGTAAGCCAATGTAAATTGGTAAAATTGGTCACTAGCCTGTCAGTGACAATTTGAAAGAAATGAGAGAGCATAACCACTGAGGTTCTGATTAGCAGAGCCTCAGTGAGACAGTTAGTCACTACACAGGTAACATATTCAGCCATTCTTATGAGCACTGGGGCCCTGGGTGACAGGGTCCCAGTGACACATACAACTAAAACAACATATATACAGTGAGAAATGGGGGTAACATGCCAGGCAAGATGGTACTTTCCTACAACACAAAGCCCCCTCCAGAACCAATGGAAGGAGGTAATCACTCATCCCCTCCTTGCCTTAATGAAGCACACTGGGCACAAGGCCCCCTCCAGAACCAGAGGAAGAAGCCATCTACTCACCCCCTCCTTGCCAGGATGAAGCACACTGGGCACAAAGCCCCTTCCAGAACCAGTGGAAGAAGGCATCCACTCACCCCCTCCTTGCCAGGATGAAGCACACTGGGCACAAAACCCCCTCCATAACCAGTCGAGAAGCCACCCACTTGAGAGACCGTGGCTTTGCACTCCCCAGTACCAAGCAGTGGGCACACCACCCACTTGAGAGACTGTGGCTTTGCACTCCCCAGGACCAAGCAGTGGGCAAACCACCCAGTAGAGAGACTGTGGCTTTGCACTCCCCAGGACCAAGCAGTGGGCAAGCCACCTACTTGAGAGACTGTGGCTTTGCACTCCCCAGGACCAAGCAGTGGGCAAACCACCCACTTGAGAGACTGTGGCTTTGCACTCCCCAGGACCAAGCAGTGGGCACACCACCCACTTGAGAGACTGTGGCTTTGCACTCACCAGGACCAAGCAGTGGGCAAACCACCCACTTGAGAGACTGTGGCTTTGCACTCCCCAGGACCAAGCAGTGGGCAAACCACCCACTTGAGAGACTGTGGCTTTGCACTCCCCAGGACCAAGCAGTGGGCACACCACCCACTTGAGAGACTGTGGCTTTGCACTCACCAGGACCAAGCAGTGGGCAAATCACCCACTAAAGTCTGTGGCTTTGCACTCACCAGGACCAAGCAGTGGGCAAACCACCTAATTGAGAGACAGGGCATGGTTGCCCCCTCCAAGACAAGTGGTGTTGTACCATCTTCCGGCTGAGGTGCCCCCTCTTTCTCCGTCCCCCTGAGGTGCCTGTGTATTTTTGACCTGATGCCCCAGCAGTGTTCTCTCCATGTTGATGCAGGAGTAAGATGGGGCCTTGGCCTATGTGATGTGGCCGTGTGGCCCATGGACATTATGGACTGGGCAGTGTACCTCCATTTGTATATCTGTAAATACTGTTTTGAATTTTGAGGATGTATTTCTAGAATTTTATCTTATTACACTCACTTTAATTACTTCCTTTTGTCCTTGCATTATTCCTGGGGGTACTGGGTGGATGTGTAATGTTGTTGCATCTGTTTTTGTGTATGTTGTTGGGGGTGGGGATGTTGCATGTGTGTGTGTCACTCTTTTCCCTCCCCTCCTGTGTGCTAGGCGGCAGTACTCACTGTGGTCGTCATCGCCGGTGTTGGTGTTCCTGGTGTAAGAGGAGGTAGACCAGCATGGGGAACACCTGCAGTTCGGGCTCCATGGCGTTGTGGTTCTTTCCTGAGTGTCCAGAGAGGAGTCCTTTGACTTCTGAGATCTGTTTCCGCCGTGCTTTTGTTGCCATTGGTACCACCCCAGAAAAGGTGGCAGATAGGCCTGTTATAATACAGTGGGCGGAACATTGTCTTCTACCTGGCTGTTACCGCCATGGTGCTTGTTGCTACCGCCGTGGCGGTCATTGTGTTAAAGTGGCTGTCTGTGTTGGCGGTTTCCGCCGTGCTCATAATTCCATTTTTTTTTACCGCCGGCTTGTTGCCAATATTACCGCCGCTTTATCACCGATTGCCAGGGTTGTAATGAGGGCCTTAGTAATGTATGGGTGAATGAGCTTTGTTAGTGGCTGTGTGACTGAATGTCAGTAGTCTTATGGGAGTATGAATGAGTATGTGAGTAGTTGTGTGTGTGGATGTACAAACGTTTGTATGGGGGTATGAATGGGTATCTGAGGATGTTTGTGGATTATGTCATTAGTGATGTCATTTGGGATGTCATCAGTGAAATCGCTGACTGTAGGAGGCTGGCCTGGTTTGTAGTGAGTACCAAGGGGTACTTACACTCTGCACCAGGTCCAGGTATCCCTTATTAGTGTAGAAGAGGTGTCTAGCAGCTTTGGCTGATAGAAAAGGGTAGCTTAGCAGAGCAGCTAAGGCTGAACTAGGAGACATGCAAAGCTCCCACTATACCACTAGTGTCATATGCACAATATCATAAGAAAACACAATACACAGATATACTAAAAATAAAGGTACTTTATTTTTATGACAATATGCCAAACGTATCTCAGTGAGTACCCTCAGTATGAGGATAGCAAATATACACAAGATATATGTACACAATACCAAAAATATGCAGTAATAGCAATAGAAAGCAATGCAAGTAATGTACAGTCACAATAGATTGCAATGAGAACACATAGGTATAGGGGCAACACAAACCATATACTGTAGAAGTGGAATGCGAACCATGAATGGACCCCAAACCTATATGAGCTTGTAGAGGGTCGCTGGGACTGTAAGAAAACAGTGAGGGTTAGAAAAATAGCCCACCCAAGACCCTGAAAAGTGGGTGCAAAGTGCACCTAAGTTCCCCAGAGAGCACAGAAGTCGTGATAGGGGAATTCTGCAAGGAAGACCAACAACAGCAATGCAACAACAATGGATTTCCAGACGAGAGTACCTGTGGAACAAGGGGACCAAGTCCAAGAGTCACACTCAAGTCGGGAGTGGGCAGATGCCCAGGAAATGCCAGCTGTGGGTGCAAAGAAGCTGCCACTGGATGGTAGAAGCTGTGGATTCTGCAAGAACGAAGAGGACTAGGAACTTCCCCTTTGGAGGATGGATGTCCCACATTGTGAAGAAGCTTGCAGAGGTATTTCCGTGCAAAAAGACCACAAACAAGCCTTGCTAGCTGCAAGGGTTGCGGTTAGGGTTTTTGGATGCTGCTGTGGCCAGGAGGGACCAGGATGTCGCCAATTGCGTGAGGATACAGAGGGAGCGTCCAGCAAGACAAAGAGCCACTCAGAAGCAAGCAGCACCCACAGAAGTGCCAGGAACAGGCACTACGAAGAAGAGTGAACCAGAGCGCACCCAAAGCCACAAAGGAAGGTCCCACGACGCCGGAGGACAACTCAGGAGGTCGTGCACTGCAGGTTAGAGTGTCGGGGACCCAGGCTTGGCTGTGCACAAAGGAAATCCTGGAAGATTGCAGAGGAGCCGGAGCAGCTGCAAATCACGCGGTACCCAGCAATGCAGTCTAGCGTGGGGAGGCAAGGACTTACCTCCACCAAACTTGGACTGATGAGTCACTGGACTGTGGGAGTCACTTGGACAGAGTTGCTGAGTTCAAGGGACCTGGCTCGTCGTGCTGAGAGGAGACCCAGAGGACCGGTGATGCAGTTCTTTGGTGCCTGCGGTTGCAGGGGGAAGATTCCGTTGACCCACGGGAGATTTCTTCGGAGCTTCTAATGCAGAGAGGAGGCAGACTACCCCCACAGCATGCACCACCAGGAAAACAGTCGAGAAGGTGGCCGGATCAGCGTTACAAGGTCGCAGTAGTTGTCTTTGCTACTTTGTTGCAGTTTTGCAGGCTCCCAGAGCAGTCAGCGGTCGATTCCTTGGCAGAAGGTGAAGAGAGAGATGCAGAGGAACTCTGATGAGCTCTTGCATTCCCAAAACAGAGACCCTAAATAGCCAGAAAAGGAGGTTTGGCTACTTAGGAGAGAGGATAGGCTAGCAACACCTGTAGGAGCCTATCAGAAGGAGTCTCTGACATCACCTGCTGGCACTGGCCACTCAGAGCAGTCCAGTGTGCCAGCAGCACCTCTGTTCCCAAGATGGTAGAGGTCTGGAGCACACTAGAGGAGCTCTGGGCACCTCCCAGGGGAGGTGCAGGTCAGGGGAGTGGTCACTCCCCTTTCCTTTGTCCAGTTTCGCACCAGAGCAGGGCTGGGGGATCCCTGAACCGGTGTGGACTGGCTTATGCAGAGATGGGCACCATCTGTGCCCATCAAAGCATTTCCAGAGGCTGGGGGAGGCTACTCCTCCCAGCCCTAACCCCTTTTTCCAAAGGGAGAGCGTGTAACACCCTGTCTCTGAGGAAGTCCTTTGTTCTGCCCTCCTGGGCCAAGCCTGGCTGGACCCCAGGAGGGTAGAAACCTGTCTGAGGGGTTCGCAGCAGCTGCAGTGAAACCCTGGGAAAGGTAGTTTGGCAGTACCCGGGTCTGTGCTAGAGACTCGGGGGATCATGGAATTGTCTCCCCAATGCCAGAATGGCATTGGGGTGACAATTCCATGATCTTAGACATGTTACATGGCCATGTTCGGAGTTACCATTGTGACGCTATACATATGTAGTGACATATGTATAGTGCACGCGTGTAATGGTGTCCCGCACTCACAAAGTCCAGGGAATTTGCCCTGAACAATGTGGGGGCACCTTGGCTAGTGCCAGGGTGCCCTCACACTAAGTAACTTAGCACCCAACCTTTACCAGGTAAAGGTTAGACATATAGGTGAATTATAAGTTACTTAAGTGCAGTGGTAAATGGCTGTGAAATAATGTGGACGTTATTTCACTCAGGCTGCAGTGGCAGGCCTGTGTAAGAATTGTCAGAGCTCCCTATGGGTGGCAAAAGAAATGCTGCAGCCCAAAGGGATCTTCTGGAACCCCAATACCCTGGGTACCTCAGTACCATATACGAGGGAATTATAAGGGTGTTCCAGTATGCCAATGTGAATTGGTGAAATTGGTCACTAGCCTGTTAGTGACAATTTAGAAAGTAATGAGAGAGCATTACCACTGAGGTTCTGGTTAGCAGAGCCTCAGTGAGACAGTTAGGCATCACAGAGGGAACACAGACATATAGGTCACAAATTTATGAGCACTGGGGTCCTGGCTAGCAGGGTCCCAGTGACACATCACAAACATACTGAAAACATAGGGTTTTCACTATGAGCACTGGGCCCTGGCTAGCAGGATCCCAGTGAGACAGTGAAAACACCCTGACATACACTCACAAACAGGCCAAAAGTGGGGGTAACAAGGCTAGAAAGAGGCTACTTTCTCACACTGACCATGTCATGAGTGATGTCACATGTGAGGTCGTAATCATTCCATTACAGGAGCGCATGTTATACTTAGATGATGTAACTATAACTGCTGAATTTCACAGAGTGACATGTGAGCCTAACTGTAATATCCCTGTAACCTTTGGTTTATTCAGTGAATTACTGTTTTTTAATTCTATTTCCTAACTATAAAGTCCCTGTAACCTTTGGTTTTTCAGTGAATTTCTATACGTTTTTTAACCTAAAGTAATTTTCATTACTATATGTTAATCCAACCACTGCTATGCACGGCCAAAGGCCATGCGTGGTGAGGGTTAGCCACAGGACCTGGCCTGTGGCTATACCCTGCAGCCAACACCCCTAAACACCCAACTCTATGCAGCGCACTGGCTTTGACCATGCATGGCGGGAATTGGATGCGGCCTGCCTATCTGGGTATGAGAATAGGTCTGAGAGGGTGTATCTGGGTGTGGGAGTGTATGTCTGGATGTGAAAGTGGGTGCATCAGTGTCTTAGTGGATCTGTGAGTGGATGTGTCAGTGTCTGTGTGGGTCTGTGAGTGGGGGTGTGAGGGTTTTAGTGGGTCTGTGAGTGGGTGTGTGAGAGAATGAGTCTGCGAGTGGGTGCATGAGTGTCAGAGTGAGTCTGTGAGTGGGTGTAAGGGTCTGAGTGGGTCTGTGAGTGCATACGTGAGTGTTTGAGTAGGTTTGTGAGTGGCGTGTAAGGGTCTTAGTGGGTGTGTGAGCGGGAGAAAGAGACTGAAAGAGAGAAATTGAGAGAGAGAGAGACAAAGAGAGTGAGATGGAGAGGGATGGAGAGTTGTCTAGGCTTGATGAATGCTATATTTAGAATGAGTAATTTCTGAAGAAATTGAAAAGAAAAATGTATTTGTCAATTAAAAAGAGCGAGATCACCTTTCAGTATGAACCTTAAACTTTTGAAGTTTAAAAGAAATCAAAGAAGGAAAATGGCCACAGACACACACGAAGGACAACTCTCAAATTTCAGTGCAAGGGTCTTTGACCTTAACCTTTAGGCCATAGGTGACCCCATAATGTGATATTTCCAGACACACCTATGACAGTCAACTCATGCATGTGATTGAAAAGAAACATGAATGTTTTATCACTGGGGAGGTTTAACGGTCAAAACACTAGTAAATAAGCAAACACAGTGGAAAGCAATACTAGGATTTGAACCTTCTGCCTACTGAGTGACAGCACAAGACCTTGACCATTAGCCCACAAGTGACTCTGTCCTCTCTGTATCCAAACATAACAATAACATTCATACCAAACATCTTCTTAGTCTTATTCTTTGAAGTCATTGTACAGGGAGTGCAGAATTATTAGGCAAATTAGTATTTTGACCACATCATCCTCTATATGCATGTTGTCTTACTCCAAGCTGTATAGGCTCGAAAGCCTACTACCAATTAAGCATATTAGGTGATGTGCATCTCTGTAATGAGAAGGGGTGTGGTCTAATGACATCAACACCCTATATCAGGTGTGCATAATTATTAGGCAACTTCCTTTCCTTTGGCAAAATGGGTCAAAAGAAGGACTTGACAGGCTCAGAAAAGTCAAAAATAGTGAGATATCTTGCAGAGGGATGCAGCACTCTTAAAATTGCAAAGCTTCTGAAGCGTGATCATCGAACAATCAAGCGTTTCATTCAAAATAGTCAACAGGGTCGCAAGAAGCGTGTGGAAAAACCAAGGCGCAAAATAACTGCCCATGAACTGAGAAAAGTCAAGCGTGCAGCTGCCACGATGCCACTTGCCACCAGTTTGGCCATATTTCAGAGCTGCAACATCACTGGAGTGCCCAAAAGCACAAGGTGTGCAATACTCAGAGACATGGCCAAGGTAAGAAAGGCTGAAAGACGACCACCACTGAACAAGACACACAAGCTGAAACGTCAAGACTGGGCCAAGAAATATCTCAAGACTGATTTTTCTAAGGTTTTTATGGACTGATGAAATGAGAGCGAGTCTTGATGGGCCAGATGGATGGGCCCGTGGCTGGATTGGTAAAGGGCAGAGAGCTCCAGTCCGACTCAGACACCAGCAAGGTGGAGGTGGAGTACTGGTTTGGGCTGGTATCATCAAAGATGAGCTTGTGGGGCCTTTTCGGGTTGAGGATGGAGTCAAGCTCAACTCCCGGTCCTACTGCCAGTTCCTGGAAGACACCTTCTTCAAGCAGTGGTACAGGAAGAAGTCTGCATCCTTCAAGAAAAACATGATTTTCATGCAGGACAATGCTCCATCACACGCGTCCAAGTACTCCACAGCGTGGCTGGCAAAAAAGGGTATAAAAGAAGGAAATCTAATGACATGGCCTCCTTGTTCACCTGATCTGAACCCCATTGAGAACCTGTGGTCCATCATCAAATGTGAGATTTACAAGGAGGGAAAACAGTACACCTCTCTGAACAGTGTCTGGGAGGCTGTGGTTGCTGCTGCACGCATTGTTGATGGTGAACAGATCAAAACACTGACAGAATCCATGGATGGCAGGCTTTTGAGTGTCTTTGCAAAGAAAGGTGGCTATATTGGTCACTGATTTGTTTTTGTTTTGTTTTTGAATGTCAGAAATGTATATTTGTGAATGTTGAGATGTTATATTGGTTTCACTGGTAATAATAAATAATTGAAATGGATATATATTTTTTTTTGTTAAGTTGCCTAATAATTATGCACAGTAATAGTCACCTGCACACACAGATATCCCCCTAACATAGCTAAAACTAAAAACAAACTAAAAACTACTTCCAAAAATATTCAGCTTTGATATTAATGAGTTTTTTGGGTTCATTGAGAACATGGTTGTTGTTCAATAATAAAATTAATCCTCAAAAATACGACTTGCCTAAAAATTCTGCACTCCCTGTATGGAGAGACCATTTCAATGGCACTCTCTCTCTCTTCCATCCCATTATGGGATGGAAGAGAGAGAGAGAGAGAGAGAGAGAAAGAGTGACAGACTGCGGGGGGATCCCCAAGGCCCCTGCAGTCCTAATCAGCTCCCCGCATTCTGCGGGAGTTGGCATTTCTCCCACAAGCAGGGCGTAATGTAGATGAAAACTCTGCTTTTTGCAAGGAAGAGCTTTTAACAGCTCTCACTTGTAGAAAGTGAAATGTTTGCTCTGTCAAAGCTCCCGCGAAGTCAGAGCAAACAGCTATGTCCCAGGGGTTGGGTATCCTGGGACATAGCAGGAGCTGGCCCTAGGTGGTGGTGGTCCCCAGGGCCATCGGTGGCTCCACGAGGGGGGCCGCATGGCCACCCTCCAACACTGAATTTTCCCCCAGGACCTATTTGACAGCTCTCGCTGTCAGAAAGCGGACTTTGTTTGCTTTTACTTGGTGGGAGCTGTCAGCTCCCATCAAGTAAAAGCAAACAGCTATGTCCTGGGAATGGGCATCCCAGGACATAGCAGGAGCCGATACTGGGAGTGTCCCGAAACAGTAGAGGAGGTGCATTAGGGCAATGATCTTCAGTAATGTTATTCTGCCTTTCACTTACAAGAGAAGTCTTTTCCAGAAACGTATACTTGATTTAAGGACTCGCAAGGCTCCACCCACATAACCTTCAAGAAAGTCAGTTTTGTTGCAGTAAATCTTAACACCCAGGTAGGGCAAACTTCTAGGGTCCCACTGCAGGGGAGCCAAGTTCTCAGGGGGATCTGTATCTTGGCTGCTGGGAACACACATGATTTCTGTCAGTTCACTTTATGACCCAACAACATTCTGAAATCCTCTAGCATGTCCTTAGCCCCCTCTAGCTCCTCATGTGTATCTCTCAGGAAAATTAATAGATCATCGGCATATAGAGCTATCTTATGCCAGTGCTCTTCCACATTCAACCCATGGAAGTGGACTCCTAATTGTGCCCAAGCCACCAGGGCTCCATGGCCAGAGCAATGGTGACAAAGGGCACTCCTGCTGTATTTCTCGCCCCACCCTTTAGCTGTGTGAAATCACCATATTCTTTCAGACTCTAGCAGTTGGATCTGTGTAGGACAATCTGGTCCAGGCTTGGAACTGCCCTCCAAGGTGCTTATGTGTCATTACTTCATATAACTTCTCCCATTCTAGGCTATCAAAAGCCTTCTCTACATCAACTGCCATGATTGCTGCTCTCTCATGGTCAACATCCCTATATTCTAAAGGAAGATGAGGTCTAATGTTAAGGGCTGTGTATCACGCAGGTATAAAGTCGGCCTGGTCAGGGTGGCTCAGTCAAGCCATGTATGGGTAGAGTTGAGTAGCCAATGTTTTGCTAAGTATTTTATAATCACCAACAATATGACCACGGCACACAGTATAGTATGATTACAGTTCGTATTAGGGACAAGTGTCCCTGGTGTCCAAGTTCCGGACGTGGATGACAAATTTAAGAAGTCCTCAGTTGGTGATGTGACTTTATCAAGGCTGGGCCAATTGGCCAAGAGATGAGTAGTAAGTAGAATCGATGGAGTTACACCGAGACGCGCTCGAGCTGTATTGACGACCGCTTCACCACCCTTACAGGGTCCTGAACCGAGGCTTATCAAGGCCCACCTTGCCTACCTGCTTCTTACTGGATCGCTTGTTACCTACTTTCAGCCATTTACATCAATACTACTTGCGCTCAACTCCATTGATTCTACTTACTACTCATCTCTTGGCCAATTGGCCCAGCCTTGATAAAGTCACTTGTGTGACGAAACACGTGTTGGCTGTTTCTTGATGACAACGCAAGTTTGTGGCAAATTGAGCCTACAAATAAAGACACTCACATCACCAACTGAGGACTTCTTAAATTTGTCATCCACGTCCGGAACTTGGACACCAGGGACACTTGTCCCTAATACGAACTGTAATCATACTATACTGTGTGCCGTGGTCATATTGTTGTTGTTACCATTGTGTACTTGTTACACTTATTTGTGCCTATTGGGGTAGTTAGGCACCCGACCCATCGGGCACCAATGTTTCACTTTCACTGACTCTCTCTACTACATTTGTTGCCACTCCACGGAAGTGCGGCTGCTCTCACCCTTACTACCTTCCTTTTATAATCAGTGCTGAGCATAGAGAGCGATAGTTATGCCCTGTAATCTCTGGGAGGTTTCCATGACTTCAGTAGTGGAATAATCAGCACTTCTCGGGTAGAAGCAAGCAGATAGCCTGATGACTTGGCTTCATTATATTATGCTTCTAGTTTGGGGGCCAATTAATCTGAACAAGTGTCATACCATTTCACTGGGAACCTGTCAGTTCCTGTTGTCTTACCTCGGTCGATTGCCTTAATAGCTACCATTATCTCTTGTTGGGTGATAGCTCCACCGAGAACCTCCGCCTCCTCCGGTGTAAGATGTGGAAGATTCAGGGGGTCAATCTAAGCTCCCACCGTCTCTGAATTATGGTTACCCATGCTCTCATATAGGCGTGTATTTTATTGGAGATAACAGATAATAATCCCTTCCTGACTGTATTCTCTGTTATCCCCCTCTAGTTCTATTTCCAGTATAGGGGAGCCTTGCTTCAAAGGGTTAGATAACCAGGCCAGGAGCATGCTAGCCTGATCCCTCACTCTATGGGTACATGCCAAATACCCCTTATAATCAAAACAGCAGAGTCTCTGACCTTGACTGCTACCTCTTCTCTTATGTCTGTGGAGGGATTGCTGTAGATCTTGGTTTCCTGGCCATTTCAACTCAATGTGGTGAAGCTCATCTTCTGCCACCAGGACTTCTCTTAGTAAGGTTCCCCACATACATACTCCTGTAGCCAAACATGGCCTCTCAGTACTCAGAAAAGTATCCCATTCCAACTGGGTGGAAGACGGTGTCCCCTCATTATCTCCAAAGTACTGCTCTTGAGTCCTATTTCCTCTTTGAATACCTGATCGTCTAACGCTTCCAGTTTTAAGTGCCATGTGGGTATTAGGGTCTTGGGGCAGTTCCAGTCAAAATGAAGGAGGATCGGATTGTGGTCTTATATCATGCTGTATTGGAGTCCATATGGTGTACGTCAGGGGAGTATCAGAAGATGTCAAGCCTTACATGCAAATTATAGAGGTTGAAAAAGTTGGAGTCATCCAGAGTATAAGGGTGTGTGAGCGTTCACATTTCCACCAAACCCCAATCTTATTGCCAGTCTGAGAAGGTTCGGGCCACTCTAATTGTTGAAGAGTCCTGCGGTGTGGGTGTGACCTGTCTATGGCAGGGTGGGCCACACAGTTAAAATTGCCACCCACCTGTGTGGAATCTTTGACGTATTACGCCAGGCGACCCGATAAGTGGGACAGAAAAGGGTCTTGGTCTGTGTTAGGTGCGTATATATTAATCAATGTCAGGTCTCTGCCCTTGAGCCTCCCTTTCACTACTACATATCTCCCTTTAGGGTCTATAAGATGATTAATATGTGGAAATGGGACTCCAGCTCACACCCATATTAATACACCCCATGCAAAGGTAGAATAGCTGGTGTAATAGGCCTGGCCCAAACCGTCTGCGCTGGACTGCTAACCCTTCCTTAGAGGTGAGGTGAGTCTCCTGAAGGAATGCTATATGTACGCCTCGCCGATACAAAAAGGATAACACTTTGTATTGTGTGCATACCTCTAATATTCCTGAAGAGAACCTTATAAGCCATTGTAGCAGTCACATGGCGTAACTATGCTATAGGCATGGTTGTTCCCTACTGTCCCCTACCCAGCAATTCCCTAGAAGTTTCCAAAGCTGATGCAACAGTTACACAGACCGATGCAACTCATATGTCCCCAACCTAACAAACTACAAACCTCCAACCATTTTCCTTCCCCCAAGACAAGTTGGGCAGGGCCCCTCATCCAAACTAATATACGAACAACCATAATATGCAGGCCATCCCACCATTAGAAAGTAGAGGTGTGACTCAATTGTGTGTGTCCCGGCTCCAGAGCCCCATCCAATATCTTGTTATCATATAACACCATGCAGCCCTGGAGAGAAGCAATTGTGTGTGGTTTTGTATGGACCCCTATGGGGTGTAAGCAGAATTGTCAGGCAAGCAGGTTAGTATCCAAAACATTTGGTATGACCGATCGGACTATCAAATAATTTCATCAGCTGTTCTGGGTGTGACATGTGGCAATACTGTACTGAAGGTATTTGAGATGCTAGATGCTAGGTCCGATTCCAAGTCCACCGCAGGTTCCTCAGGTGTATGCATCTGTGACCCTGAGCCTGATCCTCCCAGTGAGGCTACTGCCTTCACTGCTCGCCTCCATTCCCATTGGACCTCTTCTCCTGTTGGCGTTGTTGAATTGCGTGAGTTATGTTTCTTCCTCTTCTGACTCCTTTGGGGGGGGCGGCTGCTCTCTAGGTGTGCCACTGGGCCGTGGCTGTGGATGATTATCAATCCAGTCCCAAACCTCTTGGGGGATTGGAAGAATCATGGTTCCTAAGGGGTCAGGACCCTGAACTGGGCTGGAAACATTATTCTGTACTGCAACCCCATCTGACGGAGCTGTCTTTTGGCTTCATTAATGGTAGAATTATACTTGCAACGAAAAAGAGTGGTTGGGCCAGAGTTGGCTATGTGTAGGAAAGTACCATCTTGCCTGGCATGTTACCCCCATTTTTCACTGTATATATGTTGTTTTAGTTGTATGTGTCACTGGGACCCTGTTCTCCAGGACCCCAGTGCTCATAAGTGTGCCTGAATGTGTTACCTGTGTAGTGACTAACTGTCTCACTGAGGCTCTGCTAATCAGAACCTCAGTGGTTATGCTCTCTCATTTCTTTCAAATTGTCACTGACAGGCTAGTGACCAATTTTACCAATTTACATTGGCTTACTGGAACACCCTTATAATTCCCTAGTATATGGTACTGAGGTACCCAGGGTATTGGGGTTCCAGGAGATCCCTATGGGCTGCAGCATTTCTTTTGCCACCCATAGGGAGCTCTGACAATTCTTCCACAGGCCTGCCACTGCAGCCTGAGTGAAATAATGTCCACGTTATTTCACAGCCATTTTACACTACACTTAAGTAACTTATAAGTCACCTATATGTCTAACCTTTACCTGGTAAAGGTTAGGTGCAAAGTTACTTAGTGTGAGGGCACCCTGGCACTAGCCAAGGTGCCCCCACATTGCTCAGGGCCAATTCCCCGGACTTTGTGAGTGCGGGGACACCATTACACGCGTGCACTACATATAGGTCACTACCTATATGTAGCTTCACAATGGTAACTCCGAATATGGCCATGTAACATGTCTATGATCATGGAATTGCCCCCTCTATGCCATCCTGGCATAGTTGGCACAATCCCATGATCCCAGTGGTCTGTAGCACAGACCCTGGTACTGCCAATCTGCCCTTCCTGGGGTTTCACTGCAGCTGCTGCTGCTGCCAACCCCTCAGACAGGCATCTGCCCTCCTGGGGTCCAGCCAGGCCTGGCCCAGGATGGCAGAACAAAGGACTTCCTCTGAGAGAGGGTGTTACACCCTCTCCCTTTGGAAAATGGTGTGAAGGCAGGGGAGGAGTAGCCTCCCCCAGCCTCTGGAAATGCTTTCTTGGGCACAGATGTGCCCAATTCTGCATAAGCCAGTCTACACCGGTTCATGGGACCCCTTAGCCCTGCTCTGGCGCGAAACTGGACAAAGGAAAGGGGAGTGACCACTCCCCTGACCTGCACCTCTCCTGGGAGGTGTCCAGAGCTCCTCCAGTGTGCTCCAGACCTCTGCCATCTTGGAAACAGAGGTGCTGCTGGCACACTGGACTGCTCTGAGTGGCCAGTGCCACCAGGTGACATCAGAGACTCCTTCTGATAGGCTCCTTCAGGTGTTGCTAGCCTATCCTCTCTCCGAGGTAGCCAAACCCTCTTTTCTGGCTATTTAGGGTCTCTGTCTCTGGGGAAACTTTAGATAACGAATGCAAGAGCTCAGTCGAGTTCCTCTGCATCTCTCTCTTCACTTTCTGCCAAGGAATCGACTGCTGACCGCGCTGGAAGCCTGCAAAACTGCAACATAGTAGCAAAGACGACTACTGCAACTCTGTAACGCTGATCCTGCCGCCTTCTCGACTGTTTTCTTGGTGGTGCATGCTGTGGGGGTAGTCTGCCTCCTCTCTGCACTAGAAGCTCCGAAGAAATCTCCCGTGGGTCGACGGAATCTTCCCCCTGCAACCGCAGGCACCAAAAAGCTGCATTACCGGTCCCTTGGGTCTCCTCTCAGAACGACGAGCGAGGTCCCTCAAATCCAGCAACTCTGTCCAAGTGACCCCCACAGTTCAGTGACTCTTCAGTCCAAGTTTGGTGGAGGTAAGTCCTTGCCTCACCTCGCTAGACTGCATTGCTGGGAACTGCAACTTTTGCAGCTACTCCGGCCCCTGTGCACTTCCGGTGGAAATCCTTTGTGCACAGCCAAGCCTGGGTCCACGGCACTCTAACCTGCATTGCACGACTTTCTAAGTTGGTCTCCGGCGACGTGGAACTCCTTTGTGTAACTTCGGGTGAGCACCGTTTCACGCATCCTCGTAGTGCCTGTTTCTGGCACGTCTCCGGGTGCTACCTGCTGCTAAGAGGGCTCCTTGTCTTGCTCGATGTCCCCTCTACCTCCTGGTCCAATTTGCGACCTCCTGGTCCCTCCTGGTCCCTCCTGGGCTACAGCAGCATCCAAAAACGCTAACCGCACAATTTGCAGCTAGCAAGGCTTGTTGGCGTTCTTTCGGCGGGGAAAACACCTCTGCACGACTCTCCACGGCGAGAGAGATCTGTCCACCAAAGGGGAAGTCTCTAGCCCTTTTCGATCCTGCAGAAACCTCTGCTTCTTCTGTCCAGTAGAAGCTTCTTTGCACCCACAGCTGGCATTTCCTAGGCATACGCCCATCTCCGACTTGCTTGTGACTTTTGGACTTGGTCCCCTTGTTCCACAGGTACCCTAGATTGGAAATCCATCGTTGTTGCATTGTTGGTTTGTGTATTTCCTGCATTATTCCTCTATCACGACTTCTTTGTCCTTGGGGGAACTTTAGTGCACTTTGCACTCACTTTTCAGGGTCTTGGGGAGGGTTATTTTTCTAACTCTCACTATTTTCTAATGGTCCCAGCGACCCTCTACAAGGTCACATAGGTTTGGGGTCCATTCGTGGTTCGCATTCCACTTTTGGAGTATATGGTTTGTGTTGCCCCTATCCCTATGTGTCCCCATTGCATCCTATTGTAACTATACATTGTTTGCACTGTTTTCTAAGACTATACTGCATATTTTTTGCTATTGTGTATATATATCTTGTGTATATTTCCTATCTGTAGGAAAGTACCATCTTGCCTGGCATGTTACCCCCATTTTTCACTGTATATATGTTGTTTTAGTTGTAAGTGTCACTGGGACCCTGGTAACCCAGGGCCCCAGTGCTCATAAGTGTGCCTGAATGTGTTACCTGTGTAGTGACTAACTGTCTCACTGAGGCTCTGCTAATCAGAACCTCAGTGGTTATGCTCTCTCATTTCTTTCCAAATTGTCACTGACAGGCTAGTGACCATTTTTACCAATTTACATTGGCTTACTGGAACACCCTTATAATTCCCTAGTATATGGTACTGAGGTACCCAGGGTATTGGGGTTCCAGGAGATCCCTATGGGCTGCAGCATTTCTTTTGCCACCCATAGGGAGCTCTGACAATTCTTACACAGGCCTGCCACTGCAGCCTGAGTGAAATAACGTCCACGTTATTTCACAGACATTTTACACTGCACTTAAGTAACTTATAAGTCACCTATATGTCTAACCTTTACCTGGTAAAGGTTAGGTGCAAAGTTACTTAGTGTGAGGGCACCCTGGCACTAGCCAAGGTGCCCCCACATTGTTCAGAGCCAATTCCCTGAACTTTGTGAGTGCGGGGACACCATTACACGCGTGCACTACATATAGGTCACTACCTATATGTAGCTTCACAATGGTAACTCCGAATATGGCCATGTAACATGTCTATGATCATGGAATTGCCCCCTCTATGCCATCCTGGCATAGTTGGCACAATCCCATGACCCCAGTGGTCTGTAGCACAGACCCTGGTACTGCCAAACTGCCCTTCCTGGGGTTTCACTGCAGCTGCTGCTGCTGCCAACCCCTCAGACAGGCATCTGCCCTCCTGGGGTCCAGCCAGGCCTGGCCCAGGATGGCAGAACAAAGAACTTCCTCTGAGAGAGGGTGTGACACCCTCTCCCTTTGAAAAATGGTGAGAAGGCAGGGGAGGAGTAGCCTCCCCCAGCCTCTGGAAATGCTTTGTTGGGCACAGATGTGCCCAATTCTGCATAAGCCAGTCTACACCGGTTCAGGGACCCCTTAGCCCCTGCTCTGGCGCGAAACTGGACAAAGGAAAGGGGAGTGACCACTCCCCTGACCTGCACCTCCCCTGGGGGTGTCCAGAGCTCCTCCAGTGTGCTCCAGACCTCTGCCATCTTGGAAACAGAGGTGCTGCTGGCACACTGGACTGCTCTGAGTGGCCAGTGCCACCAGGTGACGTCAGAGACTCCTTGTGATAGGCTCCTTCAGGTGTTGCTAGCCTATCCTCTCTCCTAAGTAGCCAAACCCTCTTTTCTGGCTATTTAGGGTCTTTGTCTCTGGGGAAACTTGAGATAACGAATGCAAGAGCTCATCCGAGTTCCTCTGCATCTCTCTCTTCACCTTCTGATAAGGAATCGACTGCTGACCGCGCTGGAAGCCTGCAAACCTGCAACATAGTAGCAAAGACGACTACTGCAACTCTGTAACGCTGATCCTGCCGCCTTCTCGACTGTTTTCCTGCTTGTGCATTCTGTGGGGGTAGTCTGCCTCCTCTCTGCACCAGAAGCTCCGAAGAAATCTCCCGTGGGTCGACGGAATCTTCCCCCTGCAACCGCAGGCACCAAAAAGCTGCATTACTGGTCCCTTGGGTCTCCTCTCAGCACGACAAGCGAGGTCCCTCGAATCCAGCGACTCTGACCAAGTGACCCCCACAGTCCAGTGACTCTTCAGTCCAAGTTTGGTGGAGGTAAGTCCTTGCCTCACCTCGCTGGGCTGCATTGCTGGGAACCGCGACTTTGCAGCTACTCCGGCCCCTGTGCACTTCCGGCAGAAATCCTTTGTGCACAGCCAAGCCTGGGTCCACGGCACTCTAACCTGCATTGCACGACTTTCTAAGTTGGTCTCCGGCGACGTGGGACTCCTTTGTGCAACTTCGGCGAGCACCGTTTCACGCATCCTCATAGTGCCTGTTTCTGGCACTTCTCCGGGTGCTACCTGCTTCAGAGAGGGCTCTTTGTCTTGCTCGACGTCCCCTCTCTCTTCAGGTCCAATTTGCAACCTCCTGATCCCTCCTGGGCTCCAGCAGCATCCAAAAACGCCAAACGCACGATTTGCAACTAGCAAGGCTTGTTGGCGTCCTTTTGGCGGGAAAACACTCTACAAGGCGAGAGGGATTAGTCCACCAAAGGGTAAGTCTCTAACCCTTTTCGTTCCTGCAGAAACCTCAGCTTCTTCTGTCCAGTCTAAGCTTCTTTGCACCCGCAGCTGGCATTTCCTGGGCAGCTGCCCATCTCCGACTTGCTTGTGACTTTTGGACTTGGTCCCCTTGTTCCACAGGTACCCTAGATTGGAAATCCACAGTTGTTGCATTGCTGGTTTGTGTCTTTCCTGCATTATTCCTCTAACACGACTTCTTTGTCCTTAGGGGAACTTTAGTGCACTTTGCACTCACTTTTCAGGGTCTTGGGGAGGGTTATTTTGCTAACTCTCACTATTTTCTAATAGTCCCAGCGACCCTCTACAAGGTCACATAGGTTTGGGGTCCATTCGTGGTTCGCATTCCACTTTTGGAGTATATGGTTTGTGTTGCCCCTATCCCTATGTTTCCCCATTGCATCCTATTGTACTATACATTGTTTGCACTGTTTTCTAAGACTATACTGCATATTTTTGCTATTGTGTATATATATCTTGTGTATATTTCCTATCCTCTCACTGAGGGTACACTCTAAGATACTTTGGCATATTGTCATAAAAATAAAGTACCTTTATTTTTAGTATAACTGTGTATTGTGTTTTCTTGTGATATTGTGCATATGACACTAAGTGGTACTGTAGTAGCTTCACACGTCTCCTAGTTCAGCCTAAGCTGCTCTGCTAAGCTACCATTATCTATCAGCCTAAGCTGCTAGACACCCCTCTACACTAATAAGGGATAACTGGGCCTAGTGCAAGGTGCAAGTACCCCTTGGTACTCACTACAAGCCAGTCCAGCCTCCTACAAGACCAAAATCAGGTAAGTAAATAGTCATAGAAAAGCTGCAAGCAGACGAAAACACAATAGAATGCAATAGGCCTAGGGGCAACACAAGCAATTTACTCAGAAAGTGGAATGTGAATCACAAATTCCCCCCTAGGCAAGTGTAGTATGTAGAGGGCCGCTGGGAGTGTGAAAAAAACACCAACGGTAAGTAAAGTACCCCACCCCAGAGCCCAGGAAAGTAGGTGTAAAGTACTGCAAGTTTCATCAGGACACACTACAAGTTGTGAGAAGAGATATTGCAAGAATCAAGCAAGACTGCAATCAACAAATGGTGGATTCCTGGACCTGAAGACCTGTGAAGAGAGGAGGCCAAGTCCAGAAGTCGCAGAAGATTCCAGGAAGGACAGGATCCCCTGCCATCCTAGAAGATGGAGCAACAGTGGATTCTCCGTTTCAAGAAGTCTGCAGAAGAGCACCAAAGAATATGGCTGCGGGTTCCTGCATGGTGCAGGAGATGTCCCACGTCAAGATGTTGGATGCTGGCTGTTTGCATCGCTGGATTAATCCAACAAGCTTTGAGTCAAGCAAGGTCACAGTTTGCATCAAAATGGTGCTGCCTGGACCCAGGAGGGACCTGGGGTCATCAACTCAGACTGAGGAGGCACAGGGGGCTCCCAACACTGGAGAGAGCCCACATAAGACCAGGCAGCACCTACCGGAGTCCCAGGACACGGGGACAAAGAAGATGCAAAGTGCGGTTGGTGCAGAACAACAAAAAAAGGACCCATGCCGCCGGAGAATAACTCAGAACGTTGTGCGTCACAGGAAGGAGTGCTGCAGACCTGCGCTACGCTGTGCACAAAGGATTCTTGGAAGACGTGTACAGAAGCCCAAGGAGCTGGAGATGACGCAATGTGTCTAGCATGGTTACCCTCACTTTTGGCCTGTTTGTGAGTGTGTGTCAGTGTGTTTTTACTATGTCACTGGGATCCTGCTAGCCAGGACCCCAGTGCTCATAGTTTAAGGCCTAATGTATGTGTTTTCAGTAGTGCTTGCCTGTGTCACTGAGGTTCTGCTAACCAGAACCTCAGTGCTTATGTTCTCTCTGCTTTTAAATTAGTCACTGTAGGCTAGTGACTTCATTTACCAAATTCAATTGGCACACTAGACCCCCATATAAGTCCCTAGTATATGGTACCTAGGTACCCAGGGCATTGGGGTTCCAGGAGATCCATATCGGCTGCAGCATTTCATTTGCCACCCATAGGGAGCTCAAATAAACCCTTCCACAGGCCTGCCATTGCAGCCTGCGTGAAATAATGCACACGTTATTTCACAGTAATTTTCACTGCACTTAAGTAACTTATAAGTCACCTATATGTCTAACCTTCACATGCTGAAGGTTAGGTGCAAAGTTACTAAGTGTGAGGACACACTTGCACTAGCCTCCACATAGTTCAGGGTCATTTCCCAGGACTTTGTGAGTGCTGGTACGCCATTACAATCGTGCACTACATATAGGTCCATACCTATATGTAGCTTCACAATGGTAACTCTTAATATGGCCAGGTAACATGTCCAAGAGCATGGAATTGTCCCCCCATTCCAAGTTTGGTATTGGGGAGCCAATTCCCTGCATCCAGGGGGCTCCACTATGGACCCCCAGTACTGCCAAACCATCTCTCTGAGGCTTGCACTGCAGCTACAGCTGCTGCCACCTCACAGACAGGGTTCTGCCCTCCTGGGGTCTGAGCAGCTCAGTCCCAAAAAAGGCACAATAAAGCACTTTCTCTGAGAGCAGGGTGTTACACCCTCTCCCTTTGGAAATAGGTGTTACAGGATGGGGAGGGGTAGCCTCCCCCAGCCTCTGGAAATGCTTTGAAGGGCACAGATGGTGCCCTTCTTGCATAAGCCAGTGTACACCGGTTCAGGGACCCCTCGTCCCCTGCTCTGGCGCAAAACTGGACAAAGGAAAGGGGAGTGACCCCTCCTGTGTCCATCACCACCCTAGGGGTGGTGTCCAGAGCTCCTCCAGTGTGTCCTAGACTTCAGCTATCTTGGCTTGCAAGGTGTGGGGGCACTCTGGAGGGTTCTGAGTGGCCAGTGCCAGCAGGTGACGTCAGAGACCCATCCTGATAGGTCCATACCTGATAAGGTAGCCAATCCCCCTCTCAGGTCTATTTAGGGTCTATCCTGTGGGTTCTCTTCAGATTCAGCTTGTAAGTTTTCTTCAGGAATCCTCTGCAACAACTTCATCATCCTCTGACCTCAGATCAACTGCAGCCTGCTCCAGGAACCGCTGTAAGAGCTACAAAGTATCCACAAGGGATACTTTTCCTCCGCAACTTCAGCTCCAGCCAGCAACTGCAACAGTTTCCACAGTGTGCACACTATGAGGACTCCCTGTCTTCATCCTGCACCAGAAGGACCGAATAATTCTCCCATGGGGTGATAGAGTCACTCCCCTGCTCCAGCATTGTAGGAGGCTGGCCTGGCTTACAGTGGGTCCCTTGTGGTACTTACACCCTGTGCCAGGTCCAGTTATCCGTTATTAGTAGAATAGGGGTGTTTCTAGCAGCTTAGGCTGATAGAAGGTAGCTATGGCAAAGCAGCTTAGGCTGAACTAGTAGACATGAGAAGCTCCTACTATACCACTTATATCATATAGCACAATATCATAAGAAAATAAAATACTCAGAGTTACTAAAAATAAAGGTACTTTATTTTAGTGACAATATGCCAAGAGTATCTCAGAGGATATCCTCACTTAGGAGGTAATTAATATACACAAATTATATGTACACAAACCCAAAACAGATAAGTAACAGTAGAAAAGTAGTGCAAACAATGTAGAATCACAATAGGATGCTATAGGTGAACATAGGTCTAGGGGCAACACAAACCATATACTCCAAAAGTGGAATGTGAATCACGAAAGGACCCCAGACCTATGGGAGATTGTAGAGGGTCGCTGGGACTGTGAGAAAACAGTAAGGGTGTCCAAAATACCCCACCCCAAGACCCTAGAAAGTAGGAGTAAAGTTACCCTACTACCCCAGAAAGACACAATAGTCGTGATAGGGGGATTCTGCAAGAACCACAAGCACCAGCAAAACACTGAAGACGGATTCCTGGACCTGAGGACCTGAAAAGGAAGGGGACCAAGTCCAAGAGTCGCGATAGTGTCCAAGGGGAGCAGGAGCCCAGGATGAAGGTGCAAAAGGGCTGCCTCCGGGTGGAAGAAGCCAAATATTCTGCAAAAACGAAAAGGGCTAGGAACTTCTCCTTTGGATGGAAGATGTCCCATGGCGTGCTGGATGTTGCAGAAGTGTTTCCACACAGAAATACCGCAAACAAGCCTTACTAACTGCAAGGGTCGTGGTAGAGGTTTTCGGGTGCTGCTGGTTGTAGGAAAGTACCATCTTGCCTGGCATGTTACCCCCATTTTTCATTGTATACATGTTGTTTTAGTCTATGGCGGTCATTCTGACCCTGGCGGTCAAAGACCGCCAGGGCGGAGGACCGCGGGAGCACCGCCGACAGGCCGGCGGTGCTCCAATGGGGATTCCGACCGCGGCGGTAAAGCCGCGGTCGGACCGGCAACACTGGCGGTCTCCCGCCAGTGTACCGCCGCCCCATTGAATCCTCCAAGGCGGTGCAGCTTGCTGCGCCGCCGAGGGGATTCCGACCCCCCCTACCGCCATCCAGATCCCGGCGGTCCGACCGCCGGGAACCGGATGGTGGTAGGGGGGGTCGCGGGGCCCCTGGGGGCCCCTGCAGTGCCCATGCCACTGGCATGGGCATTGCAGGGGCCCCCGTAAGAGGGCCCCTACAAGTATTTCACTGTCTGCTTGGCAGACAGTGAAATACGCGACGGGTGCAACTGCACCCGTCGCACAGCTTCCACTCCGCCGGCTCGATTCCGAGCCGGCTTCATCGTGGAAGCCTCTTTCCCGCTGGGCTGGCGGGCGGCCTGAAGGCGGCCGCCCGCCAGCCCAGCGGGAATGTCAGAATTACCGCCGCGGTCTTTCGACCGCGGAACGGTAACCTGACGGCGGGACTTTGGCGGGCGGCCTCCGCCGCCCGCCAAGGTCAGAATGAGGGCCTATGTGTCACTGGGACCCTGCCAGGCAGGGCCCCAGTGCTCATAAGTATGTGCCCTGTATGTGTTCCCCGTATGATGCCTAACTGTCTCACTGAGGCTCTGCTAACCAGAACCTCAGTGGTTATGCTCTCTCTGCTTTCCAAATTTGTCACTAACAGGCTAGTGACTAGATTTTCCAATTCACATTGGCATACTGGTACACCCATATAATTCCCTAGTACAGTGGTTCCCAACCTTTTGTCTTCTGTGGACCCCCACTTTATAATTACTGGAACTCAGGGACCCCCACTGAATCATTATTGGAACTGGGGACCCCCCACTGAGTCATTACTGAAAATTGGGGACCTAATCCAGTAATATTATTTAATTTTCAAAGCAGTCGCGGACCCCCTGAGGAGGCTTCACGGACCCCCAGGGGTCCCCAGACCACAGGTTGGAAACCACTGCCCTAGTATATGGTACTGAGGTACCCAGGGTATTGGGGTTCCAGGAGATCCCTATGGGCAGCAGCATTTCTTTTGCCACCCAAAGGGAGCTCTGACAATTCTTACACAGGCCTGCCACTGCAGCCTGCGTGAAATAACGTCCACGTTATTTCACAGCCATTTACCACTGCACATAAGTAACTTATAAGTCACCTATATGTCTAACCTTCACTTAGTGAAGGTTGGGTGCCAAGTTACTTAGTGTGTGGGCACCCTGGCACTAGCCAAGGTGCCCCCACATCGTTCAGAGCAAATTCCCCGGACTTTGTGAGTGCGGGGACACCATTACACGTGTGCACTATACATAGGTCAATACCTATGTATAGCGTCACAATGGTAACTCCGAACATGGCCAAGTAACATGTCTAAGATCATGGAATTGTCACCCCAATACCGTTCTGGTATTGGGGGGACAATTCCATGATCCCCTGGGTCTCTAGTACAGAACCCAGGTACAACATAGGGTTTTCACTATGAGCACTGGGCCCTGGCTAGCAGGATCTCAGTAAATATACCCTGACATATACTCACAAACAGGCTAAAAGTGGGGGTAACAAGGGTAGAAAGAGGCTACCTTCCTGCACTTACCCATATTAAGGGGGCAAGCAACCAAGGTGGCAAAGTCAATGCCCCCATCAGAGACTAAAATAGCCTCTGTGGTCTCCCTAACAAGACCAACCCCAACTAAACTGCCAATAGTGAGCCCAGCTACACCCTCGGATTGGCTATTTGTAGTAGACTTCCCACCACCACTGCTATTACTACGGGCACTAGAAGTTGCAGTTGGAGTTGTAGTAGTGGGAGGTTTGGTGTTTTTCTTTGGACAAGTGGAATCACTTGCCCAATGGCCTTTTACTTAACATAAATAACACCAAGGCCTTTTCTGATTGTTAGAAGAGGATTTGGACCCACCAGCCCCAGAGGATTTTTGTGGACCTGATGAAGACTCAGAATGTTTTTTATCTTTCTCCCCTCCCTTGTCAGAAGACTTACCATCCTTCTTCTTGCCATCCTTGTCGCCCCCAGTATGAACCTTTCTGTTCACTCTTGTTCTGACCCATTTGTCTGCCTTCTTTCCCAATTCTTGGGGAGAGGTCAGATCTGAGTCTACCAAGTACTGGTGCAACAAATCAGACACACAATTGTTCAAAATATGCTCTCTCAGGATCAGATTATACAGACTTTCATAGTCAGTCATCTTACTGCCATGTAACCAACCGTCCAAGGCCTTCACTGAACAGTTTACAAAGTCTGTCCAGTCTTGAGAGGACTCTTTTCTGGTGTCTCTGAACTTAATCCTGTATTGTTCAGTGGTTAAGCCAAATCCATCCAAGAGTGCATCCTTCAAAACGTTGTAGTTATTAGCATCACTTTCTCTGACAGTAAGGAGCCTATCCCTACCCTTGCCAGTGAAAGATAGCCACAAGATAGCAGCCCACTGCCTTTGAGGGACCAACTGTACCATACAGGCCCTCTCAAGTGCAGCAAACCACTTGTTAATGTCACCCCACTCCTTAGAAGGGGGGACTATCTTATGCAGGTTTCTGGAATCTTGCTCTCTAACAGGTTTGCTATCAAAAACACTGCTGCTGCTACCATGGGGAACTTACCCCAATCTCTGCCTTTCCCTCTCTACATCCAGAGATTCCCTGTCTAAGGCCAGCTACTGCTGTTTAAGCTTCAGCCTGGCCTCTTCCAACCTCAGCTTTCTGAGTTCCCTTTCCATTCAGTTATCCTCAGGGTGGGAGGCTTGGGAATTGTGAGATACAGAGGAAATATGGGAACTGGCAGAGAGAGACCTGTCCCTAACTGGCTGGATCCTAGTAACCTGGCCTTTAGGAGTGAAAGGTGCCCTACTAATGTGTGAGACCCTCCCACTACCAGTGTCACTAGGTGGCCTGCTAGCTGGCAGGTCTTTGGAATAACCCACCCCAGTCTCTTCAGGGAACTCCTTTGAGTCTGACTGGGCACCCTCCCCTCCTACCTCCTGTTCCTGGGATAGGCCAGACTGGTTCTGGTCACTTTCTATGAAAAGGTTAAAGATAAAGGCCCTCATTCTGACCTTGGCGGGCGGCGGAGGCCGCCCGCCAAAGTCCCGCCGTCAGGTTACCGTTCCGCGGTCGAAAGACCGCGGCGGTAATTCTGACTTTCCCGCTGGGCTGGCGGGCGGTCGCCTTCAGACCGCCAGCCAGCCCAGCGGGAAAGAGGCTTCCACGATGAAGCCGGCTCGGAATCGAGCCGGCGGAGTGGAAGCTGTGCGACGGGTGCAGTTGCACCCGTCGCGTATTTCACTGTCTGCGCAGCAGACAGTGAAATACATGTAGGGGCCCTCTTACGGGGGCCCCTGCAATGCCCATGCCAGTGGCATGGGCACTGCAGGGGCCCCCAGGGGCCCCGCGACCCCCCCTACCGCCATCCGGATCTCGGCGGTCCGACCGCCGGGATCTGGATGGCGGTAGGGGGGGTCGGAATCCCCGCGGCGGTGCAGCAAGCTGCGCCGCCGCGGAGGATTCAATGGGGCCGCGGTACACTGGCGGGACCCCGCCAGTGGTGCCGGTCCGACCGCGGCTTTACCGCCGCGGTCGGAATCCCCATTGGAGCACCGCCGGCCTGTCGGCGGTGCTCCCGCGGCCCTCCGCCCTGGCGGTCAAAGACCGCCAGGGTCAGAATGACCACCAAAGTCTTTGGTAGGATTCTTGCCAATGCTTAAACCTCTTTCTATGCAGAGACCCCTCAAACTTTTAAAGTTTAAACTTTAATAGGTTGCCTGAACAATTTTGGGAGTGGGCTCTATTGCAGACATGATAGAAAAGGTTTAGGACAGAGAGAGAAAAAGTTTTAGAACTTTTGAAAGCACAGAGAAAAATCTTTTTCAAACTTTTAGGAAACTTTTCAAAGTTTTCAGAACTTTTCAAAAACTTTGTAGAAAGTTTTAGAGAAGGAAAATTAAACTGTTTAGTTTAATGTGTATATCTTGAAGTGTTTGGTATGTGTTTTTCTCGTGAAAAGCACCAATGACAAAGTGGTAAAGCAGTTACAAGTACTTATCCCACCGCTGCACCACCAATGTAAGAGGCTGGCCTGGCTTATAGTGGGTACCTTGTGGTACTTACACCTTGTGCCTGGTCCAGTTATCCCTTATTAGTAGATTAAAGGTGTTCTAGCAGCTAAGGCTGATAGAGGTAGCTATAGTAGAGCAGCTTAGGCTGAACTAGCAGACATGCAAAGCTCCTACCATGACATTATATCACTTAGCACTACATCATGAGAAAACACAATACTCAGAGTTACTAAAAATAAAGGTACTTTATTTTAGTGACAATATGCCAAAAGTATCTCAGAGGATATACTCCCTTAGGAGGTAAGTAATATACACATAATATACACACACAAACCAAATCAGGTAAAAAACAGTTACAAAAGTAGTGCAAACGCTGTAAAACACAATAGAATGCAATAGGAGAAAATAGGCCTAGGAGCAACACAAACCATATACTCCAAAAGTGGAATGCGGACCACGAATGGACCCCAGGCCTAGTGTAGCGTGTAGAGGCTCGCTGGGAGTGTAAGAAAACACTAAGGGTGTCCAAGATACCCCACCCCAAGACCCTGAAAAGTAGGAGTAAAGTTACCCTACTACCCCAGAAAGACAGTAAAGTTGTGATAAGGGATTCTGCAAGATCCACAAGCACCAGCAAAACACTGAAGATGGATTCCTGGACCTGTGGACCTGTAAAGGAAGGGGACCAAGTCCAAGAGTCACACAAGTGTCCGGGGGGGCAGGAGTCTACTAAACCCCGGATGAAGGTGCAAAAGGGCTGCCTCCGGGTGAAAGACGCCAAAGATTCTGCAACAGCGTAAGAGGCCAGGAACTTCTCCTTTGGATGGAAGATGTCCCACGGTGGTGCTGGAGGTTGCAGAAGTGTTTCCAGGCAGAAATACCGCAAACAAGCCTTGCTAGCTGCAAGAGTCGCGGTTGAGGATTTTGGGTGCTGCTGGGGACCAGGAAGGACCAGGATGTCGCCCCTTGGAGGAGGAGACAGAGGGGGCGCTCAGCATCTCAGAGAGCCCCCACAGAAGCAAGCAGCACCCGCAGAAGTACCGGAACAGGCACTTAGAAGATCTGAGGACAGCGGTCGACTCAGAGTCACAAAGGAGGGTCCCACGACGTCGGAGTCCAACTCAGCGAGTTGGGCAATGCAGGATGGAGTGCTGGGGACCCAGGCTAGGTTGTGCACAAAGGAATCCTTGGAAAAGTACACAGAAGCCGGAGCAGCTGTCTGGCGTGGGGAGGCAAGGACTTACCTCCACTAAATTTGGACAGAAGGTCCACTGGACTGTGGGAGACACTTGGACCCATCTCCTGTGTTCCAGGGACCACACTCGTCAGGATGAGAGGGGACCCAGAGGACCGGTGATGCAGAAGTTTGGTGCCTGCGTTAGCAGGGGGAAGATTCCGTCGACCCACAGGAGATTTCTTCTTGGCTTCCAGTGCAGGGTGAAGGCAGACAGCCATCAGAGCATGCACCACCAGGAAACAGTTGAGAAAGCCGGCAGGATGAGGCGCTACAATGTTGCTGGTAGTCTTCTTGCTACTTTGTTGCAGTTTTGCAGGCGTCCTGGAGCAGTCAGCGGTCGATCCTTGGCAGAAGTCGAAGAGGGAGGTGCAGAGGAACTCTGGTGAGCTCTTACATTCGTTATCTGGTGAGATGCCCACAGGAGAGACCCTAAATAGCCCTCAGAGGAGGATTGGCTACAGAGAAAGGTGCACACCTATCATGAGGGGTCTCTGATGTAACCTGCTGGCACTGGCCACTTAGAGCTGTCCATTGTGCTCTCACACCTCTGCATCCAAAGTGACAGAGGTCTGGGACACACTGCAGGAGCTCTGGGCACCTCCCCTGGGAGGTGCTGGTCAGGGGAGTGATCACTCCCCTTTCCTTTGTCCAGTTTTGCGCAAGAGCAGGGCTGGAGGATCCCTGAATTGGTGTAGACTGGCTTATGCAAGAAGGGCACCATCTGTGCCCTTCAAAGCGTTTCCAGAGGCCAGGAGAGGCTACTCCTCCCAGGCCCTTTACACCTATTTCCAAAGGGAGAGGGTGTAACACCCTCTCTCAGAGGAAATCCTATGTTCTGCCTTCCTGGGACCTGTCTGAGGGGTTGGCAGTAGCGGTAGCTCAGAGGAGACCCCGGAAAGTTAGTTTGGCAGTACCAGGGCTCTATGCTGGAGACCAGGGGATGCATGAAAATGTCCCCCCAATACCAGAATGGTATTGGGGTGACAATTCCATGATCCTATACATGTTACATGGCCATATTCGGAGTTACCATTGTGACGCTACATATAGGTATTGACCTATATGTAGGGCATGCGTGTAATGGTGTCCCCGCACTCACAAAGTCCGGGGAATTTGCCCTGAACAATGTGGGGGCAACTTGGCTAATGCCAGGGTGCCCACACTCTAAGTAACTTTGCACCTAACCTTCATCAAGTGAGGGTTAGACATATAGGTGACTTCTAAGTTACTTATGTGCAGTGTAAAATGGCTGTGAAATAACGTGGACGTTATTTCACTCAGGCTGCAGTGGCAGTCCTGTGTAAGAATTGTCTGAGCTCCCTATGGGTGGCAAAAGAAATGCTGCAGCCCATAGGGATCTCCTGGAACCCCAATACCCCGGGTACCTCAGTACCATATACAAGGGAATTATAAGACTTCCAAACTGGATTCCGCCCAGGAAGAAGCACTGAATCGGCACTCATAGCAATCTGGGATGATCTTAAAAACACAGTCGACCACAATGGAGTTGCTGCACTACTTCTCTTGGGCCTCTCAACTGCCTTTGATACGGTTGACCATGACACCCTAATTTAAAGACTCCACGAAACCGGCATACAAGGGATTGCTCTTGAGTGGATTACTTCCTATCTTCAAAAAAGATCTGATATCATCCACTCGCCCCCCTTCTCGTCCGAACCCTACCTTCCAAAAGCAGGGGTCCCTCAAGGATCAATCATCTCACCTTTGCTTTTCAACATCTACATGATATCTTTACCAGAACTGATCAATGATTTCCATCTCACATGCTACAACTATGCAGATGACACACAAATACTATTTAAACTAGAATGCCCCAAAAACATTGAAAACTCAGAAGTCTTCAGTAGCCTCAGAGCCGTTGATCAGTGGATGACCTTGAGCTATCTCAAACTAAATACATCCAAAACAGAAATACTCATATGTGGTGACTGGAAAAATGATGACCCTCTGTGTGTCTGGCCTGACGATCTTGGACCACCTCCTCAATTATCCAAGGAAGTTAAAAACCTAGGAATCACCATGGATTCCAAGTTAACTATGCATGCCCAAGTGGACAAATTAGCATGAACAAGCTTCATCACCTTGAAGACTTTATGACGCATCTTCCGCCACCTTGGATTTACACACAAGGTGCAAGCTACTATCTTGCTTGTACTATCCAAACTGGATTATGCCAAAGGCCTCTACCATAGATCATCTCTATCTATTATGAAAAAACTACAACGTATCTAGAATTCTGCAGCCAGGCTACTATTACATGTAAAGCCGCAAGCCCACATCTCCCCTGCCTTGAGAGCACTACACTGGTTACCCGTTGCCAGAAGATGCACTTTCAAGCTGCTTTGTATCACCCACAAAGCTATACATGGAACAGGACCGCTTTTTATCAGAAACAAAATAACCAAATACATCCAACAAAGAAACCTCCGCTCAAGATTGGCACCCCGCCTTAGAACACCACCACACAAGAAAAAGACTATGGATGGTACATCCTTCTCCGTTCAAGCAGCCAAACTATGGAATTCATTACCCCCCAACTATAAGAGCCACAGATAACTTTCTTGTCTTCAGAAAACTACTCAAGAGTTAGCTCTTTCCTTCATAACCACCATATTCAAACAACTATGGACTGCAGATGCCTATGTTGATAAATATTGTTTTCTGATTATGTGTACATTTTTAGTTATGTATAGTTCTTTAGAAGATATGTATTGCTACTATGTCATAACAATAAAATACACACACACTCTTTAAACCTCTTTGACTAAGTATATTTACACATGGTTCTAATTATGTATTGTATGTGCATATGTGTGTGTATTCATGTGTGTTTGTATGCATGTGTATGTGTGTATGTATATATATATATATGTATGTATGTATGTATGTATGTGTATATGTTGTTTCTGTGCTTGGCATGTTCATGGGTCATTGCATGGTTCCTGGGTAGGTTGTTATACTAGATATCTGTGAATTTCTGCTCTCATTTTATCACACTTATCTACCCATCATCATATGTCATGTCTCTATCAACCTCTCCTCCATTCCCACTCGGACTCATCCCAAATCCTTTCTACTACTTTCATCTCCTAAATAAATCTGCCTAAGCTCTTCCCTCGGCTTCCACATCTAACTCACCAAACTTCACTCTACTACCATGACCTCCCACAAAACCCTACTAAATTCTCCCTCATTTATCTCACCCTGCTACTATGCTCTCCCTAACCCTTCCACAGATTCTTCCCTCCTCCATCACCCTTTACTCATCCCAAGCCTTTGGGCTGAGTAAATGAAGGATATACTCCCAATTAACACTTCTGGATTTCTTTCCTCCTCCACCCCTCCATTACTCCAGTCAATCTAACTAACAAACTCTCATATCCGGGGCTCAAATTGACTCAAAATAATACTAAAACTGTACTCATTATTGCCCGATACTAATCCATCACTAATCCTTGTTGGGTTCCAGAGTAGTGTGCTACTCACCGAAAAGCGCTGTGACGCCTCGTCAGTGGTAGTAAGCGCTATATAAATACTATTACAATACAATACAATACAATAAGGGTGTTCCAGTGTGCCAATCAGAATTGGTAAAATTTGTCACTAGCCTGCAGTGACAATTTTAAAAGCAGAGAGAGCATAAACACTGAGGTTCTGGTTAGTAGAGCCTCAGTGATACAGTTAGGCACCACACAGGGAACACATACAGGGCATACTTTATGAGCACTCGGGTCCTGGCTAGCAAGATCGTAGTGACACAGGCAAAAACAAACATACAGGCGTAACATGTCAGGCAAGATGGTACTTTCCTATACCCTGAAAAGTGTGTCAGATCACTGTGACATGCTGTAGGAGGCTGGACTGGCTTGTAGTGAGTACCAAGGGGTACTTGCACCTTGCACCAGGCCCAGTTATCCCTTATTAGTGTATAGGGTGTCTAGCAGCTTAGGCTGATAGATAATGGTAGCTTAGCAGAGCAGCTTAGGCTGAACTAGGAGACGTGTGAAGCTACTACAGTACCACTTAGTGTCATATGCACAATATCATAAGAAAACACAATACACAGTTATACTAAAAATAAAGGTACTTTATTTTTATGACAATATGCCAAAGTATCTTAGAGTGTACCCTCAGTGAGAGGATAGGAAATATACACAAGATATATATACACAATAGCAAAAATATGCAGTATAGTCTTAGAAAACAGTGCAAACAATGTATAGTTACAATAGGATGCAATGGGGAAACATAGGGCTAGGGGCAACACAAACCATATACTCCAGAAGTGGAATGCGAACCACGAATGGACCCCAAACCTATGTGACCTTGTAGAGGGTCGCTGGGACTATTAGAAAATAGTGAGAGTTAGCAAAATAACCCTCCCCAAGACCCTGAAAAGTGAGTGCAAAGTGCACTAAAGTTCCCCTAAGGACAAAAGAGTCGTGTTAGAGGAATAATGCAGGAAAGACACAAACCAGCAATGCAACAACTGTGGATTTCCAATCTAGGGTACGTGTGGGACAAGGGGACCAAGTCCAAAAGTCACAAGCAAGTCGGAGATGGGCAGATGCCCAGGAAATGCCAGCTGCGGGTGCAAAGAAGCTTCGACTGGACAGAAGAAGCTGAGGTTTCTGCAGGAACGAAAAGGGCTAGAGACTTCCCCTTTGGTGGACGGATCCCTCTCGCTATGGAGAGTCGTGCAAAAGTGTTTTCCCGCCGGAAGAACGCCAACAAGCCTTGCTACATGCAAATCGTGCATTTGGCGTTTTTGGACGCTGCTGGGGCCCAGGAGGGACCAGGAGGTCGCAAATTGGACCTGAAGAGAGAGGGGACGTCGAGCAAGACAAAGAGTCCTCACTGAAGCAGGTAGCACCCGGAGAAGTGCCAGAAACAGGCACTACGAGGATGCGTGAAACGGTGCTCGCCGAAGTTGCACAAAGGAGTCCCACGTCGCCGGAGACCAACTTAGAAAGTCGTGCAATGCAGGTTAGAGTGCCGTGGACCCAGGCTTGGCTGTGCACAAAGGATTTCCGCCGGAAGTGCACAGGGGCCGGAGTAGCTGCAAAGTCGCAGTTCCCAGCAATGCAGCCCAGCGAGGTGAGGCAAGGACTTACCTCCACCAAACTTGGGTCGAAGAGTCACTGGACTGTGGGGGTCACTTGGACAGCGTCGCTGGATTCGAAGGACCTCGCTCGTCGTGCTGAGAGGAGACCCAAGGGACAGGTAATGCAGCTTTTTGGTGCCTGCGGTTGCAGGGGGAAGATTCCGTCGACCCACGGGAGATTTCTTCGGAGCTTCTGGTGCAGAGAGGAGGCAGGCTACCCCCACAGCATGCACAAGCAGGAAAACAGTCGAGAAGGCGGCAGGATCAGCGTTACAGAGTTGCAGTAGTCGTCTTTGCTACTATGTTGCAGGTTTGCAGGCTTCCAGCGCGGTCAGCGGTCGTTTCCTTATCAGAAGGTGAAGAGGGAGATGCAGAGGAACTCGGCTGAGCTCATGCATTCGTTATCTAAAGTTTCCCCAGAGACAGAGACCCTAAATAGCCAGAAAAGAGGGTTTGGCTACCTCGGAGAGAGGAAAGGCTACTAACACCTGAAGGAGCCTATCAGCAGGAGTCTCTGACGTCACCTGGTGGCACTGGCCACTCAGAGCAGTCCAGTGTGCCAGCAGCACCTCTGTTTCCAAGATGGCAGAGGTCTGGAGCACACTGGAGGAGCTCTGGACACCTCCCAGGGGAGGTGCAGGTCAGGGGAGTGGTCACTCCCCTTTCCTTTGTCCAGTTTTGCGCCAGAGCAGGGGCTAAGGGGTCCCTGAACCGGTGTAGACTGGCTTATGCAGAATTGGGCACATCTGTGCCCAACAAAGCATTTCCAGAGGCTGGGGGAGGCTACTCCTCCCCTGCCTTCACACCATTTTCCAAAGGGAGAGGGTGTCACACCCTTTCTCAGAGGAAGTTCTTTGTTCTGCCATCCTGGGCCAGGCCTGGCTGGACCCCAGGAGGGCAGCTGCCTGTCTGAGGGGTTGGCAGCAGCAGCAGCTGCAGTGAAACCCCAGGAAGGGCAGTTTGGCAGTACCAGGGTCTGTGCTACAGACCACTGGGATCATGGAATTGTACCAACAATGCCAGGATGGCATAGAGGGGGCAATTCCATGATCATAGACATGTTACATGGCCATATTCGGAGTTACCATGGTGAAGCTACATATAGGTAGTGACCTATATGTAGTGCACGCGTGTAATGGTGTCCCCGCACTCACAAAGTTCAGGGAATTGGCTCTGAACAATGTGGGGGCACCTTGGCTAGTGCCAGGGTGCCCTCACACTAAGTAACTTTGCACCTAACCTTTACCAGGTAAAGGTTAGACATATAGGTGACTTATAAGTTACTTAAGTGCAGTGTAAAATGGCTGTGAAATAACGTGGACGTTATTTCACTCAGGCTGCAGTGGCAGGCCTGTGTAAGAATTGTCAGAGCTCCCTATGGGTGGCAAAAGAAATGCTGCAGCCCATAGGGATCTCCTGGAACCCCAATACCCTGGGTACCTCAGTACCATATACTAGGGAATTATAAGGGTGTTCCAGTAAGCCAATGTAAATTGGTAAAAATGGTCACTAGCCTGTCAGTGACAATTTGGAAAGAAATGAGAGAGCATAACCACTGAGGTTCTGATTAGCAGAGCCTCAGTGAGACAGTTAGTCACTACACAGGTAACACATTCAAGCACACTTATGAGCACTGGGGTCCTGGGTTACCAGGGTCCCAGTGACACATACAACTAAAACAACATATATACAGTGAAAAATGGGGGTAACATGCCAGGCAAGATGGTACTTTCCTACACAACCCCCCCCCAAACGAAGGACAATAAGACTAGCCATGACCTGATGAGTCTTCATTGTCTAAGTGGAAATATCTGGAGAGTCCATCTGCATTGGAGTGGCTACTCCCAGGTCTATGTTCCACTGTATAGTCCATTCCCTGTAGGGATATGGACCACCTCAACAATTTAGGATTTTCACCTTTCATTTGTTTTAGCCAAAGTAGAGGTTTGTGGTCTGTCTAAACAATGAAGTGAGTGCCAAACAGGTATGGCCTCAACTTCTTCAGAGCCCAGACCACAGCAAAGGCCTCCCTCTCAATGGCAGACCAACGCTTTTCTCTAGGGGTCAACCTCCTACTAATAAAAGCAACAGGTTGATCCTGGCCCTCAGAATTAAGTTGTGATAGGACTGCCCCTACTCCTAATTCAGATGCATCAGTCTGGACATAGAATTTTTTAGAGTAACAAGGGCTTTTCAGGACAGGTGCAGAGCACATGGCCTGCTTGAGCTCCTCAAAAGCTTTCTGACAGCTTGCTGTCCACAATACCTTTTTAGGCATTTTCTTGGATGTGAGGTCATTAAGAGGGGCTGCAAAGGAGCCATAGTTCTTAATGAACCTCCTGTAATACCCAGTGAGGCCTAGGAAGGCTCTCACCTGAGTCTGAGTGGTAGGGGGAACCCAATCAATAATAGTTTGGATTTTCCCCTGAAGTGGTGCAATCTGTTCCCCACCAACAAGGTGTCCCAGATAAACCACCTTACCCTGCCCTATCTGGCACTTTGAAGCCTTGATAGTGAGGCCTGCCTTTTGCAGAGCCTCCAAAACTTTCCATAGGTGGACCAGGTGATCATCCCAACTGGAGCTAAAGACAGCTATATCGTCCAAATATGCTGCACTGAAAGCTTCCAGCCCTTGTAGGACTGTGTTCACCAACCTCTGAAAAGTGGCAGGTGCATTTTTCAAACCAAATGGCATTACAGTAAACTGGTAATGTCCTCCAATGGTAGAAAATGCAGTCTTAGGTTTAGCATCTTCTGACAATTTGATCTGCCAATACCCTGCAGTCAAATCAAAAGTGCTTAGATACTTGGCAGATGCCAGTGTATCTATGACCTCATCTGCCCTGGGTATAGGGTGAGCATCAGTTTTGGTTACCAAGTTGAGACCTCTATAGTCTACACAAAACCTCATTTCCTTCTTTCCATCTTTAGAATTGGGTTTTGGTACCAGTACCACAGGAGAAGCCCATGGACTGTCAGAGTGCTCAACCACTCCTAGTTCCAACATTTTCTGAACTTCTTGCTTTATGCAGTCCCTGACATGGTCAGGCTGCCTATAGATCTTACTTTTGACAGGTAAACTGTCTCCAGTATCTATAGTGTGCTCACACCAAGAAGTGGTGCCTGGCACAGGAGAGAAGAGTTCTGAAAATTGTCCTAGGAGATTTATGCAATTATCTTTCTGCTCAGCAGTTAGACAATCAGCCAAAACTACACCTTCCACAAGAGCATCTTGTTCTGTGGAAGAGAAGAGATCAGGTAGAGGATCACTATCTTCTTCCTGTCCCTCATCTGTTGCCATGAGCAGGGTGAGATCAGCCCTGTCATAGTAGGGTTTCAGGCGGTTGACATGGAGCACCCTAAGGGGACTCCTGGCAGTGCCTAAGTCAACTAAATAGGTGACTTCACCCTTCTTTTCAACAATTGTGTGGGGACCACTCCATTTATCTTGGAGTGCTCTTGGGGCCACAGGCTCCAAGACCCACACTTTCTGCCCTGGTTGGTACTGAACCAAAACAGCCTTCTGATCATGCCATTGCTTCTGGAGCTCTTGGCTGGCCTGAAGGTTTTTACTGGCCTTTTTCATGTACTCAGCCATCCTTGATCTGAGGCCAAGTACATAATCCACAATATCCTGCTTAGGAGCTTTTAAAGGTTGTTCCCAACCCTCCTTTACAAGTGTGAGTGGACCCCTAACAGGGTGTCCAAAAAGAAGTTCAAAGGGGCTGAAGCCCACTCCTTTCTGGGGTACCTCCCTGTAGGCAAAAAGGAGGCATGGTAGAAGGATATCCCATCTCCTGCGGAGTTTTTCAGGGAGTCCCATAATCATGCCTTTGAGAGTTTTATTAAATCTCTCCACCAGTCCATTTGTTTGTGGATGATAGGGTGTTGTGAACTTGTACGTTACACCACACTCCTTCCACATGGCCTTTAAGTATGCAGACATGAAATTGCTTCCTCTGTCTGATACTACTTCCTTTGGGAAGCCCACCCTGGAAAATATTCCCAGGAGGGCCTTTGCCACTGCAGGAGCTGTAGTGGTCCTTAAAGGAATTGCTTCAGGGTATCTTGTGGCATGGTCCACTACCACCAAGATAAACCTATTGCCTGAAGCAGTAGGAGGGTCAAGGGGGCCAACTATGTCAACCCCTACCCTTTCAAAGGGAACCCCAACCACAGGCAGTGGGATAAGGGGTGCCTTTGGAGTGCCACCTGTCTTGCCACTGGCTTGACAGGTTTCACAGGACTTACAAAATTCTTTTGTGTCCTCAGACATCCTAGGCCAATGAAACAATGGAACCAATCTGTCCCAAGTTTTCATTTGACCCCGGTGCCCAGCTAGGGGAATGTCATGTGCCAGTGTTAGGAGGAACTTTCTGTACTCCTGAGGAATCACTAATCTCCTGGCAGCTCCAGGTTTAGGATCCCTATGCTCAGTGTACAAGAGGTTGTCCTCCCAGTAAACTCTGTGAGAGTCACTGAGATCCCCATTAGCCTGTTTGACAGCTTGCTGTCTGAGACCCTCTAATGTGGGACAGGTTTGCTGTGCCACACTCAGCTCCTCTCTGGCAGGCCCCCCTTCACCCAAAAGCTCAGCAGTGTCTGCTTCCAGCTCCTCTGGTGTAGGTTCTGCACAGGGAGGGAATTCCTCTTCCTCAGAAGTAGAATCCACTGTAGAGGGAGGGATAGTAGGAAGTGATTTGCTTCTACTAGCCCTAGCTTTAGGGAGCACTTGGTCCATTGTTCCAGGATCCAAGCTTCCCTGTCCTTTTTGCTTTTTGGCCTGAGCCCTTGTCAAAGCAAAAATATGCCCTAGGATGCCCAGCATTGCTGCATGGGACCCAAACTCCACATCTGACCAAGCTGATGTCTCCAAATCATTCCCTAATAGACAGTCTACAGGTAAATCTGAAGCTACCACAACTTTCTTTGGACCAGTTACCCCCCCCCCAGTTGAGATTTACAACAGCCATGGGGTGGCTTTGTGTTATGTTGTGAGCATCGGTTACTTGGTACTGGTGTCCAAGTATGTGTTGTTCAGGGTGCACCAGTTTCTCAATCACCATTGTGACACTGGCACCTGTGTCCCTGTAGGCCTGGACCTCAACACCATTTATTAGGGTTAGTTGCTTGTACTTCTCCAAGTTATGGGGGCAAGCAACCAAAGTGGCTAAATCAATAGCCCCTTCAGAGACTAAAGTAGCCTCTGTGGTCTCCCTAATCAGACCAACCCCAACTAAATTACCAAAAGTGAGCCCAGCTACTCCCTTGGATTGGCTATTAGTAGGTTTGCTCCCACCACCACTGCTATTAGTAGGGACACTAGGTGTAGCAGTAGGGGTTGTAGTGGTAGGAGCTGTGGTGCCTTTCTTTGGACAACTGGGATCTATTGTCCAATGGCCTTTTATTTTACATAAATAGCACCATGGTTTCTTTTCCTTGTTCTGATTAAAGGAGGATTTGGACCCACCACCCCCACCAGAGTGTTTTAGTGGGCCTGATGAAGACTCATTTTTAGATTTGTCCCCACCCTTGTCTGAAGACTTACCATCCTTCTTTTTGTTGCCATCTTTGTCACCCCCTGTATGAACTTTTCTGTTCACTCTTGTTCTGACCCATTTGTCTGCCTTCTTTCCCAATTCTTGGGGAGAGGTCAGATCAGAGTCCACCAAGTACTGGTGCAACAAATCAGACACACAATTATTAAGAATATGCTCTCTCAGGATTAAGTTATACAGGCTGTCATAATCAGTAACTTTACTGCCATGTAACCAAACCCTCCAAGGCCTTCACTGAATGGTCAATGAAATCAACCCAGTCTTGTGAAGACTCCTTTTTGGTCTCTCTGAACTTTATCCTGTACTGTTCAGTGGTTAAGCCATAACCATCCAGGAGTGCATTCTTAAGAACTTGGAAATTATTGGCATCATTTTCTTTCACTGTAAGGAGCCTATCCCTACCTTTTCCACTAAATGATAGCCATAGGATAGCAGCCCACTGCCTTTGAGGGACATCCTGTACCACACAGGCCCTCTCAAGTGCAGCAAACCACTTGTTAATGTCATCCCCCTCCTTATAAGGGGGAACTATCTTGTGCAGATTCCTGGAATCATGCTCTTTTGCAGGATGTCTATGGGGAATACTGCTGCTGCCACCATGGGTATCTAAACCCAACTTCTGTCTTTCCTTCTCTAATTCAAAAGACTGTCTATCCAAATCCAGCTGTTGCTTTTTAAGCTTCAGTCTGGTTTGTTCCACCCTCAACTTATTGAGTTCCCTCTCTAACATTCTGTCATCAGTGTTGGTGGGAGGGACATTTCTAGAAACAGAGCTATGATGGGAATGAACAGAAGGAGACCTGTCCCTTACAGAAGCCAACTTAACAGCTTGGTTTACAGAAACATTACTACCAGTATGGTGAGAGTAAATGCTTTTGCTATGATGTGAGACAACACTATTTGTTTGGTGTGGCTCATCATCATTACCATCTATGCTAGATTGTCTAGTAATGGGCAGGCTAGAAAGTTTCTTTCCTGAATCTTTTCCTGGGGGAGTCCCTGAATCAGATTGGGAACTATTAGGTACCTTTTCAACAGATGGGCCACCTCTGGCCTTATCTTGTTCTCTAAGCATGTTAATTAACAGTTCCAAGGCAGGATTCTTCCCTACACTCAAACCTCTCTCTATACAGAGACTCCTTGCTCTTTTCCAGCTAAGGTTGTCACATGCAAGTTTGGACAGATCAACACTTTGGCCTGTGCCAGACATTTTTTTAGAGAGAGTTAAAGTGATAGAAAAAGAGAAAAAAGTTTTCAGAACTTTTTGGAAAGACAGAAAAAAACTTTTTAAACTTTTAAGAACTTTTTGAAAGTTTAGAAGTACTTTTCAGCACTTAGAAAAGAGTGAAAAGAGGAAATGCAAAACTTTTTGGCTATGTGTATATACACTGACCTTGTTTTGTATATTTTTCTCTTATGAAAAGTACAATGACAAGAGTGGTAAGTAGTCTCAAGCACTTATCCCACCACTGCACAACCAATGTAGGAGGCTGGACTGGCTTGTAGTGAGTACCAAGGGGTACTTGCACCTTGCACCAGGCCCAGTTATCCCTTATTAGTGTATAGGGTGTCTAGCAGCTTAGGCTGATAGATAATGGTAGCTTAGCAGAGCAGCTTAGGCTGAACTAGGAGACGTGTGAAGCTACTACAGTACCACTTAGTGTCATATGAACAATATCATAAGAAAACACAATACACAGTTATACTAAAAATAAAGGTACTTTATTTTTATGACAATATGCCAAAGTATCTTAGAGTGTACCCTCAGTGAGAGGATAGGAAATATACACAAGATATATATACACAATAGCACAAATATGCAGTATAGTCTTAGAAAACAGTGCAAACAATGTATAGTTACAATAGGATGCAATGGGGAAACATAGGGCTAGGGGCAACACAAACCATATACTCCAGAAGTGGAATGCGAACCACGAATGGACCCCAAACCTATGTGACCTTGTAGAGGGTCGCTGGGACTATTAGAAAATAGTGAGAGTTAGCAAAATAACCCTCCCCAAGACCCTGAAAAGTGAGTGCAAAGTGCACTAAAGTTCCCCTAAGGACAAAAGAGTCGTGTTAGAGGAATAATGCAGGAAAGACACAAACCAGCAATGCAACAACTGTGGATTTCCAATCTAGGGTACGTGTGGAACAAGGGGACCAAGTCCAAAAGTCACAAGCAAGTCGTAGATGGGCAGATGCCCAGGAAATGCCAGCTGCGGGTGCAAAGAAGCTTTGACTGGACAGAAGAAGCTGAGGTTTCTGCAGGAACAAAAAGGGCTAGAGACTTCCCCTTTGGTGGACGGATCTCTCTCGCCTAGGAGAGTCGTGCAGAAGTGTTTTCCCGCCGGAAGGACGCCAACAAGCCTTGCTACACGCAAATCGTGCGTTTGGCGTTTTTGGACGCTGCTGGAGCCCAGGAGGGACCAGGAGGTCGCAAATTGGACCTGAAGAGAGAGGGGACGTCGAGCAAGACAAAGAGCCCTCACTGAAGCAGGTAGCTCCCGGAAAAGTGCCAGAAACAAGCACTACGAGGATGCGTGAAACGGTGCTCGCCGAAGTTGCACAAAGGAGTCGCCGGAGACCAACTTAGAAAGTCGTACAATGCAGGTTAGAGTGCGGTGGACCCAGGCTTGGCTGTGGATGAAGGATTTCCGCCGGAAGTGCACAGGGGCCGGAGTAGCTGCAAAGTCGCGGTTCCCAGCAATGCAGCCCAGCGAGGTGAGGCAAGGACTTACCTCCACCAAACTTGGGCTGAAGAGTCACTGGACTGTGGGGTTCACTTGGACAGCGTCGCTGGATTCGAGGGACCTCGCTCGTCGTGCTGAGAGGAGACCCAAGGGACCGGTAATGCAGCTTTTTGGTGCCTGTGGTTGCAGGGGGAAGATTCCGTCGACCCACGGGAGATTTCTTCGGAGCTTCTGGTGCAGAGAGGAGGCAGGCTACCCCCACAGCATGCACAAGCAGGAAAACAGTCGAGAAGGCGGCAGGATCAGCGTTACAGAGTTGCAGTAGTCGTCTTTGCTACTATGTTGCAGGTTTGCAGGCTTCCAGCGCGGTCAGCGGTCGTTTCCTTATCAGAAGGTGAAGAGGGAGATGCAGAGGAACTCGGCTGAGCTCATGCATTCGTTATCTAAAGTTTCCCCAGAGACAGAGACCCTAAATAGCCAGAAAAGAGGGTTTGGCTACCTAGGAGAGAGGAAAGGCTACTAACACCTGAAGGAGCCTATCAGCAGGAGTCTCTGACGTCACCTGGTGGCACTGGCCACTCAGAGCAGTCCAGTGTGCCAGCAGCACCTCTGTTTCCAAGATGGCAGAGGTCTGGAGCACACTGGAGGAGCTCTGGACACCTCCCAGGGGAGGTGCAGGTCAGGGGAGTGGTCACTCCCCTTTCCTTTGTCCAGTTTCGCGCCAGAGCAGGGGCTAAGGGGTCCCTGAACCGGTGTAGACTGGCTTATGCAGAATTGGGCACATCTGTGCCCAACAAAGCATTTCCAGAGGCTGGGGGAGGCTACTCCTCCCCTGCCTTCACACCATTTTCCAAAGGGAGAGGGTGTCACACCCTTTCTCAGAGGAAGTTCTTTGTTCTGCCATCCTGGGCCAGGCCTGGCTGGACCCCAGGAGGGCAGCTGCCTGTCTGAGGGGTTGGCAGCAGCAGCAGCTGCAGTGAAACCCCAGGAAGGGCAGTTTGGCAGTACCAGGGTCTGTGCTACAGACCACTGGGATCATGGAATTGTACCAACAATGCCAGGATGGCATAGAGGGGGCAATTCCATGATCATAGACATGTTACATGGCCATATTCGGAGTTACCATGGTGAAGCTACATATAGGTAGTGACCTATATGTAGTGCACGCGTGTAATGGTGTCCCCGCACTCACAAAGTTCAGGGAATTGGCTCTGAACAATGTGGGGGCACCTTGGCTAGTGCCAGGGTGCCCTCACACTAAGTAACTTTGCATCTAACCTTTACCAGGTAAAGGTTAGACATATAGGTGACTTATAAGTTACTTAAGTGCAGTGTAAAATGGCTGTGAAATAACGTGGACGTTATTTCACTCAGGCTGCAGTGGCAGGCCTGTGTAAGAATTGTCAGAGCTCCCTATGGGTGGCAAAAGAAATGCTGCAGCCCATAGGGATCTCCTGGAACCCCAATACCCTGGGTACCTCAGTACCATATACTAGGGAATTATAAGGGTGTTCCAGTAAGCCAATGTAAATTGGTAAAAATGGTCACTAGCCTGTCAGTGACAATTTGGAAAGAAATGAGAGAGCATAACCACTGAGGTTCTGATTAGCAGAGCCTCAGTGAGACAGTTAGTCACTACACAGGTAACACATTCAGGCACACTTATGAGCACTGGGGTCCTGGGTTACCAGGGTCCCAGTGACACATACAACTAAAACAACATATATACAGTGAAAAATGGGGGTAACATGCCAGGCAAGATGGTACTTTCCTACACATGCTGCATGCTTCACAGCATTGCCCTTTGGAGGAATATCATGTACATCCCAGAGGAGAGAGAGTCTGCAGTGCGACCAGCTGAAAATCTTGAAATGTCAAGTGAGGATGACAGTAGTGAAGAGGAAGGAACTGACTTGCGGTAAGATCTCATCATAGCTACTTCTCATGAGTATAAGTATGACATGTGATGTAATGACTGTGACTTCACAATGAACTGTAGTTGTGAGAATGTGTGTGGTTGAGTGTTTTAGCAACAACTAGGGATGCCTGCAGTATTCAGTTAACATATCCCCACCTTGATGATGTTGCTTTGTTTGTGTCAGGTTCCCTGTAATGTAATTACATTTCTAGTTGTTTTCTATGTGATATGTGTAATAGGAATGTTTTCAAGCTAATAATCATTGTTTTGTCTTTGTACAGGTACCTTCAACATAACATCCTCATGTGAGCATTTCAGCATTGTGATATTGGCAGGTATCTGATGCTATTCTGACATACAAAATGGACATGGATTGCTCCAGGTAATGTAGGTCATACATTTGGGGTGTATGAGACATGTGCCAAGGCAGCTTGCACAGTGTTTGTGGGGAAGGTCAGAAGTGCACATTGGACTTGTGTTGTGTGATGTGTTTGGCCGATTGCATCCTGTGTTTCATCATGTAGCCATGATATACGTGGTCATCAATTGTGAGCAAGTCATTCACCCTTGACATTGGATAAACAATATTCTTGTATAACCTGTATGTAGCTGTAGATGTGTTTTATGATTGCAGGCCACAGTGCCTGTGCCACAGCAATGATATATGTTTGTGATATACCACCAGATGCATGGTCATGGGATTATGATGGGCCTGTGATCAGGGACTGTTTTACTGTCATCTGTCTGTATCTTGGATTATGTGATGCTGGATTACTTTGGTTTGATATGTGATAAGGCTCAAGCTGCTGACATCAGCCACATTAATGTTTCCCTATACTACAGGACAATGTCAGACAAATCCCTCCCTTCTGTGGTCTCGGGGGCTGTACCCTGGAATATGTATTTTGACTCAGTATCGGTCACACATTCTTATGTCAAAAAGGCCCAGACATGTGGACAGCCAATGTGCCGTGCACTGGAATAAAATGTTTGGTGTGACCAGACACTTGTACATATGTGTTTGTGTGTAATGGCTGTAATCATGAGCCGGACACTGTGCACTTGTAACATATCCCTCCATTCACAAGTAACTTATGTCTTCATCATATGGTTCAGATTGTCTTACATCTCTACATAGCAAAATGTAGAAACTAAGCAAGCAGACAATAAGTTTGTGATGGGTGAATTTATTACAGTGCTGATGCAGTAAGTATACTTTTGACAGAAAAGAAATAAAATAATAAAGTGAAGTTGTCAGTCATGGTGAATGAAATCATTGGAGTAGATGCAACACCACTGGGAGTCCATAGTCCAGATCATTCTTCCCATTGGAACTAGTAGGTAGTTCAGGATCAGTCAACAGAATGCATGTGTGGCACACAAAGGAGTTGCGTTAGGAAGCGGTCACTTGCTGGCAGGGGTGGGTGTCTTGGCATCTGTATCTCCTGAATTATTTGCCAGATGTACCCGCTTGCATGGTGCTGGTGGTATGGGGGGGGGTCTGTTGCTGCAGAGGCTGTAGCTATTTGATTTCCTGGAGTTCTGTCAAGACCTCAGCCATCACATATTCGGACTACTCATAGACCCCCAAAACGTGGCTGATGATGTCCTGGCCAGGTGAAGCCCCAGTGACCTCACCCAGCTGGCCCACAGTATCTCCCCAACGCACCCTACCCCCATAGCCCTGTGCCCTTGTCATAAGGTGCCCTCTCTCACTGAATCCCGGAGCGTCATTATTGGAAGTGTTGCACTGCAACTCAGGATCCAGGACTGGGGGGCACAAGATGGTAGACACTGTGCTCGGGACACAGGTTGGGGGCGAATGGTTGCCTGTGATGTTGAGGCAACCGGGCTGGGAGGTGTTGATATGGCCACAGTGAGACACACTGTTGGTGTCTGACCAGGTTGCCAGATGGGCCAGAACCGTCCCCCACCTCCAGACAGCCCGGAGTGTCTTCTTCACTGAGGGCTTCATCAGGGGGTAGAGGCCGTCTCTTCAGCTGCCTCTGTGTGACCTGTTGATGTGAAAGATACAATTTTACTAGTTATATTGTGAAATCTACCTCCACAGTTTAGTGTTATATTAAGTATAACCCTTGTCAAAGTTATTTTCCATTTAATCTTATTGTGGCAAGCAGCCATGATATTGGTTGTATTGACCTGGCAATTGTGAAGCATGCCTATTCAATCTAAGTCAAGCAGCTACTAAAATGTACAGATCATTAGCACTTGGGAGGGTGGCCTAGGAATGCCATTGTTTAACTAGTGCAGGTAAAGCAGTGGCTCAGAAAGATATGCCATTTTGAGGTCTAATGATTGTTATTCGGGCATACTCATGACTTTTTTTTGCATGTGGCTGGAGTAGTCATGTCGTTAGTGCATTGTTAATGAGTCTGCTGCCAATACCATTCTGGTGATGCATCTTGAGGCATTTGGGATCATTGTTTTGCAATACCATCATCTTGGGGTAGATGGTCAAGATGGAGGTAGGTGGCCAGACACATCTCGGAGTTGAGCATGATTTGTATATTGATCACTCCCAGGTGAGTAAACTTCAATTGAATTAGCAGGCAAGGGCATTTGGACAAGTGACCACTCTCTGTTGTTTGGAGTTAGTGAAGCAGTGCCTCCAGGGAGTTGCAGTCAGGTCACTCTCTATATTATACACACTTGACTAATGGTATCCTCCCAGGTGAGTAGACTTCAATTGAGAGTTTACAAAGAGATAGATTTGGGAAAGTGAGCATTGTTTTTGTGGTTGGAGTTAGAAACAGAGGGCCTATTGGGTTAGCATTCCGGTCACTCCCTCTACTTCCCATAAACATACAAATGTTATCCACCCAGATGAGTAAACTTCATTTGAAACATAAGACACAGAGGTATTTGGGCATAAGAACACTGGGCTTATGTTTGGAGTTAGAGAGACAGAGACTCCTGGCATTAACAGTCATATCACTCCCTCTACTTCATGCACTTGATAAATGTTATACCTTATAGGGGAGTACACTCCATTTGTGAGTTTCAAAAGAAGGGTACCTGAAGAACTGAAAACTGGACTGGTGTTTTGAGTTAGTCAAATAGAGCCTCCTGGCCGTAGCAGTCATGTAACTCTCTGTACTCCACACACTATACAAATACCATCCTCCTGGGTGAGTACACTTCAATTGAAAGTTAAAACACAGGGGTCTTTTGACCACAGAGCACTGGGCGGGTGGTTGGAGTTACAGAAACAGTGCCTGCTGGGAATTGCAGTCAGGTACTTGACAACCTGTATCCTCCCCCCACCGCCTCCCCCCTCCTCCGCGTGAGTAAACTTCATTTGGGAGTGAGTTGCCAAACATGGGTCTTTGGATAAGAGAACTCTGGTCTGGTGTTTGGAGTTATAGATATAGGGCCTGCTAGGAGTTGTAGTCATGTCACTCCCTCTAGTTCCTAACCCTTGACAAATGGTATACTCCCAGGTGAGTGAAGAGCAATGGAGAGATTACAAACAGATGTATTTGGGTAAGTGAACCCTGTGCTGGTGTTTGTAGTTGCAGATACATAGGCTGCTGAGAGTTGCAGTCATGTCAGTCTCTGTACTACACACACTATACAAATGTTATCCTCCCAGGTGAGTCCACTGTAATTGAGAGTTACCAGACAATGGTATTTGGACCAGAGAACACTGGGATGATGATTGGTTTTACAGACACAGGGCCTTCCTGGCCTTAGCAGTCATGTCACTTCATCTACTTCCCACATTTGACAAATGGGGCCAGATGTAGCAAACCTTTTGCATGGCGCAAACAGCGAATTTTGCTGTTTGCGACATGCAAAAAGCACATCGCGATGCCCAATCCCCGTTTTGCGAGTCGGTAACCTGGTTACCGACTCGCAAAACGGGCCTGCGAGTCGGTAACCTGGTTACAGATTTGCAAAACGGTACTGCGAGTCGCAAATAGGACGGGGTGTTCCCCTTCCTATTTGCGAGTTGCAGCGCACTGCTGCATTGCTTTGTGACTGCGAACGTGGTCGCAAAGCAATCGTAGTTACCAACAGTGTCACACTGGTGATAACCCATTCGCAAAAGGGAAGGGGTCCCCATGGGACCCCTTCCCCTTTGTGAATGGCCTAGAAAACATTTTTTCAGAGCAGGCAGTGGTCCTATGGACCACTACCTGCTCTGAAAAAATGAAACTGAAACGGTTTGTTTTTTCATTTTGTAATGCATCTCGTTTTCCTTTAAGAAAAACGGACTGCATTACAAAAAATAACTCCTTTATTTAAAAGAAGTCACAGACATGGTGGTCTGCTGTCTCCATCAGGCCACCATCCCTGTGAGTGCTGCAAGTCGCAAGGAGGTTGCAAATTGTGACCCACCTCATTAATATTAATGAGGTGGTGTGAGAAGGTAGCCTCTTTCTAGCCTTGTTACCCCCACTTTTGGCCTGTTTGTGAGTGCATACCAGGGTGTTTGTCACTGTTTTCACTGTCTCACTGAGATCCTGATAGCCAGGCCTCAGTGCTCATAGTGAAAACACTATGTTTTCAGTATGTTTGTTATGGGTCACTGGGATCCAGCTGGTCAGGACCCCAGTGCTCATAGGTTTGTGGCCTATATGTATGTGTCACTGGGACCCTGTCACACAGGGCCCCAGTGCTCATAGGTGTGCATGTATATGTTCCCTGTGTGGTGCCTAACTGTCTCACTGAGGCTCTGCTAACCAGAACCTCAGTGGTTATGCTCTCTCATTACTTTCAAATTGTCACTAACAGGCTAGTGACCAATTTTACCAATTTACATTGGCTTACTGGAACACCCTTATAATTCCCTAGTATATGGTACTGAGTTACCCAGGGTATTGGGGTTCCAGGAGATCCCTATGGGCTGCAGCATTTCTTTTGCCACCCATAGGGAGCTCTGACAATTCTTACACAGGCCTGCCACTGCAGCCTGAGTGAAATAACGTCCACGTTATTTCACAGCCATTTTACACTGCACTTAAGTAACTTATAAGTCACCTATATGTCTAACCTTTACCTGGTAAAGGTTAGGTGCAAAGTTACTTAGTGTGAGGGCACCCTGGCACTAGCCAAGGTGCCCCCACATTGTTCAGAGCCAATTCCCTGAACTTTGTGAGTGCGGGGACACCATTACACGCGTGCACTACATATAGGTCACTACCTATATGTAGCTTCACAATGGTAACTCCGAATATGGCCATGTAACATGTCTATGATCATGGAATTGCCCCCTCTATGCCATCCTGGCATAGTTGGCACAATCCCATGATCCCAGTGGTCTGTAGCACAGACCCTGGTACTGCCAAACTGCCCTTCCTGGGGTTTCACTGCAGCTGCTGCTGCTGCCAACCCCTCAGACAGGCATCTGCCCTCCTGGGGTCCAGCCAGGCCTAGCCCAGGATGGCAGAACAAAGGACTTCCTCTGAGAGAGGGTGTTACACCCTCTCCCTTTGGAAAATGGTGTGAAGGCAGGGGAGGAGTAGCCTCCCCCAGCCTCTGGAAATGCTTTCTTGGGCACAGATGTGCCCAATTCTGCATAAGCCAGTCTACACCGGTTCAGGGACCCCTTAGCCCCTGCTCTGGCGCGAAACTGGACAAAGGAAAGGGGAGTGACCACTCCCCGGACCTGCACCTCCCCTGGGAGGTGTCCAGAGCTCCTCCAGTGTGCTCCAGACCTCTGCCATCTTGGAAACAGAGGTGCTGCTGGCACACTCGACTGCTCTGAGTGGCCAGTGCCACCAGGTGACGTCAGAGACTCCTGCTGATAGGCTCCTTCAGGTGTTAGTAGCCTATCCTCTCTCCTAGGTAGCCAAACCCTCTTTTCTGGCTATTTAGGGTCTCTGTCTCTGGGGAAATTTTAGATAACGAATGCATGAGCTCAGCCGAGTTCCTCTGCATCTCTCTCTTCACCTTCTGATAAGGAATCGACTGCTGACCGCGCTGGAAGCCTGCAAACCTGCAACATAGTAGCAAAGACGACTACTGCAACTCTGTAACGCTGATCCTGCCGCCTTCTCGACTGTTTTCCTGCTTGTGCATGCTGTGGGGGTAGTCTGCCTCCTCTCTGCACCAGAAGCTCCGAAGAAATCTCCCGTGGGTCGACGGAATCTTCCCCCTGCAACCGCAGGCACCAAAAAGCTGCATTACCGGTCCCTTGGGTCTCCTCTCAGCACGACGAGCGAGGTCCCTCGAATCCAGCGACTCTGTCCAAGTGACCCCCACAGTCCAGTGACTCTTCAGTCCAAGTTTGGTGGAGGTAAGTCCTTGCCTCACCTCGCTGGGCTGCATTGCTGGGAACCGCGACTTTGCAGCTACTCCGGCCCCTGTGCACTTCCGGCGGAAATCCTTGGTGCACAGCCAAGCCTGGGTCCACGGCACTCTAACCTGCATTGCACGACTTTCTAAGTTGGTCTCCGGCGACGTGGGACTCCTTTGTGCAACTTCGGCGAGCACCGTTTCACGCATCCTCGTAGTGCCTGTTTCTGGCACTTCTCCGGGTGCTACCTGCTTCAGTGAGGGCTCTTTGTCTTGCTCGACGTCCCCTCTCTCTTCAGGTCCAATTTGCGACCTTCTGGTCCCTCCTGGGCCCCGGCAGCGTCCAAAAACGCCAAACGCACGATTTGCGACTAGCAAGGCTTGTTGGCGTCCTTCCGGCACGATTCTCCAAGGCGAGAGGGATCCGTCCACCAAAGGGGAAGTCTCTAGCCCTTTTCGTTCCTGCAGAAACCTCAGCTTCTTCTGTCCAGTCGAAGCTTCTTTGCACCCGCAGCTGGCATTTCCTGGGCATCTGCCCATCTCCGACTTGCTTGTGACTTTTGGACTTGGTCCCCTTGTTCCACAGGTACCCTAGATTGGAAATCCACAGTTGTTGCATTGCTGGTTTGTGTCTTTCCTGCATTATTCCTCTAATACGACTATTTTGTCCTTAGGGGAACTTTAGTGCACTTTGCACTCACTTTTCAGGGTCTTGGGGAGGGTTATTTTGCTAACTCTCACTATTTTCTAATAGTCCCAGCGACCCTCTACAAGGTCACATAGGTTTGGGGTCCATTCGTGGTTCGCATTCCACTTTTGGAGTATATGGTTTGTGTTGCCCCTATCCCTATGTTTCCCCATTGCATCCTATTGTAACTATACATTGTTTGCACTGTTTTCTAAGACTATACTGCATATTTTTGCTATTGTGTATATATATCTTGTGTATATTTCCTATCCTCTCACTGAGGGTACACTCTAAGATACTTTGGCATATTGTCATAAAAATAAAGTACCTTTATTTTTAGTATAACTGTGTATTGTGTTTTCTTATGATATTGTGCATATGACACTAAGTGGTACTGTGGTAGCTTCACACGTCTCCTAGTTCAGCCTAAGCTGCTCTGCTAAGCTACCATTATCTATCAGCCTAAGCTGCTAGACACCCTATACACTAATAAGGGATAACTGGGCCTGGTGCAAGGTGCAAGTACCCCTTGGTACTCACTACAAGCCAGTCCAGCCTCCTACAGGTGGGCCTTTGCGACCCCTTGCGAGCCGCAGATGGTGTCAGGGACACCATCCTGCATCCTGAATTGCGACTCGCAAACAGTTCAGGATTTTCCTACATCTGGCCCATGGTATCCTCCCAGGTGAGTAAATGTAAATTGTGAGTTGCCAGACAGTGGTTTTAGACAAGTGAACACTGTTCTGGTGCTTGGAGTTGCTGAAACAGTATCTCCTGTGAGTTGCAGTCAGGTCACTCTCTCTAGTACACACACTTGACCAATGTTCTCCCCAAAGTGAGTACACTTCAATTGAGAGTTCACTAACTGATGTATTGTAGCATGTTACAGCCGCGGTTGGAATACCACATGAAGCACCGCCAGCCTGTTGGCGGTGCTTCCGTGGACAGCCACCCTGGCGGTCTATGACCGCCAGGGTTGGAATGAGGGCCAATATCTGTAAACTTGTGTTTTGTGATCTTTAATCATGTTTTAGTGTATTTATTTGTTACATGCCAAGGGGATTTAGACTGGATGTTTACATGATGCTTTTAGAATCTGTTTTATTGTGTTTTATAATATTTACAGATAATGGTAATATGTGTCTTTTGTATGCACTTTTATGGCAATTGGCGAATAAAGTTCTCTGACTGACTGACTGACACTGCAGCCTCAGCTGCTGCAACTTCACAGACAGGTTTCTGCTCTCCTGGGGATTCAGCAGCTCAGTCCCAGGAAGGCAGAACAATGCATGTCCTTTAGGAGGGGTTGTTATACCCTCTCCCATTGGAAATAGGTGTTAGAGGCATGGGAGGGGTATCCTCCTAGAGCCTCTGGAAATGCTTTGAAGGGCACAAACGGTGCCCTCCTTTCATAATCCAGTCTACACTGATTCAGGGACCCCCAGTCCCTGCTCTGGGGTGAAACTGAACAAAGGAAAGGGGAGTGACCACTCTCCTGTCCATCAGCACCCCAGTGGTTGTGCCCGAGCTCCTCCAGAGTGTCCCTGGCGTTAGCCATCTTGGACTGCAAGGTGTGGGGACCCTTTGGGAGCATCCGAGTGGCCAGTGCCAGCAGGTGATGCCAGATACCACTCCATATAGGTGCATACCTGGGAAGGTAGCCAATTCCTCTCTCAGAGCTATTTAGGGTCTTTCCTCTGGGTGTTTCCTCAGATTCAGTTTGCGAGATTCCAGCAGGACCCCTCTACATCCTCTGCTTCAGCTGCTGACTGTCGTATCAACCGCGGACTGCTCCAGGAACCGCTGTAACTGCAACAAAGTATCCAGGAATGCTCATGTGACCTCAACTTCAGCTCCAGCCAGCAACTGCCTGTCTTCACCCTCACCAGAAGGACTCCTCTCCTGTCATCGAGTGTGATCCCTGGACCACAGTTGGTGGATTGAAGTGACCTAGACTGTTCAAAGGTCCAGCTGTCCAAATTTGGTGGAGGTAAGAGCTTGCCGCCCCATGCAGTGACAGTAGCCCTGGGCACCGCATCTTCTGCAGTTCCTTGGGCTTCTGTGCACTTCTTCCAAAAGTTCTTCATGCACAGCGTAGCCCAGGTCCCCAGCACTCAATCCTGCGACAAACAGTCCTCTGAGTTGTTCTCCGCTAGCATGGGATCCTCCTGTGTAGTGCTTCAACAAACGCACCTTGCATCTCCTTTGTCCCCATGATCTGGGACTCCCGTGGGTGCTGCATGGTCTTCTGAGGGCTCCTTGAAGTGCTGAGAGCCCCCTCTGTCTCCTCAGTCTGAGTTGAGACCCCCGGGTCCCTCCTGGTTCTGGGCAGCTCCTCTTTAATGCAAACCGCGTACTTGCTTGAACAAAGGCTTGTTGGCAGAATCCAGTGACGCAAACAGCCTGCATCCAACAACTCGATGAGGGACATCTCTTGAACCAAGCAGGAAACCCACAGCTATCTCCTTTGGTGCATTTCTTTACTTTTCTTCCAACCAGAGAATCCACTTTTGCACCTTCTTTCAGGTGGGCAGGGAATCTGGGGTGGGGTACTTTACTTACCTTTGGTATTTTCGTACACTCCAAGCACCCCTCTACCCACTACACTTGCCTTGGGGGGTGGGCTATTTGCAATCCACTATTTTAGTATATTGTTTATGTTGCCCCTAGGCCAATTGCAATCTATAGTATGTTCTACTGTTTGCACTATTCTATGACTGTTTACTTACCTGATTTTTGTTATTAGTGTATATATTGTGTATAATACTTACCTCCAGAAGGAGTATTGCCTCTAAGATATTCTTGGCCTTGCGTCACTTAAATAAATACCTTTCTTTTTGGTAACACTGAGTATTGTCTTTTATTGTGTATACATACTGTGTAACTATAGTGGTATTGCAGGAGCTTTGCATGTCTCCTAGTTTAGCCTTTGCTGCTCTGCTACAGCTACCCGTAGACAGTTTAAGTTGCTAGACACTGCCTACATTTCACTAATAAGGGATAACTGGACCTGGTATAAGGTGTAAGTACCTTAGATACCCACTACAAACCAGGCCAGCCTCCTACAGAAAGTGTTTGAAGTTGCAGGAATAGTGCCTGCTGGGAGTTGTAGTAATGTTGGTGCCGGTACTACACACACTTGAGAAATGTTATCTCCCCAGGTGTGTAGCCTTACACTGAAAAGTACCAAACAGGGGTATTTGGAGAAGTGACTACTGGTCTGGTGTTTAGATTTATAGAATAGTGCCTGCTGGGAGTTGTAGTCATGCCAGTCGCTGTACTACACACACTATACAAATGTCATCTCCTTAAGTGATGCACTTCAAATGTGAGTTGCCAAATAGAGGCCTTTGGACTGGTTGACACTGGGCTGATGAGTGGAGTGACAGTAAAAGTGGCAAAAGGTGAGCTGTGAGCATGCATGACATAGCATTTTGGTGACGTTTTTGTTTTGTGACTTACCAGAGTCCACTCCCCCAGGTATTCCTGTGAAGCCCTCAGGATGCAGGATGGTGAAGATCTTCACCTTCCAGGGAAAGCGCTGTAATGGGGCACTATGAGGGCTACCACTAGTCTTTTTGGCCTACAGCTGGTGCCTAGAGACCAGGGAACAGATCTTGCCCCCGAGGGCATTTCACCTCTTCCTAATGTCCTCCATTGTACACAGGGTGGTGCCTACAGCATTGACTCTGTTGAAGATCCTGTCCCACATTACTGTTTCCCTACTGAGAGGAGTATGCTGGACTTGTGCTCCAAACAATTGTGGCTCTACTCTTATGAATTTTTCTACCATGATTCTTAACGCATCTTCAGAAAAACTTTTTTTTGTTTGGAAGGTGACATGGTGGAACAAAAAAAATGGATAAAGACGAATAACTACACAGGGGAAGTGCAAAAGGGTTTAATTGGACAAAGTGTGTGCAGGGTGTTGTGTGGGAAGGTCAAAGACGTGGTGCCTAGTATCTACTGTGTGGAAAAAAGTAGCTCTGACTTCTATGTATTACAGTGTAAATGCAAAGGATTGTGATCTGTGAAGGGGGGTGTTTTAATGTGTCCCTTGAAAGTTTTTCCAGTGTGCCAATGTGTGTCAGCTGTGTTGTTTTCAAATTCATCCAATGTGCAGGTGTGCATTACTTTGGTGACCTCAGACCGCTGTGGTTCGGCCCGCCATTGGCTGACCACCATGGGGATCCACCCTAGCGACTATGTGCTTGTAATGCGGTCAGTGGCTGATTGAGGTGCTGACGGTGCTGGAGGTTGGACCCACTATTTCTAGCCCTTCCCGCTGCCGCCGGTCTACCTTTTTTGGTTGGCAGTCCTGCCTCTATAACTCGTAATAGGGCAGTCTGAAAAGCCCCCAACTTGGCAGTCTGGCAGTCTGATTGGCAAACTCATAAAGAGGCCCTCGGATTCCTCTTTATCTTCATTTATGTCTCCTTCTTGGGAATGCACTATCGTATTGAGATTTCTGCTGTCCAGAATACCTGTGTTGTCAGAATATGATTTGGTACGGTTGCAATATTTCGATTGTTCTCTTTACAATGATGAATTTGAGCCTCTATTAGTACTAAATTAACAACAATATCTACTTAAATCAAATCATCATCTACCAAATGTGATCCTAGGGGCATTGTATCCATATTAAAGTCCAAAGGTTGTTTTGTAATGAGACTAGAAAATCAGATGAACAAATCTTAAAAATGTTCGTCACTGTGCATGACTAATTTTGAGAAACATTTTAAATGAGTCCATCGATCCTTCCCTTTCAATAATGTTAGTGATATCACCCTATTTTTTATATCATAGCTTTCATACCTCTATATGCATTCTACAGAAATAAAATACAATTCAGAGTGGATTCCAATTTGCTCAGACCAACCTGCTTTTTCTGGCCCTCAACCTCCACCAGTCCACTAGCCAGAACATCAACAGTATGCTTGGTACATTTAAAACACAGACACTCTACGCATTAGAGATGCATGATATTAGCAGAGAGA